>NC_136935.1:10413901-10614997 GCF_949987615.1 Pollachius pollachius
GCTGTCTCGTTCATCATGACGTCTTCCCCCTCTCTCACGCTACGTCTCTCTTAATGTCAATTAATTAATGATGGTCTATTTTATAATGGAACTCCCTCTCCTTCTCTATCTCTTCTCTTTGTGTCTCATAGTCTCTCTGTGGTCTGGTCTTGGCGTCAAGGCCTGGAGCTGAAGATCTGTGGTCTGTCTATACCTCTCTCGGTCTGTCTGTCTGCCAGTCCGCCTGTCTGTGGGTCTACATTTCTGCCGGTCTGTCCGTCAGCAGGTTAAAGAGGTTGTTGTTGGGCAGCCGGGGCCACCTCAGGCCCCAGTCACTATGGGTCTGTTCATGGGGCCTGAGCATGGCGGAGCACGGCCACGTTCTGTCGTCTGGAAAGAGAGCGCCTGGAAAAGCCTCCCGAAATAACAGTCGGCTTAACCAGGGCTGAAACTCACCATTACAAGCAGTGTCAGTTCATCCTCTATTACTACTACCCTTTGCTGTTTAGTCATTTAGAAGACACTTTCATCCACTGCAACTTGCCTGATTTTAATTTTAGATAATTTTCTTTGATAAATGTAATTACTGAGCAGGGAAGGGGAGGGTTGGTCATCTTGCTTTGGGGGTTGGAACCCAGGACCTTTCGTCTGGGTTATTGAACACCCTAGCTCTATGCTGCCCCCTTCATTAAGCCCACGACGTGTGAACGTACTTGAAGTCTTTCAGCAGACTCTGCTGTTCTAGCCAAGGTGACTTACAGTCAGGGCTGGGTGAACAACACAAGCATGTGATCCATGTCAGGGCAACCTCACACAAGTTAGTGGAAGTGCATAAATAATGGTTACCGTAGCCCGGAGCAGTGTCTTAAATTAGCCTCCTTTGTCTGACAAGCTGCCAAGAAAACAAAATAAACTATTCATTTAGTATGATCTGAAACAAGGAAAAACCGCAGCCAAATATTTGCATTTCTGAAGCACTATTATCAGGATAAGCGGTATAATCGGATAAGTGCCCGTCTACTGACGGAACATCTCAGTGCTGGGACAAAGTACCATGTCAGTCATGCTCTGTTCACACTGTGTGAATGTCATCCCTGTGTCTGTTCCCTACTTAAGGGTCATTTCAAATCCATTCTGTGGCGAGGTTGCCTCAGCTACAGAATGTGGACTGAAAAAACCTGCTATACTTCATAACACAATCCTCTACTCGCACGTACACACACTTGCATAAACACACGCAAATACACACCACCAGATTCACAGCAGGCGCACACCGTCATGGCACACACAAACACAGATACGCACGGACACGCACACACACACACACACACAAACGGAAAGACATGTTTCAAGCGCAGAACTGGCAGATCCAGTTTGTCTGTGTGTGTGAGAGTGTCTGTTTGAGAGTGTGTGTTCTGTCAGTGGTGCTGTTAGCTGCTGGCTGAGAGCAGCTGGCTCTGTCACAGAGGAGCCATGGCTCTCTGAACCAATCGCACTCCCCCGGTCCCTGAGAGACACACAGACGGCAGGCATGAGTAAGAAGCAGGAAATCAGTTTGTACACCAGGCCTATCTCTCTCTTATGCCCTGTGTCTGTCTCCCCTCGCTCTCCACACTCCGTCGCTTGCCTTCTCCCATGCTCTGTGTCTTTCTCCCTTGAGCTCTCTTCTCACGCACACGCACGCACAAACGCACGCACGCACACACTCTACGTGTTCTCTTCTGCCCTCGATCTCTCTCCCTCTCTCTCGTTCCTAGTTTCAGTCACACCCTCACTCTCAACACGTCATTCCGCCCCCCCCAGCACTCACTTTTCTTGCTTGACCATCCTTGACTCTTCTCTCCTTTATCCTCCCTCACGCCTCTCTCTCACACGTAAGCCCCAAACACACGCACACACACATTAGTCATTTTTCTCCTTTATTCCATTCATTGTCCTTCCACTGTCTGCAGTCCAAACATCTTGCCTCCATGATGAGGGATCATTTTCCTCCTCTGCAGTCAGTGTGATGTCTAGAGCCTCGCCAGTCGTTGGACAGAAGCCTAATAGGCTCACACACACACAGCGGCCTAAGCTCTCTACAGGCCTATTCTCCTGTGTGACCGCACAGACACACACACCCCACATGGGCGGACACACACACACTCACACATACACACAGCCCACATGGGCAGACGGATACACACACACACACACACACACGGGCAGATACACACACACACACACACACACACACACACACACACACACACACACACACACACACACACACACACACACACACACACACACACACACACACACACACACACACACCCCATATGGGTGGACACACACACAAACACACACACACACACCCCACATGGGCGGACACACACACAAACACACACACCCCACATGGGCAGACACACACACAAACACACACAAAAATCCCACATGGGCGGACACACACACAAACACACACACACATCCCACATGGGCGGACACACAAACAAACACACACACACACACACCCCACATGGGCGGACACACAAACAAACACACACACACACACACCCCACATTGGCGGACAAACACACAAACACACACACACACACACACACACACACACACACACACACACACACACACACACACACACACACACACACCCCACATGGGCGGACACACACACAGGGGTATTTGGGCTTAAACACCAAAACACACACAGGCACACTTATTATACACACACAAGTCTTGCTGTGTTGCACTAGCTTAGCATGCTAATAGGCTGGTGTGGCGCACGGGGGCCCGTCGAGGACGGGCCCCCGATGTGAGCGGCGCGCTTACGGTGACCTTCCGCGTGCCAATCACAACTGAACTGCTCTGTGGTCTGTTTGGCTGTTGGGGTGGGGGGGGGGGGGGAGAAAACGGTGCAAATTGAAAGCAGAAATCCCCCCGGTGCGGGACAAGATGAGCCCTGGAATAAATTATTCAGGTGGCAGCTCCCCTCTCTCTCCGCTGCGCCGCGCACGCCTTCTGCGCCGCGCGGCGGCGGCATCTGTGAGGACGGCCAGTAGAGATTAATCCAGATGTAGGACTGGTGCACGCGTGTGTTTGTGTCTGTGTTCATTTCTGTGAGTGAGCCCGGGCTATTATTTGTGTTTTTGTGTATGCAGGAGTGGATGTGTTCCAAGTGTGTGTATGGGAGAATTTTGGATGTGTTAGAGTGTTAGTACGTGCTTTGGTGTTTGTATGTGCGTGTACTTTCAGGTCGATATGTGTGTATTGTGAAGGAAAGACGTGTTTGTGTTTGTTTGTGTGTGTGTGTGTGCGTATGCCTGTCTGGCCTTCTCGCTCCTCCTCTTCATTTGCGTCCCAAACTCCCATCCCACCGTCTGACGAGGGAGACGGGGCCTCGGCAGGGGACTGTATTTCCTCTCATGGGGGGGGGGGGGGGGGGCTGTAAATAAACAAGCCAGCAAATCAATGCCTCCATTTGTCGTTTTCCTTCTCCCTTCTCTCCCCCTCACTGTGATAATACTGCGGGTGTCGCGGCGCGGGGAGAGACGGCGTTCCCAAACAGACGGCGCGCTCAGCGTCCATATTTTCTCCTTGTAGGAGAGTGAGAAAACACGCCACTGTGCTACGGCCCCGTGTTCCAATACCACCGTATCCGTAAAACTACCACTTTGTTTATTGAGTTCTGTGTGCGTGTGTGTGTTTCTTTATCTTTTTATATTTATATGTAGCGTTTAGCAACCAACGGGAGACCTTTTTGTGTTTGAGTGTGACTACGATGCGAGCATAAAGCACGGGTGTATTGAAAACCAGTTTAGAGTGCACCCGCTTACCAGCACATTAAGGACTGGGACATAATGACTGGGCTTGAATGGGTGAGATGTGCTTTTTGAGAGGCGCTGAAACTCTGCGTCCAGTCGGTGACCGTTGACATCCATATTCAACCGTCTCTTTATATGAATGTGCTGTCGTGTTATCGACTTGAATACAAACACATCACCGTGTTTCCATTATGTAGGGTTAATGACACCTAGTGACAAGGCGCCGGAACTATTATACTGAAATTCCTGTCTCGGTTTACATGCATTAGCTGTGGGTTTTCAAAGTTTCAACTTAAACTTTTGTATAACTTCCTTCATTAACATTTTTTTGGAACCGGGGGCCCCGGCCAAATAAACGTTTTCTTTTTTTTTATTTTCTCCAAACTCGGCAAAGCGCACAAAAAGGCAGTCTTTCCACAGAAAATATTAGTGAGGGGAACAACTGGCATTAGTTACAGTTTAATGACTAATGGAAACGTCAAATAATGGCCTGAGTCGAACAAGCCCTGGTTTTTAGGAACAAAAGCAACCTTCCCCAGCGTGTAATCCTGCAGCTTAGAGAGCCAGCCGCTTGGCTAACGCTAATGCTAGGCAGATAATGCTAACACAAAGCTACGCACAAGGGTGGCTAACAAGCGGCTGTTAGTCCGCCCCTCTCTGTATCTGTATCCCACATCCCTGTGCGGAAATCACATTATGAGAACCTAGTTACCGAGTTATAGCTAGTTAATCACACACATACGGATCAAATATGTTCTGGGTTGAGTGCAACGAAGGGTGCACTGGTTGAATAAGTGGGATGTATTTAGCATCCTAGCATGGGTTTAATTGTTATTAAATACGTGGCAAGTAAAGGGGACTGAGAAGATCAGTCTTCTCTTGCTCCTGACTCCAAATTTTGTGTGCTGGTAAAGTAATGATGGGGTTTGTTCCTTAAAAAACGGCATCACATATACACTTAGAATACATTTGCGAGAGTAGAACTGCGTTGGACGTGGTCTCCATATTAGGAGTTAGGCAAATCAGTGTTCCACTGGAAGATCCGAAGTAGAGATAAAAACATTTCTCCATGGAAGGAGTCTGGGGGATTCTAAAGTCTGGCTTCTTCTACCAGACAGAAGTCCAACACAAAGAATCAATTTATCTGAGGTATTTGGCGAGGACGCTTGCACACAGAAGCCCATCTTTCCCACCTTTCCTCGCTCTGTATTTATGCGTTTCCAATCCATCCGATGCAGGACAAGATTACGTTGTTAAATCTCAACTGACAGCACCCAAGCTAATCCTGTTGTCCCCAGTGCCTAAAGAAAGGCCCGTGTCTGATTTCTCCCCGCCTTCACTTGTAATGTGACCATTTTCTTTTTTGTTTTTCCATTTAGACCCACTCCCCTATTGGAAGAGACAACCGAGAAACGAGTTTGGCCTACGAGAAACCACAGGCACATCCTCATCTACTGGTAAGCATTTAGGCTTTTATCAACCTTGTCTCTAACCCTAACCATAACCCTAACCTTTGTAAACCAGTGTGGCGCACCTCTATTCTGAGGGCCTCTTGGGTTAAATGAGTAAATACAAAATAAGAAAAAATTGGTGTTGTCTGTGCATTTCCGTTGTGTGTTATGTGGTCATGTCATCATGTAACCATGTACTTACCACTTCATGTTCAAAAGTGCGGTGAGTGAATCCAGAGAGCTCTGAGGATAAGTTGTTGAATCGTTTTTTGAGTGAACTTGGTGCTTTGACTTTAATACCGAAAAAATAACCCATGGCCTCCATGTACTTAAATGCAACTTGACTTGATGGCTATTACTCGGCTTACATTGTTGACTTACGTTTGTGACTTACACCGGGCCAATCAACTGTTGCACGGTTTTGAGTTCCCCGAGTGTACTCAAACTCTGAATGTTCCACCACCAGCATCTCATTACGGGCCAGTGTACATTACAGTAATTGCTATCAGAGGTTTAACGGTTGTGTTTTGGCCAGCGGCACTGGGCTCTAGGATGGGGGTTAGTGTACATTATCTGCATCCTGTCTGCAGTATGCGTCGTCTCTTCACGTGGCAAACAGCTGTTTTCTGTCTCAGGAAACCGACGAAAAAGTCTCAAAACCTTTAGCTATCTTTGACCACAGTGAGTACCTGAACTCTCTGGGGTCTAAATACTGCAACGCTTATGTTTAACCACATTAATCTCCCGGATCAGCGATCGGCCTCGTTCGATCAATGACCTGATCCGTCCGTGACATCGTCCAGGAAGGGGATATCACTGTGAGATTGATCATTGTACTGTGATTATTGTTCCAAACGTAGTTCATAATGCCATTCATTCATGAATGAGGATGTAAAGTGAGGTTAACCCTCTCAGGAGAACCCGCTTGTACTTTTATTTAGTGGAGGGAGGTGTTAAAACGTCTACACCATAGTTTTTGTACACAAGTAGGAGAGGGAAAAGCTTCAAAGCACTTGAAGGTGATCCATTTTTGGTGGCATCTGCACATGCTGCAATATGCAAATGAGCAACGCTGCAAAAAAAAACAAAAAACAGATTGCCAGGAGGAGAGAAGGGCAGACTGGGAGGAGAGGGAGAGAGGGAGGTAGGAGAGAGAGAGAGAGAGAGAGAGAGAGAGAGAGAGAGAGAGAGAGAGAGAGAGAGAGAGAGAGAGAGAGAGAGAGAGAGAGAGAGAGAGAGAGAGAGAGAGAGAGAGAGAGAGAGAGAGAGAGAGAGAGAGAGAGAGAGACTACCGATTTAGAGAGTAAGGGAGAAGACTTGAAAACAGAGGGAGGGAGAGAGCGAGAGAAACAGACGGAGGGTAGTTTAAATTATGGATGCAACCTGCGATTTCCAAAAGGAAAAGGAAGAGAAAGGAATAGAGCAGAAAGCAACCGCAAGTCATGCATATCAGATTATCCATTTTCTTATCAAGGTCCTTGAGCAAACTGGCACACAATCTATCCTGTTTGTGTGTGTTCACGTGTTTGTGTGTGTGTGAAAGGGCGATGTGGCATGAATATGAGCGCGGTTGAGTGAGAGACTGGATGTAGGCTAGTCTGCACATTGCGCTATCCTGAGTGACTTGGACGACAGTCACATGGGAAGGAGGGTTCAGGAGCATTTTACACTCTTTGACGACCTCAATGTACATAAGGATACACTAGCAGTCCTATTCTACACTATATTCCATGACCATGGCACTTTGCACCGCAAAGCAGAATCCCGGGACATTTCCGTGAACTCTGAGATTTATAGGAAATCATAAAGCTGCGCACGTGTTTCTGTTCAAACGTCAATTTCTTCATGTATTGATTTATATTATGGGAGGGGTTGTGGCTAGGCAAGCATTCATGTGGCCCCTGCCCTGCCTACCCTGAGCCTATGCCAACCCCACCCAGACACCACCCCCCCCCCCCCCTGTGGGTGACTGGGCTTAAGCCCCTCAAGTGGGGAGAACCTCAGTCCTCTCTGGCTCTCGGTCTCTCAACACCCAGGCCTCGGAGATCAGCAGAAAACCAAATAGAGATACGTAACGCGCTCCATTGGGTTAAAAAAAAACAGAGATGATGAACTTAATACGGTCAACATTGGTCACCCATGCTATGCTGCTTATGCAACTCCAAAAATTAAAAATCGAAAAAGATGGGAGGGTGATTTAGAAGGGCATGGTTTTTCTAAGAATTGGACCAGAGCCGCGATTCGGTTAAAGCAGTTTAAGTCTGCGGGCGGATGGAGTTGGGAGCAGGATACCATGAAGCTGTCCTGAAAACTGCCTGCGTGTAAATGTGTGTTAATGTGCAAAGTAGGTCATTTATTTGGAACGGAGACAGGCATGATCTGACTCGCTCTCCCAAGTCGTGTCAGAGTGTCGTAACTCTGTTTCATAATATAGAGGGGGGGGGGGGGGTTCAGGTGCTGGCTTAGCCAAGGATTGGGCATGTTTGTATGCAAGTGTTTATTTATATGCAAGACGAAAGCCGAATTCATTAACAGCGGGGGGTAAAGGTCGGGCAATCGAAGATGAAAGCAGATTGATGGTCGATCTATCTACAAGTGGACACGGCATCCAATAAAACTCATGCTGAATCCGATTATCAAACAAACAGCTGAGAGGATTAATTCTGATCTCTCTTTCTCCTTTGCTTTTTTTCGGACAAACATTAAATCTGCAATCCGTCAAATCCCTACTAATAATTTTTAGCATTTGTTTTGAGTAAGTTTTATATATATAAATATATATATTCGGATTGACATACAGATTTAATGAACATGATTATGAACTCTCTATAACACTGCACAGCGCCATCGTCGGGTGAGATACTTATGCCACGATTGCGCAACGTGCACTCCAAACGAAAAGCAGAATGTACTGTACACAGCAAACTGGAAGAAGTCTAGGTGACAGCGCGTCATTCCCACTGTCCCTCCAAGTGATGTCAGGTTGTTCCCCCGGACCCGTATACATAACGCCGTGGACTTGTTTCAACTGCAGGATTTGCAGAACCATGGCTCTCCAGGGTACAGTATGTTCCCCCGCCATTCGTCCGGTTAATATTTCACAAAGCCCACATAGGCAGTGGACTGAGCACTGGAGCTTTTGGCAGATTATTTGATCTCGGTCAATATCATCACGTAAGACCCCTCGCTGGTAAAGCCGTGTGTCGTCGTGACGCAGAGCCCTCTTTAGCCCTGGAGCGCCGTGATCCGGGGACATCGCGCCTTCGCCCACGACCTATGTTTGTCTACGATAGTTATACCGCCAAGGAGAGCTGCTCACGTCTACTTTAAACATGTCTCTCCAGCTCACGCTCCCTCTCGCTTTGTCTCTCTCGCTCTTGCTTTGGCTCTCGTTTACTCTCTTGCTTTCTCTCTCCAAACTCTCTCCACACTCTCTCCCGCTCTCCCTCTTGTGTTGCTACAGCAAAGCAATAAATGAACAACAATCACACTAATGATAATCAGTCTCTCTGCCTCTCCCTCTTTGAACCGGCCTCCCGGTAAACCAATGTGACCGTAATCACTGCTCACCTAGCCCACTCATCGCTACGACAGCTCAGCAGGCTCTGTCTGTATCCCTTCCACCTCCAGAAGCAGACCTTCTGTGCTGTAGGCCTTAGGGAGACCTGCCCACTCCTGTATAATATGTTCTTAGGCAGGCGGATAGTGCGGGACTGTCTAGGGTGTTCTGGAGTGACTCCGACCCAAAAGGTCCCCGTATACACTCCGGTCTATCTCTAGGCATTCCCTAAGTAAGAGGCCCTAACCGGTTACCTGCTTCTTAATTACATATTTCTAAAGTCACTGTGGGGCGATTTTGAATATAAGGGCCACCTATATGTCTATATGTCACGTCTCATGATCGGTGTGTGTGTGTGTGTGTGTGCAGAAACACGCATGCAACGTCACGGAAATAAACAGAAAGGGGAGCAGCTGGATTGATCTGGTTGTGTTTGGCAAGCACAGGGAAACACGAGCACGGAGTCGGCCATTAAAGGGTGCGTTTGAAATCTACACAAGCAAGCGCGCACATCTCGCATTACAGAAAGAAATATGCCCTGGCGTACGCACAACTGGTGTGCCTTTTCCTGTCTGAATGAGGTTGTTTGTTTTGTGTGCGTGCACGTCCGTGTGTGTGTGTGTGTGTGTGTGCCTGTGCGTGAGTGTGTTTGAGACTTTGTTTGTAAACAGTTCTAAAGCCAAAATAACAGTTACTTCAGTCTATAATTTCATAGTTCGTGAGTGTGTGTGCGTGCGTGTGCGTGTGTGCGTTCCTGTGTGCACCAACACACTGAACATAAAATACACAGCAGCTCGTCCCTAGTCCCCTGGTCACACTCACTGCCTGAGAGAGAGAGTTAGAGAGAGTGAGAGAGAGAGACATGGAGAGGCAGAGAGAGACAGAGAATGAGTCATAGATAAATGGAGAGAGAGTTGTACAGCAAGTTAGAGAGGGGGAGTTGGAGAACAAACAAAGGTTAGAGTGGGAGAGCAATAGATAGAAGGTGGAGAGAGAGAGAGAGATATAGAGTTGGAGAGAAAAACAGAGAGAGAGCTAGGAAGGGAGAGGGAGCGAATATGAGCGAGATAGAGAGTTAAAGAAGCACTAATTATACCCTCCAGCGCCATAGCTGAAGCACAAGCGTGGTAGCTGGGTCAGAAAGGTTAAGGTAAAGGCAGTGTTCAGATGATTTAAGTCTTTATCTCTCGAGTATCTCAATGTCTCTGGGCCTGAAGTGATATCTGAATCCAGGGCTCCATGTCAGGGTTACAGGTCTGGCAATTAGCGCTTGTCACTAGTTATTCACGCTGAAGAAGAAGGTTTTGTTGTTGTTAAGAGGATTATTAGCCCTCGCTGAATCCTCGCTGTGTAGAATATAAGACTCTTCATATATTCTACAGGTGGGAGCTGAACTGCATTGTGATATTTGTCACATAAACCTTTTTGTTTACTTGATAATTCAGGATCTGAACAGCAATTATCAAAGCCAACCCTTTTTTTTGAACTACGTGCCTATCTTAACTCGTGATCCTGTCAAGGCTCAGGTCAAGCTTTAAAAGGCAGATTAAAACAAACCCTTCTTAATATTCTACTCTGCGCTGTGTGCTCATTGTGAAACAAAAGGGCTAGGTTAGCCAAATCATGTCTGACATCATCAGCAACAGCTGCAGGGGAGGGAGAGAGGTGGAGGGAGGGAGGGAGAGGGGGGAGAGAGAGTGAGAGAGAATAAGCTGACCTGAATGCTCAGCTGAGCAGTGAGAGAGAGAGAGAGAGAGAGAGAAAGAGCTCAGCCTTGATGGTGGAACTAGGACAAGATGGACCACAATGCAACATGGCTTCCCTCACCTTCTCATACATACATCCTCTGGTGCTGATCCCGCCAAACACCCATGGTTTTCTACAAAGCAGCCTGTTATCACCTTCCTGTTTTCTGCATGGCTGGCAGACACATGTTTTGACGTCGATGCATTACACGTAATGGCCAACTTATCTAAAATCCAACATATTCAAATCGAACAAAGATTGATAACAATATTTCCAGATTAGAAACTTTGCCCGACTGTACAGCGTCTTTAGGAGCTCTACCTCCAGCCCCCTCTGGGCACCTTGGTGGCCCTGTGTTAGCCTGCATTAGCCTGGGTTAGCCTGCATTAGCCTGGGTTAGCCTGCATTAGCCTGGGGAGCTGATGAACAGGCTTCCTCAGCCCCCCGCTGATCCACCTTATTACCCCTGCCTCACCCACAGAGAGGACGCCAACGAGATGTAGGATGGAGGGCCAATCACAGTGGGTGGGCGGGGACAAGGTGACGGGGGGCGGGGAGTGGTTAAGGAAAGAGAAGCAAAGGGTGAAGAAGAGTCATGTTGTATGTGGCAGGGAGAAGGGTTATCTGACTTGCACGCACACAACGTGAGCATGCACACACACACACACACACACACAGTTATCCACCCTGCTGATCTATTGTCATGGCGACTACAAATGCAGTGTTAATCATCTGCAAATAGGAAAAGATGTTTTCAAAATTGTACACGTCTGTTTGCAAATACAACACTGTTTGTCATGTCTAAATATCTTAAACAAATTGATAGTGTGTGTGTGTGTGTGTGTGTGTGTGTGTGTGTGTGTGTGTGTGTGTGTGTGTGTGTGTGTGTGTGTGTGTTCCCCTAGAGGTCTGTCCTTGCTTTTTAGATCATTACCAGTCGTATCCTCCACTGCCACTCTGTGTTGGGGGTGACACAGAGTGCATTACACACACACACACACACACACACACACACGGATGTTTGTTCTCAACGTCTGCAAAGATAAAACCCAACCAAACCAACAGCAATAGTGGTTGTCTCCTGCTGCCTTCTCCCCTCTCTTTTATGACTGCTTCCCTGTGTACACACACCACCAACACACACACATCACAGACCGTCAGCAGCACTTGTATCTATACACATGTTTAGAAACGCTTGTTTGAAGTGATGAAGGTGTGCATGTGTGTCTTGTGTTAGTCTAAGTTTGTGTGGTTGGCATGTCACAGCAGACTCTTACAAGACACCTGATTTGAAGGTTTGTGTGTGTGTGTGTGTGTGTGTGTGTGTGTGTGTGTGTGTGTGTGTGTGTGAGTGAGAGTGTGTTGTACAGAAGTTGAGACCCATAGGCTCGAGTTACAGAACGGGCCACATGACCTGTTCTGTTTGCCCTCATGTGGGGTCAAAGTTCACACTGTCAAGGTGTCAAATGATTGAATTATGAATGGTCTGGCTATAAACATATGTGCGATGGCACTTAAAAGAGGTTAAAGTTTTTATAAGTCTTTGTTTGTGTTGTTTATTCAGTATTATTGTTTTGTCTTTAAGGATGCCTAAAGATTAGACTGCTGACATTGTGTATCGAACCCAGAACCTTTTGGCTGGGGCTTGAACCCCCACGCCTCTACACTATACACTAGCCCGATTTTATTCCCCTTTCCAAAAGATGTCTTTTTACCGGGCTGAGTGAAGAAGCAGCTTTGGATACATACCATATATACATTATCTACTGTATATCGACGTAGCTATACACACTCTGTTGTTGCGTTAATGAGTACACCCTCTTTATTCCTCAGGTCATCAGAGGAGCTCATTGTAATGAGTTACTTAATCTCCTTAGAAACAGGGCTGCAGGCATTAATAATTAGCAGAGGCTTGACAGTGTGACACAATACTTCAGCACTCTCTCTGTATACCTCTTATACACCCTTTCCTTCTTAATTTGTTTATTTTTCTCTGTCTGGCTCTTTCTCTCTAGCTGTCTCTCTCTCAGTGTCTGTCTGTCTCTGTGCGGTATCACTAGCTCTTTTAAACAGGAACTGGAACAATTTCCTGTTGCAGCTTTGCCATGTTTGCCTTCCCTCTCTATGTGTGTGTGCTCGACGCTTTGGCGTGTCAGTGTTCCTGACCCCTCGTCAGGACAGATGAACACTCCCAGCGGAGAGGTCTATGACGGCAACTGCTACTGCCGACTGTGTTTTCGGCTGGGAGTGAGCTCCCACATCTCAACACCATGCGTTGTTGTGTCGGTCTACTTCCTACGTTGCTGCTTGCCAAGGGGTAGCTTGTATTGTCCTGCCCTTCATTTAAAAACAACACCTTTGTACATAGCTTTCCTTTGACAGAATACCTGCTATCAAGCTTTCATAGTTTGATGGAAATGTGGTGAGCCTCTGTAATTGGTCATATACAGTACATTTATGTTTATGTCTGTGTATATATACAGTATATATATCCATAAACACACATGCATTAGCTTCCCCCCGTTAAACCAATCAGCTGGTCGGAAATGACCCTCTAATGGCAGGCTGGTCAGCTGACCGGAACCCCCTCTGGATCTGAAACCCACTCAGCACATGATGTGATGCCGCGCAAATCTCTCGGTCCGATCACGGCAATTAGTATCTGACATGGAGTTGATTTAGTGCAAGGTAGCCCTTGTGGGTTTGCACCATTGTAGTTTGTGTGTGTGTGTGTGTGTGTGTGTGTGTGTGTGTGTGTGTGGTCAGCTCTGGTGTGTGCTCAGGCCGATAAAGGGGGAGATCCTTATTGCTGCTGGCATACAGGCCCGGGGAAAATCAATGTTTGACTTGCTGCTTGCTTGATGAAGGATGCATTGCTGGTTCCCTTCACCCCCACCCCTCTCTTTCTCTCACACACACACACACACACACACACACACACACACACACACACACACACACACACACACACACACACACACACACACACACACACACACACACACACACACACACACACACACACACACACACACACGGTAAGAAATGTGTAGGGGCTGAAGTGTCCGTTATTGTATGTATGACACTGTCTACCGACTCACACACATTCTTCTCACCTCTGTGCGTTTGTATCGACCCAAGCCCTGGCTGGAGAATCGCCTGCCCAGCAAACAAAATCAATGCAGGCCGTTCTCCCTGTCCCTGTCAGCCTCCTGTTATCTGCTATGAATACAAAGCGCACGCACGCACGCACACGCACATGCCCAGTGGCCTTCACACCCTCTCTGTGAGCTGGACACCCGACCCAACACCAACCAACAGGTCGGAGATAGACCCCACGGAGAGACTGTGTCTGGTAAGGCACTCATCACTTTCAGTTTATTTGTTAGTAATTTATCCCCGTCACCTGAGGGACCCTTCTCCTTATGTGGGGAGACTGGTGTGCTACCGGTATTCCTAAAGATTTTCCAACAAATTTCCAGGATTTTATCATTCCGTCATATTGCGATACACAAATGGAAACTCCAATACAGCGAATGTGTGCGTGTGGATTGGTTTTCTCCACAATGTTGAAAAAGCATTAGCAAAGTGGTAACACTGAGTGTTTTTTTAGCCACTGGCCACTCTACTCCATTTTGGATCCGATTATGCAACACTCCCAATTCTCCCACTCTCTATCTCTCTCTGACTCTCGCTCTCTCTCTTTCTCTCTCATATATACTATATCTATGTATGTATGTGACAGGGTTGGATAAGAGCGGTGGGGGGACGAGGGCGTGCAAGGATTGATCGTGTAGTAGAGTGCCTTCTGTCTGAAAAATGAGAGAGAGAGAGAGAGAGAGAGAGAGAGAGAGAGAGCACAAGGGGGAGAGAAAGCTGTCATTAATCAAACCTCCCTCCACCTTTACTCTCCGCTCTCTCTATCCCTCCCTTCCTCCTCTCTCTTCATCCCATACCCCACCGCTTCATCCCCTTTTAGTTCTTCTTCTTCTGTTCTGTATGTACCTCCGAGCACGCCGTCCACACAGAAGGGCTTCACAGTGTGTTTTTACTCACTCCCAAACACCACTTTGGAAGGTGTTTAATGCTGTTACGAGGTGGCAGCCCAGGCACAGAGCCCTCCAACCTGCAGGGATGTACACGCATACAGACGCACGCACGCACGCACGCACGCACGCACACACACACACACACACACACACACACACACACACACACACACACACACACACACACACACACACACACACACACACACACACACACACACACACACACACACACACACACACACGCACACTTATACACAGCCACACACACACACACAAACACACACACACTTACCTACCCTTAATTCACTTAACCCCCCAGTGGCTTTGCCTCAGAAGCTATCTTATTAGCCTCCCTCAGTCCTCTGATGCTATAGGCCAAGCCTGCTAGCCTCTTTGGTCCCGGGCTGCTTTGCTGAGGTTCAGAAGAACATGAGGAAACACTATGACAGCCCTGTGTGTGTGTGTATGTGTATGTGTATGCGTGTGTGTGTGTGTTTTCATGCTGCTAGACGGTTGTTGGTTTTGTGCTAACTAGCCTCCTCCTTGGTAGCGGATGTGGCCTTAGACAGTTGGCTGCTCTGGCTGCGTTAGCCTTGGCTATGCTTGTTATTACAGTGCTGGGGGCCCCGGAACACCCTGGACACACGTGCACACACACACATACGCGCACACCCATTTTAAAAAACACACACACACACACACATGCACACACGCACACGCAAAGTGAAACTGCACAGTGAAACTGCACAGTGAAACCGCACAGTGAAATACTAGTGCTTTGGTTAGTGTACTGTGTTGATGTATTTTCCCCCACACAAAACAAAACAGTGTGTCTGTCTCTCTATAGTCTGAAAGTTGTGGTTAATTCTGTCCGTCCGTCTATACTGAGGCCTTCTGTCTGCCTCTTGTTAGGGCTCAGAGGCAGACAGGAAGAGGGGCCAGGCTGTCTGTCCGTTTGGTCCGTTTACAGTTATGGATGTCTCTCTTCCTGTCTCTGTCCGTCTATTCCTCCCATATATCCATATGGGTCTATATACAATGCACTCCTTCTCTCCTAACAGAGGCGCTGCGTTGAACAAGCAACCGCGTGGGCTCATTAAACATTCATCCTTTTCCTCGAGCCCTGAGACCAATTATCTCACCTCTCTCTCTCTCTCTCCCTCCCTCTCTCCCTCCCTCCCCCTCTCCCTCCCTCCCGCTACGGCGACAAACACACGCAGAGTCACGCCACACTGTGTTGCGAAAAGAAACCACGCAAACAACACATCTGACACAATGTAAATGGCCTCTCTGTTTTCCCATCATGCCGCGTGTCGCTGGGTGGGCGGCGGGCGCCGGCGGCTCTCCGGGGCACCCTGCAGCACATGCCGTCCTCCGTCACATGTCACACGCCTAGGCGAAGGACGCATGTGAGCAGGGAGCAGCGCGAGTCGGCTGGAGGACTTGAAATCCACACTTCATATGGGGGCATGCGCTTCATCAAAGAGCGGGGCGGGGGGGTTGCAGCCATCGCATGCATATTGCACGCATACAGTGAATTCTGACACCGCTTCCAACCCCCCACACACACACACACACACACACACACACACACACACACACACACACACACACACACACACACACACACACACACACACACACACATACATTTGTACTGTTGGTGCATGGCACTGCTGTTTGAAGATCAAACGCGCTGGTGGTTTTGCAGCGCAGCAGGTAAATAAAAGGTGTACAAATTGAATGTCGATATCTTGGCGTTTCTACCGGCATACAATTAGCCTGTTTAGACAGCTGCTATTCAGCGGGTGTGCCTGTTTTTGTGTATGTGTTTGTCACTAAAGGCAGTAGTACTGATTGATTATGTATACAAGCTAATGCAGGCTACCTGTCTATGCTAATAGCAGCAGGAGGGTGAGGAGGAAATGGACTGGGTTTTGTTGGCGTGGTGGAAGGCTGTGTAGTAAACCTGGCCATTAACCTTGCATTAGCCCGCTCTCTTTTAATTGGCTGCTACAGTACGGTCTTCGTGACCGCCGGCCCTGGCTGAGTTAGTCGCTCTCGCTCGCTCTCTCTCTCACTCTACTCCCTGTACGCGTTGTTAGAATCAGACTTGGTTGTAATTAAGGGGAGAGGAAGAGAGAAACCGCGGATTGGGGGGGGATATGGGAAACTGAGAAAGAATGAGTGAAAGACAGGAGAAAGAGTGAGAGTATGGGGAGAGAGAGAAGGGGAGAGTGGACAGGTGCGAGAGATTTTCCTGCTTTCGATTCCCATCTCTGTATACCCCGGCTAGTGACTTGGTGTGTTACTTACTTAGTCCGTACTTGCGGCCATGCACGTGCGCCCACCGCCTGTGCACCAGCACGACGATAAAGCCCACGTCGCCTGACATCGCCTCTCTTTATGTCATCATCTTCAAAGAGCTCTTGCATGACAAAGGCCTATTACAACCGGCGGAAAACAACACAGCCCCTTTCTGTTACGAGATGTTCTGGCCCGCATGGGCTGATGTGTGTGCGTCTGCCCGCATCTCGGCACCGTGTGGACAATGTCTTGCGCGCGTGCACGATTTAGAAAAGAAAAGAAAACACACACATACACACAGACGCTTTAGGCATGTGTTTACGGGGCAGGGGATGGAAATAAAAACAGGGAGACAGAGCGTTCCCCGTCTGTGCTCCGGGCTTGGATGAGGGTTTGGGATCGGAAAGCTGGCATTCCTCTCAGGAAGTGTTGTTCCTCAAAACCTCTCCGTAAACACTGGAACACTGAGCTGGAGAAAATGTCCCAGACTCACTGTTTCCACTGTAAACATTCACACATACAAATAGCGTGTCTCTCCCTCTCCTCTCTCTCTCTCCCTCTATCCTTCTCTCTCTCCCTCTCTCTCTCCCTCCTCCTTCCTCCCTTCAAGTCTGTCCTTAACCTTGTCCTCTCATACTTCAGTCTTCCCTCCTTTCTCTCGCTCTCTCTACCTCTCACTCATAATGTCAGCAAGCCATATTTTTTCCTGAGGAGCTCAAGTAGCAAGCCTGCTATACCATTAATGTCATCGTTTCCATACACCCGGTGTTTCATGTTGTATTTCAACTATTAAACAGGAACACCTCTAACAATTTGAACTCTCTTAGAATATGATACCTTTTTTGTGGTCCCATCAAAGACAAAAATTGATTTGAGTCAGTAGGAAGCCACACACACACACACACACACACACACACACACACACACACACACACACACACACACACACACACACACACACACACACACACACACACACACCAGTAAATTGTCTTACAACACCGCAATGTCACATTGAGCCTGAACATCCACAAGCAGACAAATGTACCAAGGTGAAATGGATGCACAGCTCTTGCCCATAGGAGTCACTTCAACCACTACTTCTCCCACTACCACCACTACCACTCCCAGCCCCACTCTCACTCCCACTACTAAAGCTGAACTGCCTGTGCCACATCTCCCCAGAGCGAGGCCCTGCTACAGTCCCAGCCCTCCCTCTCCCCTCCGATTGTTCTCCCTGGCGTTGCGGAGGAGACACGACGTCATCGGTACAAGACGAGGGAGATTAACGCCAACAACACAAACAATGACACACCGGTCGTCAGGGGGTGTGCTCGTGTTCCTCTCTGTGACGGAGCATCACTTCGCGGGGATGTGAGAATATGTTAGCCGCTGAGCCCCCTACCTCCAAGACACGACTGGGAGGATCCTCCCAGTAGCATGGCCGTCAGCCCGGGAATAACCACTGGCGGTGTAATCTTTTACATATAGAGACCGTCTGGATGTGGCCGATAAGTTGGCCGCTGTGATTCCATTGCGCTTTGTTACGTTATCGCACCGCGAGCCATCTCTCTCTGCCTTTCACTTGATTTAATGCAGGCAAGCACACTTGCAGGTTGTGTGTGTTTGTGTGTGTGTGAGAGAGTAGGTGTGTGAGTGTGTGTGTGTGTCACGCACGACCCGTGCTGTTTCTTAACCACCCAGTTGGGTAACACACACTAACTCGTGCGCGTGTGTGTGTGTTGAGAGAGAGAGAGAGTGAGATCGAGTGTGTATGGGGAGACAGGGGGAGAGATGGAGCGCTGTAGAGGGAGATAAACAGAGTGGGTGAGACAGAGATTGGGAGGGAGAGAGAGAGATGCAGGGAGAAAGAGAGCTAGATGGATTGAGAGGGAGAGAAAGAGAAGGGTGGGAGTGGCAGACTGAGGGAGGGAGGGAGCAGGAGAAAGGGGGGAGGAGGCGAGAGACCCTGTTCTATTACATTTCCTCTGTGCTGAAAGAGGAGGTACGATAGACACTACATATCTCCCCGCCGCGCCAGAAAACTCATCTAAATGGAAAACACACTGTCTTCATTATTTTATTTTTTTTGCTGCTGCGAGAAAGAGAGAGAGAGAGAGAGAGAGGGAGAGAGAGAGCTGAAAGAACAGGGGGGTTGTCATGGTAACAGCCATCTGAGCGAGCGCAAAGCGGGCGGCCAAGGGGCTGGTTTTAGGGCCAGTCAAATGAAGAAGAGCAAGTGAGAGGGAGCGAGAGGGAGCAGGAGAAAGGGAGGGAGTGAGGGAGGAGAAGGAAGGAGAGGGAGAATGAGAAGAGGCAGGGAGGGGAGGGTAGAGAGGGGAGACAGGGCAGGGAGGAGATAGATAGATAGAGAGAAGGGTAGAGAGAAGGGGGAACGAGGGGAGAGGGAGACAGAGAGGACAGGGCGGGAAGGTGAGAGAGGGTGGATATGGAATCAAAGAAGAAAAAAAGTGGTCGAAAAAGACAATGCTGAGACTAAAAGGGGAGGGAGGGGGGAGGCTGAGAGGGAGGGAAGAAAAATACCAAATGATGGGGAGAATGACGGAGAGGTGTAATAAGGGCATGTAAACAAAGCAAGGCAAGAGGCGGAGAGGAAAAAAGAGAAGTTGTGATCCACGAGCATGGATAGAGGGAAGAGAATGGAGCGAGAGAGAGAAAGAGGAGCAAAAGGGAGTGCCGTGTGTATGTGTGTGCAGAGGGCCAGTTAGTGACTCAGAGAGCAGCTCATTCCCTTATTAATTTGAAGGGGGCATGGAGACGGTACATTTAACATCTTAAAGAATCACTTTGCACTGTGTCATGCTGCATCCCCTGTGTGTGTGTGTGTGTGTGTGTGTGTGCGTGTGCGTGTGCGTGTGACCGTCCAGTGTGGATCTGTCCAGCCATCGGAGATGAGGGAAGCTGAGGAATTGGAGTGTTGTTCTGGAGCTCAGCTGACGACATGAAAAAGATGATTACATTTTAGGCCTTCATTTGTATCAGTCACATAATAATCACAAATTTGTGTCTTTGATACATCCATAACTTTGTTTCTAATTGTATTATTGATTTATAATGCGGAATACATTTATTTGTTCTTCTTGGCGGCCCCACTGACTAAGACATCCTGTTTGGCTCAGCTTACTGGCGATGCTGCATTTGCCATTATATATGACATTTAATAGACCAAACAACCCAGCAATTGATCAAATCAGCATAAACATCAGCGTGGAAAAGAACAGTTATTGCAGTCCTCCTATCCCACAGCGGTGCCAGCGTTTCCTTGCCCTCACTCTGTTATGTGTTGTGTTCTTAACCCGCATTCCAGATACAGACGCGCACACAATCATGGCCAGGGAATTGTCTTGGTGTGTGTGGGGTTGGGGTTGGGGGGGGGGGTGATGATGATAAGTGCTGTCGGCTTGTGAGATTGACCAGGAAGACACACACAGCTCCCCGCCCCACTGCTGGGCTCCTCTTATTGGGCTTCAGCTGGGCTGGGAGCAGGGTGCTGCTAGGTGCTGGCTGGCCGCCTGCAGGTCCTAGTCATTCATGTCACACTGTAATTGGTTTACCTGCTCCCTGTGTGTCTGGGCTCCGAGAGGACCAAAACAAATTACCCAAGGATGACCTCCCGTCACCTCACACTCTCTTCTTCCCTCCCTCCCTCCCTCTCTCCCTCCCATTCCCTGACCGCCAACCCCCTGTTCCCTGTTCACTGCTCAGCACCACCCCTCTGCCATCTGCACATCCTCTCTCTCTCTCTCTCTCTCTCTCTCTCTCTCTCTCTCTCTCTCTCTCTCTCTCTCTCTCTCTGTCTCCTAGCTCTCTCTATTCCCCTCTCAATTTGGCTCTCTCTCTCTCTGTCTCTCTCTGTCTCCTAGCTCTCTCTATTCCCCTCTCTCTCTCTCTCTCTCTCTCTCTCTCTCTCTCTCTCTCTCTCTCTCTCTCTCTCTCTCTCTCTCTCTCTCTCCATGTCTCCCTGTCTCTGTCTATGTCAAGCTACGTTCCTCCCCCTTTCTGTCTCCCTCTCTCTCTGTCTGTCTCTTTCTCCTCCACCCTCTCACCTCCCTGCCTCATTGCCATTGCATTAGTGAATTCTACGACTTTGATGTTTTTTCTCGTGAGAGCATAGCAGAGAAGAAACACAAGGTTTATTTTGTAATCACACTGACATGTAATTCTGCATGGTGAATAAAACGATAATATCCACAACCTGTTTCTGACATAAATGGTATATGCACATCACACACACACACACACACACACACACACACACACACACACACACACACACACACACTACACACTGTCTGAGGAGGAGGACTAGAACATAGATTTCACATAGATGTCAACGTGGCGATATACGCTTGCCCAAATGAACGCACACACGCCCCAGCAAATTAGCACTAAATGTATAACTGGCTGTCTCTTTTGCTGCAGTAAAGTAAATTAGCCTTTTGGCATCGCCCCGCTGAGGGAAACTGCACCTGTGTGGATGGTGCAGAGTAAAGGCAGAGCACCGGTTACAACATCAGGTGGTTCCATTTCCACAGCAGGGGGCGTCTTTATAGGATCCTGACACACAAACACACACACACACACACACACACACACACACACACACACACACACACACACACACACACACACACACACACACACACACAGGTGCGCTAACTGTTGAGGACACACACACACAAACAGAAGCCTCTTACACACACATGTCAAACATACGGTGTGAGGGCCTAAGGATTAGTTGATAATGAACTGCGGTGATGGAGTCTATCTGGGATGTGTCTCAGCGTCCCTGGGCTGGCTTCAGCCCGGAGATATAGCAGTAACCTCAGATACTACAAACAACACCAAGTGTTGATTCGGGTTGGGGCGAACGGCGCTATAGAAATAGGATGATTAAATGTCTGCGCGTAGCTCAGTCTTGTCTTTCAACGTGACACTTTATCCCTTCTGGTAAAACACAAAATAGGGAGCATTAAAAGAAATATTCAAAGATCTGTCACCCTATATTGTTATTTCTTTTTCTCTGCGAGGTTCTGATAAAAGAAGCATTTCGTTGTCAAAATGTCACAGGGAACATCATTACACCAGCACAAGCACAGCCTATACGTGTGTTATTATTTATATTCATTTAAGTGACAATCGTGATGAATCTTTAGCGGCATGATTGATGTTGTATTAACTCTGAGTACTGTCTGGTTTGTTCTAAACTCTGCTTCAGTGGCGTTCGCCTCAACTTTACCTCCTCAACTCTTAGAGGCAACTTCGGTTCAGCATTAACATGCAAACTGTCCAACTTCCAAACAAGGGCTGAAAGGGCCTATTTCTGGGTGGCTCCAAGACATTGGAATAACCTTCCTTTTTATAAGCGAACCGGCGCTGACTGTTTTAAAATCCAACTGAAAACCAACCTGTAAACGCAAGCATTCACAAATGCAGGACATGTGAGGAGTGTAGATTTATATTTTAAAATCTGCTCCGAAGTCTATATTTAGTACTGTATGTATTGTATTACTGTTTTAGCTTAGTCAAGCACGTTGCGACAATAGCTCTGGAAAGGTGCTATATACATTTTTTACTTTTACTTACTTACCTTGTGAAACTGCTGTATCACGTTGGTATTCATCCAGCCTCTCTCCCTCCTCTACCTTCCCCATGATGGGAAAACATTAGTTCATTCCCTCTTCTGATTGAGTGCATAGATTGTTATGAGCAAGACCAAAGCTGTGGTTGATTGCTTGTTTCGGGTGTTTGCTGCCTTTCTATGAACACACACACACACACACACACACACACACACACACACACACACACACACACACACACACACACACACACACACACACACACACACACACTGAACTCCTTTTGAATAATGATGTTACTTCACAGTAAGCGAACAAAGCTGCGCATTTCTTTCTTTCGGTGGATTCCTCGAATCAAAACAACGCATGCATGTACGCAACAGGCTTTCTGAGACCTTCTCTGAAACCCCAGTCTATTGGCCTCGCTGCCCACGTTACCAACACACACACGCGCACACAGAGAGCATGAGAGAGCTGCCTCTGAATGTTTTTTACGGTTAATTGGATTTGTCCTATAAAAGATAAGAGGGGAGAAATAAAACATTTGCATTGCCAGTGCTGTGCTTTGTGGCAGGACTTAGTGTTCTAGTTAAATAAGGAGAAGGGCAAGTGTGTGTGTGTGTGTGTGTGCGTGCACATCCGTATGTGTCTTACTGCATTCTCATTAGCTGGCTCTGTGGGCTTTTATCAAAGTCTAGGCAGCAGCACACAGATTGGCACTGGAGTAAGTCCTTCCTCCTCTCAGCCACTGACTCTGCCTCTGCAGAGCATGTTGGAGGACAGCTCTGACTCCAACTCTCAGCCCACTGCTGTCTACAGCTTTGGCTGCTTCCAGCTCGGAAGGTGCCCAGTCAATATTATTCTCTGTGCTCTACACAAACACAAACATGCACACACACACACACACACACACACACACACACACACACACACACACACACACACACACACACACACACACACACACACACACACACACACACTCCATAGATGATGTGTATACACACACTCACACACACACGCTCTAGATCATCACACACACCCGCACACAAGCACACTGACTAGATCAACAGACACACACAGGCGCGTGCACATGCACACACAAACTCCTACCAGATCAACAGACACACACGACACACACACACACACACACACACACACAAACTCCTACTAGTTCAACAGACGAACACGTACACACGTACACACAACACACACACCTACTAAATCGACATACACAAACACACACACAAACACTCCTAGATCATCACACACTCATTCAACCCCCCTCACTACCAGAGCATGAGCCTCCTCATCCCCGTGGCCAGTATGTAATTGCGTTTGGGTCAGCAGTTTGCTTGCTGCTGTAACCCAAGGACATGGAATTTGTCAGTTTACCCTTTCAGCCATCACATTGGTGGTGGTCGGGGGGTTGTGTGTGTGTGTGTGTGTGTGTGTGTGTGTGTGTGTGTGTGTGTGTGTGTGTGTGTGTGTGTGTGTGTGTGTGTGTGTGCGTGTGCGTGCGTGCGTTCGCTGGAGGAACAGATTCGCTGGAGTTGAGCCCGTAAGGTTTAGCCCAACACAAGACGGCCTGTGGGTCCGCGGAGACAGCCACAGATTTTCTCATTGAGCTCCACCGTTCTGTGATTGAACCATGTGAAATCAAGGGTTTACTGAGCCACATCCTGGAGGGACATCGGCCCACAACTTGGTTAAATGGCTCAGGACACTTTTAAACCGAGGCAATCGTCGCTCGGCCGGTGCAACGTTGAAATAGTCCTCTGATCGACGGTGCGTGTTTGCGGAGCCGTTTAGTTTCCCGCAAATCATAAATCATCCCAACCGTGAAATAAAAAGTAATGCAAGGCTCATACTCATGTCCCATGATCCCAGTTAACACAGTACATCATACAGTGAACCCAATGCATTATGGCACATAAACCTCTTCTTAATCCACCCACAACCGCCTCTTCCAGACGTCTCCCTGTTAGGAACGCCATACGACGTTCCCAGGCGCTCTGCTGTTCATCACATGAGCAGATCCCAGTCGCCCCGGCCTAAAAGTCCTCTGTCAGGATAGGATGTCATCCTCGCGGGATATTAATAGTCTTCTGGTTGGTGGAACATTGTAGTGGAAGAAGGAGCTCATTCATTCATCATGTGATGGCTCTCCTCCCTGCTAACGGATGACCGGGTTGCGGAGCTCTTTGAAAGGGAAGACAAGCTGGCCCTCTCCTCTGGTGATGGCCAGAGGAGAGGGCCAGGCGGGAGTGACGGGATGTACATCATGGATTGGCACGCATGCTCACACACACATGAGTGTTTGCACACACGAAGGCCGGGGCACAGATACAGTCGCTCACGCACTCTCGACTCACATTCGCTCGCCTGTGTTTGTGCATCGATCCGCACGCACGCAGGCACACACAAGCACGCACACACACACGCTCACTAGTACTAATATAATACACATGCAGCAGAAAACAGCAACATATTACGCACCCACACACACACACACACGCACACCCCAGCCCTAAAAAGGGCCCCTTATTTGAACGAGACAACACGACCAATCAAGGCAGCCCTCCCAAATTGCTAAATACTCTCTCCTTCGCCCCCATCCCATGCGCTGAGTGGCAGAATGATTGGAGGCACCCCCCCTGGGTGTGGGGGTGTCTGGTGGCACATGCTTGCGAGGTCCGCAGCAAAGCCCACGCTCCTATATTTAAAGACGAGCAGCGACAGTGGAGCTCACATGTCTGACTGACCGCCATCGCGAGCGACCACCAGCTCCACCAGCAGCAACACCACCAGCACGGCCACTGGCGGCAGCTGCCTGCTGCTCTGGGTGTCACATAGCAGGCTGGCCGCTCCTGCGGTTGTCGCATTAAAAGGGACAATAAACAATCAGGGTGCACAAAGAGGGCTGTGCATTTACAATTTGTCACGAGTGGTATAATGTAAGTCTGTTTGTAACACGTGCTTGTGTGTGTCTGTCTGTGTGTGTGTGTGTGTGCTCTCTGTTTTAGCCCTCAAGAGACTTTTTATATTGGTTGCTATGCTCAGAGGAGGGGTGGGGGTTCTTATAAAAGGCCGGCGGGGACCTTTGTTACTACGGTAACTGTGGTGGTCTCTGCCAGGGAGTGGGGGGTGTCTGTGGGGGGGGGGGGGGGGGATTAGCCAAGCAGAGGATTAGCGGAGTCTAGCAAATAAAATAATGAAGTGAGGCAGTGTGGGAGAGAGACACTTGGAGACGGAGAGAGAGACACACAGAGACAAGGAAGCAGTCTGGGAGACAGAGAGAGAGGGTGATGGAGAGAGGGTGACGGAGAGAGGGATACGAAGACAGCAAGACACATGGAGAGAGAAAGAAGGAAACCAGTAATGGGCGAGACATGGAGATACTTGAAGTCACACAGGGGAAGACAGCAGAGGGAGCGAGAGACATAGAGGGACCAAGAGAGAGGGAGATGGCGATAAAAAAGTAGAAGGAGACATGAAGGACTGTTTGGGGAAAGATTGAGAAAGAAAGAAAGAGGAACAAGGAAATAGTGTGGAAAAATTATACAATAGACATGGCAGCTGAGAGGAGATGGTGCACCTGGTAAACGAAGGGGGGGGGGTGTGTGTGTGTGTGTGTGTGTGTGTGTGTGTGTGTGTGTGTGTGTTCCACTGATACATAGAGTGCTAGGAGAGGGAGATGGCTATGCGGGAAGTGGGAAGGGGCCAGCAAAGGTAAAGGGGTGATGATTGGCCTGTTTTAAAAACCCATGAACTGCAGAGAGGGAGAGAGATAGACGGGAGAGAGAGAGAGAGATAGACGGGGGAGAGAGATAGACGGGGGAGAGAGAGGGAGATAGACGGGGGAGAGAGAGAGAGATAGACGGGGAGAGAGAGATAGACGGGGAGAGAGAGAGAGATAGACGGGGGAGAGGGAGAGAGATAGACGGGGGAGAGAGAGAGAGATAGACGGGGGAGAGAGAGGGAGAGTGCAGCGCTCAGTGCCGCGTGGCGCTGCAGCACAAACCACATTAGAGCAAATGAATCTATTCCACCTCCTGACTGTTATGGTTGCTCCCGCGCACAGGCCCCGCTGGCGGGGGAGGGAGGGAGGGAGAGGAGGAGGGAGGAGAGGTGGAAAGGGAGGGAACGGGAGACGGAGAGGAGAGCTAGGGAGGGTGGGAGAGGAACAGACAGGGAGTGGTGGGAAGAGGAGGAGAGGTGAGGACAAGAGAGGAGGGGAGGGGGAGAGGAGGGAGGGGAGGACTGAGGATAGGGAGGTGAGCGGAAAGGAGGGGAGGGAGAAGGGACATCATTGAGGGGAGGTGCAGGAGATGGAAGATGGGGAGAATGAGGTAGAATTGCCGTAATGATGGGAGATCCAGAATGGCAGAAGCGGTGTCTGTGTGTTGAGGATCAGAGGATGAACCAGCAGAGCTGAAGCACTCTGAAGACGAGGGCTCTTCCGGGTCTCCTCTCCAGCCTCAGCCCCCGCCACCACCACCACCACGAGGCTGTTCCCTGATATTGTGCTTGAACACCAATCAAAGTCTGAGATGTGCGGTTTAGTGTCAGAAGTTTATCCTTCCCCTGAGGACGAGGGCCAACACCGTCAAGTCCAGAATGTAATGAAAACACAATGACGCCATGATGGAAACGCCAGCCCCCAAAGAGGCTGGAAGTCTCTCATCCTTACAGTGCAGGGAACGTCTGATGCACTGGACAGTATATCGACTGATGAGTGCATAGTGGGCAAACGATAGTGGATATCCAACCCTGAAGTCTGCGGTGAACCAGTGGCCTTCCTCCCAGCCACTTCATCATCATCAGTCTCTTCTTTCTTCATATTACCCAGCTGTTGTTGTTTCTTCTTAGCACTTTATTTGTTTCCACAGTTACCTTTTACTTGTTTAAGAGAGAGCGAGAGAGAGAGAGGTCATTACGAACACTTCTTGTTTATAATGGCGGACTGGCGTTTCACTGTATGCGCAGGAGAGAAGAAAGAGTGAAAGGGAAACATGGAGAGGAATGGAGATGGAGGCATTTGGACCGAGAGGGAAAGAGAGTTTGTACGTTTTGTAATTACTCCTTAAAGTGTGCTAGGAGTAGAGAGCAATAATCAAGGAAAAGGGAGAGTTTAAGGGAATGGGAACGGGAGAGTTTTAAGAGAATGGAAAAGGGAGAGAGAGATCATTTTATTGTGGTCTGTGACCATAATAAGATTCATAGCTCACGCCCTCAGCTCTTATGGGGGGGGGGGGGGGGGGGGGGGTGTAATATACGCTGTGTAATTGGACGTGTAATCCCCCTGCTGTACACCTCTGGTCAGAAGAGAAGGGTTCGCTGAGATGTTTAGGAAGCAAACACAGGTACTCGTCCTCAGGCCTGTGCCCTCAACCTACCTAAAAGAAAAAAACAAAGTATATATATATATATATATATATATATATATATTTATTTTTTTATGCTTCATGAGGGAGTGACATAGACAGGGAGGTTTGGTATGAAAGGTAGAGGGGGGGGGGACTTGTGATAGCATGCAACCAGTCTCAGTTAGCCAATAGACCACTAAGTACATCAATAGCTTCGTATAACATGCTACTAGCTACATAGCGTAGCCTTAGCGCAACCTGTAATTGGAGGATGCACCTCCTAACAAAGTAGGTTGAGTTAATTATTCCCTCTCACGACCTTAGAGGTCCCCGATCTCGTAAAGGACAACCCCCAAAAGGTACTGCGCCCTGGAGTGAGCGGGCACAAAAAAGAGAGAGAAGGAGGGCGAGAGAGAAGGAGAAAGGCAAACGGTCTCTTTTTTGTCCTTTTTCCAAACCTTTTCTTTTGGGATGTGGGGGGGACACCGTGTGTCTGTGGCAGGGGGAGGGGTTCATCGATGGGATCCAGGTCAGAGATACCCCCGCCTCCTGCGGCCCACCAGGGGAAGGTCAAAGGGGGGGGTGGGGGGCTTCCCTCGTCGTGGTCCAGGGAGCTGGCCGGCCTCCGAGGGAGATTTGTAGCACTTTGTAGTGACCTTCGAGAGCTTTAAAAGAGTCCTCTACGGGCCACTGATTGTGTGTGTGTGTGTGTGTGTGGGTGTCTGTTGTTGTGTGTGTGTGTGTGTGTGTGTGTGTGTGTGTGTGTGTGTGTGTGTGTGTGGTATTTGCATTTGAGAACAGAGGTGGTGGGCAGTTGGAAGAGGGAGTCCTCTAGTGGTCGCTATGTGGCACTGCAGTCTGGAAATTCTAAGGCCCTTGTAAACACTTAAGCTATGTTGTCTGGTTCACTGGCAGTTAATGCTTACAGTTTTAAGTAATGATGTCATCCGAGCAGGCTGAAAGATCATTTCCAATTAATCACAACACTGTTTTGTGCTCTATTTGTTCTTTCTGCAAAAGTGTTTTTGTCTTTATTAGCTCAGGAGGTAAATCTTGTTGATTATCAACTTCAACTTGTTGCTTGTTCAATTCCCCGCTCCACCGGGCTAGCCTGTAGAGATATCGTTGAGCAAAATATTCAACAAGCTGGTTGTCACCTGCCATGTTGACACAATCGTTGTGTAGATGGATGACTGTTTGCAAGAAAGCATTTGAGGCATACACGTCTTGGCACATTGAATGACTTAAAATGGCCAGCAAAGCGCTATTTAAATGCTGTCCGTTTATCATGTAGGATAAGACTTGCCAGAGTGCACTCTGGGTAATACCACTTTGCTAATGTTGAGGCTCAGGGGATTAGTAAGACACTCGTATTCTCAGCGGTTCCTTTGAAGTTTCACCTCAGCGCCTAATCGGAAGGAATTCAAGCTTTTGTGTTTACGTGTGTGTGTGTGTGTGTGCGTGTGTGTGTGTGTGCGCGCGCGCGCGTGTGTGTGCACGTTAGTGTGTGAGCGCATCCGAGATGTGTGATCCCTCTGCTGTTACGCAAGCACACATTTCCTAAAAGCATACCTTTTATATATTTCCATGTCTCCGTCTCTCACCCTCTCTCCCTCTCCCTCTCAGCGGGGGGTCCAGGTAAATCCTTTATCAATACTATGCAGCACTCTCTATACATGCTGACCTGAGGCTCTCTCGTTCAGTCCTCCTGTATATGAACATTGGTGGCGGCTGGTGTGGTTCTCTACGCAGTATCTTGGCTTGTGTTGGCACTGAACTGAGAGACGCGTCGAGATAGGAAAGGGAGTTCTAGTTGAAGAAGTAGTAATTTGGTTCCTTTTTAGACAGCCTCTTAATGTAGGGCCGTGCCTTTACTTTTCTTCAACAACAGAGAGAGAGAGAGAGAGAGGAGATTAAATTTAAGCCCATTGACATAGTCCACAGACACATTATCCAAATTTGGTCTGCAAAGTGTGCAAGCTAGCCGTAAAGCCATTTATTTAAGTGCAGGCCTAGGCAGAGAAGGGTGTGTGTGTGTGTGTGTGTGTGTGTGTGAAAATATAATTATATATATATCTTTGAAATATATAAAGAATCATAATAATCAGTGTTTGACTCACAATTTTCCCCAGCAGTGGTGCTGAGGTGAGTGTAAAGTGCACTATGCTGATGTGCGTGTGCACGATGCTGATGTTTGTGTGTGTGCGTGGCGCTGATGTCCATGTGTGTGCGTGGCGCTGATGTCCATGTGTGTGCGCGGTGCTGATGTGCGTGTGTGTGTGCGCTGCTGATCTGCGTGTGCGTGGTGCTGATACGCGTGTGCGCGTTGCTGATGTGCGTGCGTGTGTGTTTGTGTGTTCATGTGGTCTTGATGTGTTTGGTTGTGTGTGGTGCTGACTTGCGTGTCTGTTTTTACGCAATGCTAATGTGCAAGGTTCTGATGCCGGCTTTAGTGTGATCACTGATTCCATTTTTGTTATCTCCTATTTCAACAGAGGAGATAACAATACAACAAAACTTTGTGTTTGAACAAATATTTCCATGCAACGTACTTAGTTTGTGTTGTGTTAACAGCGTAGTGTCAGAATAATAATTGAAAGCGTTTTACATGATACTCCATGATACTACACTGTCAAAACAGTAAACCGACAGCACTAAATACTAATACTAAGTACCGTTTATCAGTCGTCTTTGACAATGTGTGTGAATGTGTGTGTGTGTGTGTGTGCGCACAATCCTAAAGGTGTTTCCCTGGCACCTACTTTCGCACGTAGGATAACACCACACCTCCACCTCGCCTCGCATTGTGACACATGGTGTCACCCACCGACGCTGTGACTATGAACTGAACCGCTCACGCTAACGCACTCACACGCAAACAATAGTGTGGTTCCCATGCCTCCGGAACGACAACCCCTGACCCGGGTGTGCCGTCGCTCCAGGCCACTGGCGACCACACAGAGTTCACTCTGGTGTCAGGTCTTTGTCACAAAGCTGTCAAGCTGGAATATCTCTCACTCTCTCTCTCTCTCTCTCTCTCTCTCTCGCTCTGTTTATGTGTGTGTGTGTTCCTTCCCTTCCTCTGTTTAAACTTGTGCACTATAAACTCCGAGTGACAGGTGATGTGACGGAAGCATGTGTATGTCTTTGTGTGTTGTTTGTTCCTTATTTGTCCTACCCTCTTGTCTAAACTGTGAACCGCAAACCATGATGAGTGACGGTGGGAGTGACCTGTTTGTCTCTGTGTGTGTGTGTTTTTCTCTCACAGAACAGAGGACCCCTTTAATGGCTTTCCGGTAGCGCCTCCACCTCATCAAGATGAACACGCTACCCTCCATGGACCGACACATCCAGCAGACCAATGACAGGCTGCTGTGCATCAAACAGGTGTGTGTGTGTGTGTGTGTGTGTGTGAGTTCAAACTAAGTTACCAGTAAGCAAGTGTGTGCGCGTGCGTTAGTGTGTGGTTGTGTCAGAGCTTCCAATGCCACCGACAACAGATCCCGGGAGTATGAAGTCATGGTGTCTAAAAGAAAACCGAGCAAGACGATTTTGCCTTTGAACCTCTCTCCCCTCCTTTTGTCTCTTCTCTCCTTACCTTTCTTTCTTCTTTTCTCCACTTTCGTCTTCTCTCCCTCACTTTCTTCTCTTCTCTCCTCTCTTCTCTTCTCTTATCGTCTGCTCTCCTTTCCTCTCCTCTCCCCTCCTTTCTTTCCTCTCCTCTCTTCCTCTATCCTTTCTTCTCGTCACCTCTCCCATTCTCTCTTTTCATCTCACCTCTCCTCTCCTCTTCTTTCCCGTCCTCTTCCAAGCACCTTATAAGGTCATTTTGGCAGAGAGAGAGAGAGAGAGAGGGAGAGAGAGAGAGAGAGAGAGAGAGAGAGAGCACTCTGAACAAAAACAAACAATCAAACGGTTCTCCATTACAGCCACATTCCACAGTGACTGAGGTGTTCTCTCCACCCAAGTGAACTGGTGTCTTGTTCCCCTCCCAGCCCCTGTGTTCCCTGACATCTCCCTCCGCAGTGTTGTGGTTTGGAGCGTGCTGCTTCCCAAGCTGACAGATTGATGGAGACGCCACTCATAGAGACAGACAGACAGACTGATGGGCGGACAGGCAGAGAAATTGAGAGTCAGACTAATGCAGAGAGAGGCAGAGAGACAGACTGGCAGGCAGAGAGGGAGAGAGATGTAGGGCTCCTAACTTCTGCTGGCTCACTGGCCGGCAGTCTAGTAGACCGGCTTGTGACTGGATGGCTGCGGGTGTATTTGTTTTGTCCGCTGTGCACGTGTGGATGGGCATTCATCTTCCCCAACAGCCATTTGACACCATGCGTTTCAGTGAAGGAGAGCATGAAAGGGCCTAGGGTTCGGTTGGGGATTCCTGAGGTGACATTCTTTCTTTCTTCTTATTGTTGTTGTTTTCTATCAGCTTTCCCCCTTGACCCTCACTATCACCAGCTGCCGCAGCACATGCAGGGTCATGTGAAAAGAAGGTTAAAGTGTAAAGTAAACAAAAGCATTTAATGTCCAAAACTTGAGACATTCTGAAAGCGAAAGGCAGTTCACAAAGCTTTCTAGTGTCGTTCACACTCCGTAGTGTCCATTCCCGCTTTTGCCCGAGACCTTGTCTCAAATTGCAGGCTTAATGTCAAGACAAATTGGTTATTTGCATCGTTTGTTATGCAAATAATAGTGTTCAGAACAACACAGTGCCCGGGCCTGCCTGCCACACCCACTGCTAGAAGGCACTGGTCCAAGTACAGGATGGAACCACTGGGCAGGACACCAAGTTCTGGGCTGGGGTGGTTTTTTCTGTGTTTTCTTTCTTCCAAGAAAGCAGTCGCAGGTACCAAATGTTCCTGATCCCTTGCTGGCCCCAGTAGCCGAGGAAAAAGAGGACAGACCACATTAGTAGAGAGAGAGAGAGAGAGAGAGAGAGATGTCTGGCTCCATTTCTCCTCATGTCACACCCTTCTTCTCCTTCCCACTTCCTCAACCTGTGCCTCCTCTTCGCGCCGTTCTGAACAGCAAGAGGCAGCAGAGTCGAGTTGTTTGGGTGTTTGCCTCTTAGCCGAAAGGTTCTGGGTTCAAACCTCTAACTCACCATGAGCCAAAGCCCTAAACTCTACATGCCTCACCATGACACGTTCTAAGATTCCGTTAGTCATTTGGGTGAATCGTCTGCTTGATGACGAAGTAGTAGCAACCAATGGTAGCAACGGACAGAGCCCATTTATGTCCTCATCCCCTTCTCGCCACGTGTAGTCCTCTTTCTCGCATCATCTAATCAGAGATGTCAGGCCTTGGACGCTATTGTGAGATGTAGCTGTGGGGTCAGAGTTCAGTGCCAACCCCCTGCTGGTTCTGCTCTCTTGAGTCCTGATTGGACTCCTCTCAAGCGTCAATAAAGCCAGATTATATCATTCATCTATAGACACCGAAGACCATCCCCACTACCTGTACCACCACCACCAGCACCATCACATCATGAATAACTCTTATCAACATTGCCACAACAGCACCAATGTTACCCCCACCACCATGACCACCACCAGCGTCATCACTACCTCCCAGCAATGTCGCCAAACCACCACCACCACCATCACCACCACTATTATCACCACTTCCATCACCACTCTCACCTTAATTGCTACCAACCCCCACCTTCCCCCCCCCCCCCAACCCCAGCTTCACCAACATCATCATCATCGTCACCGCCAACACCATCATCACCCACCCACACCAACACCCAACACCCGACCCCCCCCCCCCCCCCCCCCCCCCCCACACACATCCACAACCGCCCGCCCTCATTCCCCTTCTTTTTGAGGGAAGGATCTATTTTCTGTCTTTCCTGCAGCTCTTCGTCGGCCCTCTGTGAGAACCAAGGATTCTCTGACTGGCACCACAATAGATAATCTTCACACCACAAAAGATGAACCACTCGAGACCTGAGGGAACCGACGATATCATTGAGGCTCTCTGTGGATGTTCTCTTCTGTGGGCCGGCCTCGAGTCCGCTGGGATTGGGTCGTCCCTTTTCGCCGGACCTTAAGCTTTCTCTTTGTGAGCCTTCGCCAAAAAGCCGGTCCCCCTATTCAGAAAGCGCTCACCTCTGCTTGCCCTCTAAGGACAATGGGCCCCAATAAGCTCCACTGAGGGGAGGGCCTCCAAAAACAAGACGCTTTGATACTTTCGGAGTGGACCTCCTTCCCAGCCATGTGGACCGGCCGCAGTTCTGCGGCACTTCAGCCCCATTAACCTCCTTAGTCATGGGGGACGCAGAGCCCGGGTCTAAGCCCTCCCTCTCCTTGTGTCCTGCTGGTCTTCAGACCTCCGTGGTCTGAGGCCTCCTCAAACAAGAGAGGCGGCGAGAGATTAAATACCGATGTATTGAATCATCGCACATAGCCACCGCAACCCAGTCGGTTGTCAGGCCCGTGGAGCAGAGCTCCTCCAGCTGGGCCTCAGTCAGGTTCCGACAACGGACCCGACGGTGCTGTAGGGAGGGACGGGGGGAATCCAAAGTGTAGGACTGTTGTTATTGCTGTGTGAGTCATGCAGGGGGAGGTTGAGTAAGGATTTGAGACACACAGAAAGAGAGAGAGAGAGAGACAGAGAGAGAGAGAGATGCCAAGAGAGATTAACAGGAAACACTGGCATCATTGTGTGTATATTATGGAGGATGGGATCATCCCCCACAATGCACCGGGGGCCCTGACTGGGTGTGGATCAGTGGGGGGGTGGGATCAGGGTCAGGGTACTCATAGGGTTGTGGAGAATTACAAGGAGTTGAATTAAGGCAGAAGTGAATTGGGAGAGGTGCGCGCGTGCGTGCGTGCGTGCGTGCGTGCGTGTGTGTGTGTGTGTTTGTTTTTGGAGGATAAGCTAAGGCATCTACGTATAAATACCCTTTCAGCACGTTTTCTTAAAGGTTTTCCCCAAATAATTAATAAAAAAAAAAGAACCGAAATGAGATAATGTTCAGCCTCTAACGTGATTTTCCTCCTTGCTTTGTCTTTTGTTTGCGCAGCACTTACAGAACCCGGCCAACTTCCAGACCGCCGCCACAGAGCTGTTGGACTGGTGCGGGGATCCCCGGGCCTTCCAGAGGCCCTTTGAGCAAAGCCTCATGGGCTGCCTGACGGTACAAAACAATAATCATGCTTTCCCTCAGGTTTTTATTCAGGTGCCTAGTTATTTTTTTATCTTTTTTTTTTTAAAAGCACCCCTGTAGTTTGTCCCGCAGACACGGGGCAAACACTCATTAAGTACGATTTGGAGGGAGAAAAAAAGAGACAATGAAGCGATTCATGGGTTTTGGTCTTAACTTGACGCGTAATCTGTAACAAGGAAGACGTTTGAGCCCGGCCTCATATGGATTAGAACGTGAACTTCCATATATGTAATTTTTTTTAAACCTGAATTTTTGGGTTGTGATTGACTAGGAGTGACTAAGGCTCATATTGATGATAATTCTGACTGTGGGAGATGGAGTGGGCATAAAACAGCAGGCTAATAGGATGAAAAATACTTTATTAATCCCAGATGGGAAATGTCAGTGTCACAGCAGAAAGTACAGAACAGGAATTAAAGGGATTTGAAAAAGATACCTTCCATCTATTTATCAGCAAAATGTAGTAGAATGCAGATATCAGAGTTAGGCTAACGTTATGCTAGGCCATTCGGTTACTTTCTCCATCGTCTCTGACGGCTATGCAGGGCACTGGACCTGGCCCTGACGGGGCCAGCGACAGGGGTTACGGCCCTAGTCAGCTGCCGTGGTCCCTGGCTCCACTTTGCAAGCTTAACACACTCTCTCCCAGAAAGAGATTTAGAAAGGCTGGGCCTGGTCACTCACCTCTGGCTAACCTCTCACTCTCACAAGCTAGTGTTCATCAATCTGGGAACCGGGCCAGAACCGGAGGCCCTGAGGAGCCCTTGCTAAGGCGTGGGCAAGAATACACACACACACGCACACGAACACGCACACAATCACACACACACACACACACACACACACACACACACACACACACACACACACACACACACACACTCCCTTTATCTATCTGTCTCTTTCTTTGTGTCTCCCTCCTTTTCTTTCTTCTTTCTATCTCTCTCTCTCTCTCTCTCTCTCTCTCTCTCTCTCTCTCTCTCTCACTCAAACCCATGCACACACACACACATACACAAAGACACACACTTTTTTTGATTCACTCGCCCAGGTGGGTCACACTGCAATGAACCCCCTGAAGGAAGGAGAGAAGTGGTCGAGTGAGCAAACGAATGAAAGCTCATTAATGTGTAAATCTGAATACAAGGCTGTTCTTAAAGGCCCCATGAGGACCCATACAGCCAGGCCCACCCCCCAACTGAGCCCCCCTTTCAGAATGGGACCATTTTCAGAAGCCAAATAGTTTCAGATTCTGCCAATAGAGTAGCAAGCCTGTCTTATCTGGTGAATTGCAGCCACCGCTTAAAATCCAAGACATTCTTCCAGGTCCTTGTTGTGTTGGGTTCTGTTTCTATTTGTGAAGAGAATAAAGAGCTACTTAATTTGCGTTGTATCTTTTACAACACCGCGTCTCGATGAGGGATTATCCCCGATGAAGGAAGACAGAGGAAACTTGATTCACGCAAGACTCTCGATGGTTACAAACGTGTGTGTGCATGTCAACACACGTGCACTAAAGGGTTGGTGGGGCCGGGGGTCCACCTTCATCACTGTGATTCTTTGCGTAACAAAAACGTGTCCACAAAATAAATCGGAGAAAGTCCCTTGCGATTCCCTTGCGAGAACCTAGGAACCTAGGTGGGAATCAAACCCGGGTCTGCCATTGTTTTTGACTTTGAGTTATGGTTGAAGTTATGAATTATGAGGTGAGGTGTGATGAAATATTAGCTTGCCTGTGTGCATTTTGTGGTGATATGCGGTGTGGTAATTGATTCCTGGGTCTCACCTGGGAAGTGGGTTTGTCTGAGACACAATCTACCTGGAGCCTATAGGAAAAAGCGATAGGAAAATCTCATTGTTGAGGTTGGAAGGAAAGAAACAATTGTCTAACCACATTATTCACATTATTCTTCACATCATTCTACAAATTCACTTTATTTCGTTTTGTTTTTCCTGGGAAGTTAACTGGAGAGTTCTGCTTAATAAATTAGTCAGTATCAAGTTGTAATCTGCATGCTTTCAAGGACATGTGTGTCAGACGATCTGTTCCTCTAACCTGTGGTGGAACAAGAAGGGTGAGCGAAGGGTTAGCCACTTCAGCCATATTGTTTACATGCTTAGCGCATTAGTGTCTTGATCCACCTAGATGAAACTCCCCTGCCCTGACCACAATAATCCACTAGCCATACAAACCCCTTGTGTGAGTGTGACTCTCCCGTCACGGCTCTGTGACTCAGTCCTCCTGACTGCTGTGCAGATGGTTGTGTTTGGGCCGCTGCTGTAGTCCCAGTCCTGGTAGTGCAGATTCAGCTCTGGAGCCGTAGACGTCTCCCATCTGTCAGCACTTCACCTCATGGCTCTGTTGGCTGCTCCGCTGTCTCTGGGTTTATTTTGTTACCGCTTTTCTCTTGCCTTATGTTCGGTGTACGCTATAGAGTGAGGATATAAGTGTTGTTGTTTTTTTTGCTGTGATATTTTTACTCTGGGTGTGTTTGTTGGATTGTATATATTATATATTTTGCCCAGACCAATTTTGTACTTGATGTCTATTACTGTGTGTTATTATCGCCATTGATAACACATTCATGCTGTCAATTATGCCAATTATATCGGCTCTTTTGCACACACACACACACACACACACACACACACACACACACACACACACACACACACACACACACACACACACAAAAAGGAAAGGATCATACTTAACGCTTCAGAATCACCCTTCCATTGCACACCGACCATAAACCAAAATGTCAGGTCATTCCCCCCCCCCCCCCCCCCCCCCCCCCCCCGCCCCGCCCGGCGCCCCACCCTCCTCCCTTCACGCCCCCACCTCCGGCTCCTCCTCCTCCACTGCTGCCGCTGCGTCTCACTCCCTCCATCCTATAACTTGAGTCCTAAGTGCAGCCAGACAGCCGTGTCTAAAAGGGACATTGGCTAATGTTCCCCCCGCGCGCCGGTTCAGCCGGCTCATCCTGTTCTGTGGACGGTGGGGGACGGCGGGGACGGGAGGGAAGCCATCGCCTGGTCGCAGACACCGCCAGAATAGCTCTTCCCCCTCTGTGATATGGATTAACTCCTGTCTCTTAAATCCTCTTGCCGTGCTCATGACAATGCATAGGAGTAAAGGAAGCACACATGCACATGCACGCAGACAGAAACGCGTGCACGCACACACAGAAACACACACTCTCAGAAAGGCTACGATGGTGCTGTGGAGACAATATCATGCGTCGCGTTCTTTATTGGGAAAGTACCTTGAATGTATTTTTAGATGTGATTAAAAGTTATTGTCATGTCATAAAGGCATGCTAAACCCTCTACTACTACTACTACCTACATTTAGGTGTACGCAATAGAGCTTTCCCTCTATGCTCCGAACACACTCATAGTGGAACCAACACCCTTTTGAATCCCATGTAATGCACATAGAGCGGCCATCTTGGTTCTAAACACTAGCTGGGAGGGGTGAACTGAACTGCGGAGTTCCGCTCTCAGTTGAAGCATTTAGAGCCAAGATGGCCACTAGGTGAGTAGGCCCGCTGGCAGGTGACGCTCCTCCCATCCCTGTGCACTAGATTGGCTGGTGTTGCGGCAGACTCACTCACTCCCTCTCTCTCGGAGTCATTCAAAGTCCTCCTTACTCTGGCTTGCTGGAGCAATCCAGACTCCAGACTCCACATTAATTGAAGTTTGCCTGCGAGAGTGCTTGCCTGCGAGTCTGAGCGTGTGTGTAGCGTGTGTGTGTGTTTGCATGTGTGTCATGTGAGTGTCTGTGTATTTAGTGTTTTGTGTGTGTTTGCATTTTTGTGCTAGTCTTTGTGCACGTAAGTGTGTGTGTGTGCCCTCTGTGTGTAATTTAAGTTTCTGTGTATTAAGTGATCTGCATGTGTTTCCATGTGTCTGCTTGCATGTGTGTGTATGTGTGTGTGTGTGTGTGTGTGTGTGTGTGTGTGTGGTTCAGTGTGTCCCTAGTAAAACGCATCAAGATGCAGCCCAATAGCAGTTACCCATGGCTTTGACTATCAACACGCCTTTAAAAGCCAAAGGATCAAATCTGCTTTTATTGTGGCCTTTTGTTTTCTCTGCATTCATTATTCATTCAAATAGATAGGGTATTTTATAGCACTGAATATTTAATCATCTCTTAGATGGATTAATACATAGACAGATGCCACTGCTATTGATCCTGAATGAATAGAGACACACCATGCCATGGAGACTCCGCTCCCATGGCTCTAACGTGTTTTGCTCTTATTTAAAATATGCTTCGATATGTTCCCTTCAAGAGTAAACATCTCCTCCTCCAATGGAAGCGTATCCCAGAGGTGTTGGGGTACACAGTCTTTCAAACCACACGGGATTGCTCCTTCCTCCATACATTTTTCCATCTATCCCTCCCGTCTTTTCGCCCCCTGCCTCTCAATCCAAATCCGGGGTGTCGTGGAGAAGTGCTGTTGTGTATTGCTTGACTCCCATTGTCGACCTGATGAGAACACACCTAACACCTGCCTGCTGAGAATAATCAGCAGGGTCCTGTAGACACCTGTCGCTTAACAAACGAAAACGAAAGGTTTTTAAACGACGGTGGAAACGCTGAGACTAGTGAACTCAGATTGTCAATGAGCGGGAGATGAAGCGTGACTTACCCCCCCATCATGACCCCCCCGTTCCTCTCTGTTCTCGTGCCTCCTCTAGGTGGTGAGCCGGGTGGCTGCACAGCAGGGCTATGACCTGGACCTGGGCTACCGGCTGCTAGCGGTGTGCGCCGCCAACAGAGACAAGTTCACCCCCAAGTCCGCAGGTAGGACCCCCGCCCCATCTACCGCTCTCTATGAGATATACTGTCATTGCTGTTAGCTCCTGGTCTCCCACTCTCGAGCGTCACAGACACACAGACACACAGACACACACACACACACACACACACACACACACACACACACACACACACACACACACACACACACACACACACACACACACACACACACACACACAGACACAAAGACACACACACACACACACACACACACACACACACACACACACACACACAAAAAAGAGTGATGCCTTTGTTATGTTTAGCTTTTTTCCTCGATTCACTGCGTATGACCCTCGACTGATCCAAAACGTTTTCCTCAAGTGAATAAATACGTCATGGTCGACCGAGTCATCCGGTGATTGAGCACCCTGTAGCATCAATCTATCTCATTCCATTATGATTAAATGTGGTATAAAGTAGTCCCGTAGATCTCCTTCCTGGTTCCATTCAGATCAACTGTCTTGTCAGTCAGCGTATATATTACCCTTGTGCTCCAGCATAATAAAAGGTAGCCTAAGTGGTCATGTCCAGCTCACCTGGCACCTCACCTGGTATGAGCACTTCTGGGGTTCATGGTTTGATTCCCACTAGGGCCACCTCATGCCAAGAGTGTAATACATGCAACGCCAAACGGCATGTACAGTTTGATATAGGATCCACTTGGGCAATACGTGTGCAGGTATAAAAAGACGTGTGCTATCTTCATTATGAAGTGCATCAGGTACTGTATGTGCCTGTGTATCCAACCCAATGGAAGTAGAGGCTCTTGTGTTCGGATGGAGGTGTTGGGTCTGCGATCCTACTCAGACAGAGTATAGCTTCAATGGGGAAGTCCTATTACCCCCAGCCCCCCCCCCGTTACATGCGCTGTGCTCGTGTTTTAGGGTCCTTTGACTCTTTTGTCGTTTTATGCTCAATCTCAAATCTTGAGGCCTCAGACATCACACGTGAGCCTGCAGAGCATTATAGCGTCTGATATTTTTAGTTCCCATTAAACTTTCATGTGCCATCGAGACTGTCCGGGTGGCCGCCTTAGGAAAACAGTGTACTCGACACACTGGGTTTCAGCATGCGTGCACTACTAACTGGTGCAGGGATGACAGAGAGGGATGGAGAGGTAGTTCAAGGAGAGAGAGCCAGAGAGAGAGATGGAGAGAGAAACTGAGAGAATAATAATGATGGAGAGGTAGTCAGGGAAAGAAAGAGTTGGAGAGACAGTTAGCAACAGAGCAAAGACAGCCCTAGAGAGAAAGAATGAGCTAGTGACAAAGGGAAACGGAGAGAACAAGACAGAGGAGGAAAGAGAGAGAGAGAAACAGAGGCGAAGATGGCTCTGTGGAGAATACAAAAAAAGCCATGGAGAAAGGAAATATATGTTGACAAAGAGAGAGATCGAGGGAGAAAAGGGGGAGCAGGCAACAGAGGAAAGGGAACAATAGTGATGGAGGGAGAGAAAGGGAGAGAGAAAGAGAGAGAGAAGCAGCGAGTGAGCTAATGCTCTCTCCTCAGACATTTACCCATCAAATCCAATTTCCCCTCCAAACCTTTGGTCGACTCCTCAGACCCCGCCTCCTGAAGCCCATCTGTTCGGGTGTGTTTGTCAGAACATGTGTTTGTCGCCCAGGCTGTCAGGTGGAGGGGGATGGAAGATGGATGGCCCTGAAAGGTGTCCATGATGTGGGGTCGGAGCTCACTCACTCACCCTGGCAGCCAAAGCCTCTCGGCCACATTACCAATAAAACCCTGTGTTTAGACGTTACCTAGATGACAGCAGTAGCCCCGCCCCAACATCAGGCCCTGAAATGATTGAATGTGGTAATGGGCTTATCCAATATTGGTGTAGATCATTAGTTCAATCTTAACGATTTTCTAGCTTTAATGGTTTTATGCAAAAAATGTTGCTTCAGGACATTCTCATTCGATTTTGAAAAAGCGTGAAGGATGTATATTTTGGATGGCACGGTTAACAGTTATGGTCCTTGAATAATTGTTTTCACTTTTCCCTGTGTCATATAAAAAGGCTTTTAATGGTGGACATTTTCTCTGCATGATTCGTTTTAAAACTCTCTCTGCTTCTGCCTGAATATCAACTTTCATTCGAGACGGGCTCATCTTGTTGGAAAGGCATCGTAAATGAGCAGACAGATGTCAATATTGCGTGCTTGTTTCCTGTATCTCTCCTTCCTCACCCCCCGTTTACTCCCTCCACCTCCCCTCTCTCTCTCATCTCCCTCCCTCCTCCCCTCCCTTCCCCTGTCCTTTCTTCCTTTCCTCTCTGTCCATCTTCCTCCCTCCTCCCTCTCCTCCCCGTCTCCCTTCCGGATTTCTTCCTTCCCTCTCTCTCCATCTCCCCCCCTCCCTCCCTCCTTCTCTGTGTGGATTATAGCTAATGTGATTGTCAGCCAGCCTCTGCTGCTCAGTCTCTGGGTCTACGGGCCGGTCCTGAGCCTCACAGAGTGAATCATGGGCTGGGGGGGGAGGGAGGGAGGGAGGGAGGGAGGGGAGGGGACGGATGGACGTTGATGGTTCTGGGATTGAATAGAGGACAGCTCTGTGTTTCAGGAACGGCTGTTTATACGCACAACGCAGGACACAAATGTGAAGCTGTGCTGTAATTAAGACCGGAAGGAGGGGGGGATGGAGGAAAGAGGAAGGCGCGATGGGAAGGAGAGGGCTAGGAAAGAGGAGACGTGTTGCCGGCGGCCGTGCAGCGAGGAGGCGCGGCGGGGGCGGGCGGAGGAAGATGATGTCTCCTTGGGTAGCCCTTACTCACCGAGCATCCGTCTTATCTCGGTTACACGAGCGTCTGTCTGAGCGGGCAGACAGAGGGGCGGCGGAGAGGCCGGCACGTGCGCTGTGGGACGTGCACGGCGGCCCACGTGAACCACAACACCAGAGCGTTCACACATGCATGCACCCGTTTAGGACGCCGAACGCATTAACCAGTAGGACCTAAACGAGCATGAGGAGGGCTTTGAGGCGGTGATGCGTTGTTTTTATCTATGTTCATTCAGACATAGAGGAAATGTACATACACAGACATTTTATGCATTTCATGAGCATTTGCATAACTTGTGTGTGTGTGTGTGTGTGTGTGTGTGTGTGTGTGTGTGTGTGTGTGTGTGTGGTGCACATGTATGAAAAGTGCTTCCACCAGCACTTTTCCCTGACAGCCCGTGTGGCGACAGAGAGGCTGGACCTCTGACACCTGAGAGCCCAGACAAAGGCCAGGAGTCTGGGATGCTCTCTACAGCTCCCTGGGGCTGGGTGCTGGAGGTGGGGGCTGGGGGGGAGAACCAGACTTTTTAGACTGCTGATCAATCACATTAAGGATCAAGATGGTATCAGTCATGAAGCACTTATTGCCGTCAGTTCATCATAGACAGCGGCTGTGTAGTAGCTTAGCTGTTTGATTGTTTGAGTAAGTCGTTTTTCTCTTGTCATTATGCCATCAAAAACAGAAAGAAGTTCAGGAGGGTAAGGGTTGGAATTTAATATTTCACTCTTATTCCTCCAGTGCCCAAGACCCCCATGATGGGTAGAATGAGACAGCCAGAGCATGGCATCAAGACTTTAAATAGGCTAAAGGGAAACTGTGAACAAATATTTTAGTCTGTCATTAAGGGAGAAATCCGGTGTAAATGGATCTGGGATATGTTTAGTATGATAACGAGTTGGAATGTTTGTTTGGGAGCAAAAAAGCGCGTATAGAAGCATTCTTAAATTGACTGTTTTTAGCCGATTCTACCAAAACGCTGTTTGTAAGACTCGATAGGTCAATCTACTTATCGAGTCTTAAAAACAAGATGGCGTCGACTGGTGAACTACTGATGGTATTGTGGGTATAAAATGTCCTATTTAATAAACAATCTGTACACTTACAAAGTTATCAATGCCTTAATTTATATGTTAAGACCCTTATTATACTACCAAAGAAGTGTCGGGCTACTTTAGCCTTTTAAGTGGATTAAAATAGTGATTTAGTTTTTACCATAACACATGCCCCTATCGTTCCAAGTTTATAGCGTTTTGATAGAATCGGCTAAAGACAGCCTATATGCGCTTTTTTGCTCCAAAACGAACGTTCCAACTCTTTATCATACCAAACATATCCCAAATCCAATTTACACCGGATTTGTCCTTTAACCAGCTTAGGCTATTTTTTTATATTCATTTTATAGCTACTGTTCATTTACTTTAGTTTTATTGACTTCATTTATTAAATTAGCCAATGTTTCAATAATCACAGGGGAAACTATAGCTGTTGATTGACCATGTGTTTATAAAAATGACAAGTTTCTGATATTTTAAGCAAGAAAACACAGCAACATCGTAGGAAAATACTCTTATTGTGGCCGTTTAACTGTTATCAGGTCAGGAATAAAGGTTTTGGTCTATCTGGGTCGTGTGAACTCATATTGTGGCTAGCAAGAGATTAACCGGTCGCTCTGATCCAGTCAAGAGATTTGTCTGCCAATAGATGAGCCAGCATGAGCAATGTTAGCGTCAATGTATTATGTAGAATGCTAGTAGATAACCATGGCCGTGTAAGTTATAGGCTTTTAGCTTTTGAAGCTAGAAGACAGTTTGTAAAGCACACAATAATCAATGTGAATATATGAGATGAATGGCTTTTAAGTCAAATCAAAGCTTTCCATTAGTCAGATAAACACAAATCTTGATTAATGGCCAATAATATCTTGTTCTTGATGACCAATGCCAAAGTTATATATTTTGGTAGTTTTAAGTCTTCTTTTTTTTTACACTTTAATATTTGAGGACAGTGTTGGGGTCCAACTGTAATGATTAAGGGTCGACAAGAAGGTAGTTTCCTGGATATTACTTTGTGGAATATACAGTAATTAATAATATAGCTAGCCATCTATATGTCAAAATTACAATACCCCGTTTCTACAGACAAACAAAGTACCTTCACAGTAGCCACATGATCTATTGGCAGCGCACTCAATCATCACATTGTTTACTATTGACAGTTCAAGTTCATTTTCTATCATCGAAACCGAGTGACGTCAGCTGGTTCTAAAATAGACACTGGGTAAAATCTGTGACGTGAACCAGGGTGTGTTTTACAAAACCTCTACCTGTTAAACAGGTCTCAATAACGTGTCCTTAATAGAGACGGGGTGCTGGATACATGAATGCCAGCGATGTTAAGCATTTTGTCAGAGCCAAACTCTCAGGTTCATGTGTTGAAGGCGTTGAGTGTTACTTACAGCCTCACTTGTAAGTTGCTCCGGATGAAAGACTCGGCTAAATGACGAAATGTGTAAAGGAATTATTCTTGAGGGATACCTTATTTACTATTTAGCAGATGCTTTTATCCAAAACTACTAAATTCAGATACTTGTCATTCAGGGACGCGTGGGAGTTAAACAATTTGTCTGGTTTGTAATAACTTTGTGAGTTTTTTAGAAGATCATTTGGCTTCAAAACTCCAATTTAAATCTGTGCCATCATATTGTGTTTCTATAATAAAATAATTATCACAATTTAACTCCTGCTCGGGTAGCTAATGCGTTACAATAAATTTAAAAAAATCACACTCTCGCTATGATTAAAACACAATGTTCGACGGTTTAGAGAAAACACAAAAATATTAACAGTTGGAGAATCCGACGGATGGCTGGAGTTGCCGTGGCGATGAAACATTGGAACTGGAGTGAAATAAATATGACTGTCAAACATAGAAATTCCAAGAAACATGGCACAGCACAACTTGGGTATGCTGTCAGCGACGAGTAAATCAACACGGTGCGCACACAGAGCAATCTGGAGTGTGACATCAGGAAAGCGACCAATCAGATGTATCATGTCAGGAAGTCAGCCAATCCCCCCCTCCCCCCTGTGTCACCAGTGACTGATGGTGAACTTCCAGAGCTGTTACCCATAGCTCTGGAAGTAGCTATAGTAACAAAAACAAAACAGAGTAAGCGGACTAGACACATGTTCGGAGGCTAAACACACACACACACACACACACACACACACACACACACACACACACACACACACACACACACACACACACACACACACACACACGACTCTAATCCTTCCGTTTCACACAACAAACCAGGGGTTACCCAGCTTCCTAAAGCCAAAGTGTTTAAGGTAGGAGAGAAGATGTGTAGGCATAATAGGTATTTTGTTACTGACCCAATCAACCTTACAGACTTTTATATTTAATTACTGCTGAGTAACAGCAGTGTACTGAATTATTAACAGGATAGCAGGTTTATATTTAGCGAGCAGGCCCTCTCCTCTGACACTGCCGTGGATGATGAAATGCAGCTGCAACCCAAAGCTACCTTTCAATAACTTCACTCTCAGGTTCATTGGGATTCAGCGAGCGAGCCAGCTGTAATTGGATCGGTTTACACTTTGAAACGTTAATTTAACTTTTATTTCTCTAGTGGAGCCGCTGGCGTCCGCAGTCTTTTTTGTTTTGTTTCTGCAAGCAAATGATTTAAATGCCGCAACGTTAGGTAGCAAGCACCTCCGACATCCGGAACCGTCTTCACACCCCCCATCCAGCCCCCCCGAAGCCCTGACTCGCACTATTATAAACCCAACAATGAACCTCTTGAATGCATTTCATGTGAAACGAATCAGGGCAAATAAGGATAGAAGATGGAGACAGACTGAGCAGAAGACGAGATGGAGTGTCTGAACCCATCTCCTGCTTTTCTTGAGCGGGAACGTGATTGTAAACATATTGTTATGGTGGAAGGGCTTGCTGAATCTTGATTCATTCATTTATTTGTGGTGGAAAAATGTGTATTTATGTGTAACGGCCAGGAAAACCAAATACAAACAACATTTTCAGATGTTTTAATGCTAGTTACCAAGTCAATTAGTTGTTAGTTTTGTAGTTTTTATTTTTATAAGCTAGCTAGTTAGTTTGTTTGTTAGTTAATTTCTATATTTTTTGTTTTGTTTATCTGTGGAGGATTGGGGAACCATGTCACAATACAGTGTTAAAACAGTGTTGTTATTCAACTAATTTACTACTTGACTGACTTTAAATAGTATATCTCTTTCTAACTCTATTTCTCGTCCGCCCTCCTTCCCGCCCCCTTTTCTCACTTTATCTCCCTCTCTCTCTCTCTCTCTGTCTCTGTCTCACTTTCTCTTGCTCTCGCTCACTCTCTCTTGCTCTCTCTGTCTCTGTGTGTTTCTCTCTTGCTCTCTCTGTCTCTGTCTGTCTGTCTGTCTGTCTGTCTGTCTGTCTGTCTGTCTGTCTGTCTGTCTGTCTGTCTGTCTGTCTGTCTGTCTGTCTGTCTGTCTGTCTGTCTGTCTGTCTGTCTGTCTGTCTGTCTGTCTGTGTGTGTGTGTGTGTGTGTGTGTGTGTGTGTGTGTTTGGTGCCCTTGGCTCCTTGCCTACCGTTTTTAAGCTCCACCTATTCTGCAAGTTTGCAATGTGAGCCGGCAGCAGTTTCTCAGCTTTTCTTCCCTCAACGTTGGTACAGCAGTACTCTAATATTGTCAGAGTATATGAGTGTGTGTTCAGACTTGTTCTAAAGTTTGTATGTTTGCGCATGATAAGGTGTCTGTGTGTGTTTATTGATATGTCTGAGTGCAGTTATGTGTGTGTAGTGTGTGTGTGTTCTTGTGGTCGTTGTCAGAAGGAGAGAAACACAGCGACCACACGAATAACAGGACCTCATGATGCAGGTGTGGAACACTTGCTTCCTGCTTCCTGATATCCTGCTCTCTCTCTCCATCCACACTCTGTTTGTCTTGTTGGTCCTTCTTCTCTATACCCCTCTCCCTCCCTCCCTCCCTCCCTCCCTCCCTGCTTGTCTTTTTGCCTCCGTCAACATCCCTCTCCCACTCAACCTCACCCACTTTCCCTCTCTCTCGGTCTCTCTGTCTGTCTCTCTCGCTCCCTCCTCCACCCCTCTCTCTCTCCCCCACCTCTTTCTCTCCCTCTCCTACCCTCTCCTCCCCCTCTCCTCTCTCTTCATCACTCTCTCTCCCTCCCTTGTTCTCCCCCTCAGTGGCTCCTGCTTTCTGTACAGCAGGTATACAGCAGGAGCCCATTAGTGCAGCTCTGCTTTCTGATTGGATAAGCTGGAGTAACCGGGAGACTGCCTCTGAATAATTGATGTGCATTGTGCAGTAGCCGGACAGGGGGAGAAGACGGAGCAGAGAAAGCGAGGGAGAGAGACACAGAGAGGGAGAGAGAGACAGGGGGAGAGAGAAAGAGTGGGGGGGGGGGGCAGAGAGAGCGCACGAGAGAGGAGGGGTGGGGGAAGTTAGAATGTGTGTGGAGAGTAAGGGATATGTAGTGAGGGAGAGACAGAGAGAGAGCGTGGGCCAGAGAGAGAGAGAGAGAGAGATAAGGCAGCGGGGATAGAGAGGAGCGAGTGCTCTGAGAGTGGCCACCGGCCTCTGTGAGGGAGCAGGACTATCTGTGACACTTGAGTTGTTCCTCTGCAACATGATGGGGGAGAGATGAGACGTGCATGGACTTTGCTTTGCTCTGGGTAAGTGCAGGTGTGTGTCTGTGTGTGTGTGTGTGTGAGAGAGTATGTGTTTAGAAGTGTGTGCTTGTCTCTGTGTGTTTGTGTTTGAGTATGTGTATCTTCAGAACTGTGTGTGTGTGTGTATGTGTGATTGTGTGTGTCTTGAGACATGTGTGTGTGTGTCGTCAGAACTTTGTGTGTTTGCATATGTGTGTCTTTCGAACTATGAGTTGTAATTTGTGTGTGTGTCTATCAGTGCCTGACCAAACTGCATACACATTTCCAGTTGGGTATGTTTCATGTTTGTTTATGCATATTAGCAAGAGCGAGTGCTGCATATTGTGAAAGTGAATGCACACCTATGCCCATTAAACTGGGCAGGATTAAGCGGCTTTAAATCAGCCGTTACATCAGTGAAGTCACACTGTGTGGGTGTAAGTGGTAGTCAGTAGGACTAGAGTTTGTAGTTCATGTTTATCACACAGTAATCAACATTGCTGTATCTGATATAATGAGTCAATCAAACCATGAGTGTCTATTGTGTGTGTCCCGTGTGTCCTGTACACACACAGTGTGTTACTAGCCTGACTGGGGAGTGTAGGGCTAGCAGTGGCTGCAGGGACAGATCAGCTGACCACAAGCTTGACCTACATGTCATTCTGCCTATTACCGGGTCATTCCTAGTCCGGTGTGTACGTGTGTTTGTGAGTGTGTGTGGGGGGTGGTGGTGGTGGTGTGTGTGTGTGTGTGTATGTGGGGGGGATAATTGAGTGATTTGTCAGAGTGGATTGTGTCTAGGTTGGGACCCTTTGCTTTGAATCCGGCGTCCTGCTTCGTCCCTGCTGTGCATGAAGCTACCAGAAGTACAGTTCTAAACACAAATAGTATAGTTTGATTATTTCAGATTATCGTCTGTGGTTAAAGTAAAGTGTGTCTAAAGAGTCTAAATTACAACAACGAGAACACAAAATAACTCCTTCTTACTTCCTGGTAATTACTTCCTACTTGCTACTCGTTCAGGCTGATGAGCCAAAGTGCTTGAGGACATGCAGACACAGATACTTAATGTGTGCTAGGGAGGTTATCCCTGCCTGTCACCTGGTACAGCTTGTGTAGCAGCACCGGCCGGTGCTGACCAGAGCCAGGCAGATAGTAGCGAGACCCAGCAAGACAGCCTCAGCTTTGCGTGGCTGCTGATTGGCTGCTTTGTTATGCTTGACTTTGCGTTTGATTTGTGTAGCCTGATATTTATTTTTGTTATCTCCATGTCATGTGTGGAACATCAGTTTGTGGTTTGCATTTTTGAATGAGTTTTGAATGAGTTCAAATCGTACGTTGTCTACGTTTAAGGAAGCCCGGAACAAAAGAAAGAGTAAAACGTTGTGTCCATGATACTAATGAACATCAAATCTAGAAGTGTGTGATGCGATGGGATGTGTTTGTTGATTCAGGCTGGCCTTAAGCGGCCTTAATCAAATCACAACCCCCTTTGATCCTTTAAATCAAGGCTACTTTTGATTTGACACCTCCTCGACAGCCACTTCCTGGTTGTTTTGTACTATTAATCATTCACCTGTGAACAGGCCTTCGCTTCTGTCATCTTTCATCTCTTTTTAATCAGCGCTCTGCATTATGAAACAGTCGCCTTGGGGGAAAACCTCTGAATCTTTGATCACATATCACCCCCCCCCCCTTTAATGATTCTGTCTTAAAAACGAACAACAACGTGCCATGAAAAAAACATATTGTGGAGGTTGAGGAGATGGCAGTGTGTCTGTTTGTAATTAGCCCTGTGATATTCACTGGGTTTTCTCCTCCACTGACGGAGGGTGGCTGTGTGTGGCAGATAAGAGGTGCTGTTCATTCACAGCGTGTCTCTCTCTGATGTCTCTCCTCTTCCCCTCAGTGTGAGGTTCGCTTTACTACGCGGCTCCTCCGACTCAAACACACTAAACACCTTTCCCTGACTGACTGTTTGTGTATTTGCCTTCGGAAATAAGACTTATGTAGTCTTGTTTGTGTCTTGTGTGTGTGTGTCTGTGTGTGTGCATGACTCATCACATCTTATGACCTGGTCATTGTGCCTGTATCCTTACATAATTGACTGTGCTTATTGGGCGATCTTAATTGGACTGTCTTGATTGCTCCGTCTTAATTGAACTGATACTTTTGGTCAGGAACCATCCAAACTGTACGTTCAGTCTGTTTCCTCTTGAACAATATGAACTCACAATTCTTCGTGACACTGGTGTACGTCTTGAAAAGCACCTTGAGATTATAATCTGACTGAGAGGAACTCTATATGAGAATGCAGGTCAATCGCTATAATCCTCTGACCTCGGTCATAACTGAAAGCTGCCAAGTACTGTAATGTCAGAGAATCATTTATAAAGAGACATGATGGCCAACATTAGATGACCTAGTTAAGGGGGTTTGTGTTTTGTTATTTCATACATTTCATAAGCCTCAATGCAGCCTCAAACCATGATGAATTTCCTTTCATACAACGGCCGCTCAATAGACTCTGAAATATGTTTCTATCGTCCCAAGCAAACATCATAACCACAATATTTGAAATGCTCCCTTCTGTAAGTGAAATGTTTTCTGTCCACACATTTCAGGCAGTCCAACCTAATCATCAGTAACAACAGGGGGTGTTTTCCCCACGTGTTGCATCTAAAACAATCTCTGAGGGATCATTCAAGACACATTTGACGCAGTGTCGGTCTTCTCATTTCTCACGGAACCATTCACCAATGTGATCACTGCGACTCTCAATCGCTAACAGAACAATCGGGCCTGTACCTACACCTATACTTGCAAACAGAGCCACTCTTTCTAAGTATGACCAGTCCCAGGTTTAAGAAGACGTCCTTCCTTCCAGACACCCCACAAATCCATCCTTGGTTCTGTTTTGTGTGGCAGAGACAGAGGGTTAGCGCATATGTGTTTTAAAGTGCTTTTTGTGGTGTCACGTGAGCTCATCTTATCCCGCTGTGCCTCTGTAACCGTAGCTATATTTATATAGCTACATCTTTACGTTTACCTTTCTATCTTTATCCATCTATATATGGTGTTCCTTCTGCCTCTTGTGTCCCTCATGGGTTTTTAAACGTGTAATTTGAACCCCACAGAAACCAACACCTGCAGGAGATGTCAGAGTGACTCAGGTAGAGATATTCCCTCCCTCTCTGGGCTGCAGCATCCTTCAGGCTTGTGACCCTCACTCATCCCAGGGAGGCCGCCATCTTACCACCCCCCCCCCCCCCCCCCCCACACACACACACACACACACAAACCTCACATCACCTCACCTCCCCTCCTTCCACCTCCGCCTCTCATGCCTAGCATCTCGCCATACGTCCCCAACCTCTGCCCCCCCCTTCGCCACTTTCCTTTCCCATTGGGTGACACCAACAGAGGGATTGGATCGGGAGGGAAATCCGTCCAACCGTCGTCGTAGATTGAAAACCAGCACCCTATTGTCACCTCCTGATGGGCGATAAAGGAAGTTGCACAATCCCGAATGCTTGTGTTGTTTTCCTTACCCAGCAATGGTTTTCCATTCAAACAAATGAGAAGCTCCCCCCGAGGAAGAATTTGAATGTTCACGTCTCAGTCAAATGTGCTGCGTGCGTTCGGAGCGTGCAGACTTTGGGAATGGTGCAGGTAGACTCGGGAGGGCGCGGTGGAGCCTCTGGCTCCGCCCTCCCCAGCCTCCCCAACCAAACCTACAAGCCCACTTTACCCCCTCCTCTTACCCCTCTCCTACCCTGCCCTTCCGCCACGGAGGGTAAACCTCATTTGACATGCCCGCATCTGGGACATTGGCACAACACAAGGGTGTGGGGGGGCCTGGCGGGGTGAGGGTACCGGGTGGGGGGGGTTGGCACCGGAGGGGGTGTATCATTGGCTGCAAGATGGATCCCATTATGTTTTTTGTTTTCTTACAAAAGCATGAGCTTTTATTTCACAGGATTCCCCCCCCTCCCCTCCCCTCGAAACACACACACACACACACACACACACACACACACACACACACACACACGCGCAAACTTTCTCCCTCCATAATTCATCGTTTGCATAATATTTTCTACCCCTCACAGCGTCGCCCAACACACGTTGTTTGAAAAGACAGATTCAAGTGACTTTTCTTTTTCTTTCTCAAATGGCTTCTGTTCCTTTCTCCTCCACCTCCTCCTCCTTCCATCTCACGCTTTGTCTCAGTAGGCTTTTCTGTGTAGTGTGGCTCAGTCAGTGTTTAACATGTGGTCCAGAGACGCGCTCCAATAGCATTTATTCTCTCTTATTGTGTTCCTTCTGTTGTTGTTGTTGTTTCTTTGTTGTTGTTGGTGTTGTCTGAAGCGGGAGCTGCATGCACACACAAAGTGCTGTTTCTATCAGATGTGTGTGTGAGTGTGTGTGTGCGGTGGAAAGGATATGCTGTACACTATACATTTGCATTTCAAGCTCTGACTCTGTGTGTGTGTGTGTGTGTGTGTGTGTGTGTGTGTGTGTGTGTGTGTGAAAAGGTGGTTGCCATAGCACAAGGTAATTGAGCCGTGTCGTGAACAGACACTAGGATGAACAACTATTTGTTCAAGCAAAAGGTGGCCCAAAATATGCCATATATATATCTATGCAGACATGTACTTTCTGGCGTTTATTAAAATGTGGAAGACTTGGTGTGATGGGTTAAGTCTTGTCATGTAAATGCACACAGCCTCTTTTAAAGTAGCTCCTTGCCATAAGGAACATTAAGAGCAGATGTTTCAATGTATTAAAGGGAACACAGCACATGGTTTGTGAATAGGATAGCTTTAGTGCTGCTTAATTAGAAAGTTTTAAGACCATTAAAATGTTGGTTGTTTATGAAGAGGAGCTGCACTTCATCAGTCACTAATTAGTACAAAATATTTTTGTGGAACACACCCACGCACACTCTCGCACGTGCACACACGCACACACATACACACACACACACAATGTGTGATACCAGAGAGTTGAAGTTCAGTGTAATTAGCCTGGCGGTTTCTTTATAAGAGCAGGATACTCAACATGGTCTTAGCTAAGGGGCCTTGCAGCGTGTTGCTAAGGCTTCTGCTCTCTGCTAGCCGTGATCCCACCGGACTGCTGGGGGGGAGGTGAGGGCCGCGCAGGGCTTCTTCTAGCTAATGGCTAACGCTAACATCTTAAACACCATAACCGCCCCAACGTTATACTAATTGCCTATTGGGTATTAAAATTGCTGCACTTTCTGTGAAACTGAGTTTTTTTTCTGAACAAAATCAGTATATTGTGCCTAAATCTGGCTTTAATGTGGTTGCTTTTGTTATTATAGAGAACTGTTACTTGTTCTGACTAGATGGTTGACAGACAGACGTCAATAGAGTATTTATGGTATAAGTATTGATAGTCAAAATGAATTGATGTTGACTACCTGAGATGTAATTATCTGTTGTAGCAATGATGGGCTGTTTTCTTTACAAGCTTACCACATGCAAGTGCCGATTTGTTAATCCACTTGAATGGCTACTTTGTTTTGTAGAGTTATTATGTTTCATCTGTTATTTCTTTTAAGAAAACTGCATGTCTGTGAAGATAACATGAATTATCGTCTCTGTTGTACCGCGCTGTAAAAGCGCTTTCGGTTAGCTCAGTGTTAGCGTTTTCAAATGTCAGGTTTTCATTTAGATTAAGGTCTTTTTAGGTGTGAGGAAGAAGCCAATACATGAAGAGAGGACTAGAGAGTTCCAAGCTTTGATGAAAAGTCGCTTTCCAGTCCATCTTCCTCTCTCTCTCCCGATTGGCTAGACGGTTGAAGCTCTTGGCACCGTTCTCCCTTTTGTTTCACAACAGCCGAGATACAGAAACATTTTAATCACAGGGCTGAGAGACCCACGCGGACAACTCTCAATAGACGAGCACCAGAGAAGGTTGTGGTTGTTTTTGAAGGAATTCAAAAGGGGGGACTGACAGAAGTGTAGGTGTATCGTACGCTGGCGCTGAAAGACTGCAGGGAGGGGGAATCGCCTGACACCAGCTCACCAGATAACACAGTTGCCATGGTTTTTGAAGACTTGTGAAGTGGAAAAAGTGTATGCGTTTTTTCTTCTCCTTTTTTTTTTGCGCTGTGATTTCAAGACGTGAAAATGTGTTGTTTGGGCGGCTGCCATTATGATCCGAGTGTTGCGGATAGGACGGCAAAATGGGCATGTTTCTTCATCCTGCCTCGGAGGAACCACCCTTCCCCGCCCCATCTTGTGTCTGTGCTCATGCCCCATGCTCAGGTCTAAATGATGGGTTACCGGCGGTGAGGACTGGAGGTGGTGATTTAGCGGGGAGGTAAACTCCCTCTAATGGTACGCTGGGATAATTCCTCTTTAACTGGGAGGTTCGTCCCCACCCCTCCACCCGCCGCCCTAGACAGCAAAAAATTGCTCGTCTTGCTTTCTACTCCTCCTCCTCTGTCGCCGCCCGCTCTCGTCCTGCTCTGCTTCTTCTGTTCTACCTTTCCCCGCCGTGCTGGCGTTCTTTAGTTGTCCTTCAGTGAGCCTTCATTTGTATTAGATTTATTTACAGATTTTCTTTGGCAGGGACAGTACACATCACTCAACATTTTAGTTCACACTTCAATGTAAAAATGTTCTTGAGTTAGCCAAGAGGCTAATAAACATCTGTAGACCTCCACCCCCCCCCCCCCCCCCATAGTATGTTTGGTTTATTATTTAAAAAGGCAAGAGTGTGTCATTTTATTGTTACAGTTACAGTGGGCTCAATAACAATATTAGTCAAACATGACTTATAATGACATATTGTCACAAATGTTGGTTTTCATATTAATACAAAATTGGCAGCAAATTCCAATGTCATCGGGGAAGCAAATTAGAAAATGAATGCATCTTTAATTGAGTTACTGAGGCCTTTCAATTCAGTGGGTAATGGGTTTGGATTTGGTATAAGAGACTGAGGGGGATGGAGGGGTCTGCGGTGAGGGGGGGAGAGGGGTTGCGATGTGGTCCTTCTGATCTTGAAAACGTAGGTATAAGGCTGTGCGGTGTCTGCCCCGCTCCACTGCACCGCGATACACAGAGAATGCTGAACAGTGCGATTAGTCAATACTGTTCTCCACCCAATCCTGACAGAGGGAGAGAGAGAGAGAGGGAGATGTATGGAGAGAGGGATAAATCGAGCGAGAGAGATTGAGATAGAGAAAGTGAAGGAGAGACATCGGTTGAGATTGGATTTGGGAAAGGTTAAAGAACAAGAAAATTATGTCGGGGAGAGAGACATAAAGAAGGGTATGGAGAGAGAGAGAGAGGGAGGGAGATTGAGAGAGAGAGAGAGGGAGAGAAAGAGGGGGAGATGGGTGACATGGATGAGAGGAAAGAAAAAGGAGAGATTGAGAGACGTCTGATGTAGATAATACAGGATATCATAATTTATAACATGGATTACATTTGAGGAAAATAAAAAACACTCTTTTCCCTGTTAATCTATTTTTTTGTGCTCCCTGGCACAAAGACTGGGAGGTCTTCACCATAGTAAATATATCATAGTGTTTTATGGCACTGCAGATAGCAGCCGGGTGATTCAGTATGTCTATGAAATCCACACAGGGAATAGTGTGCGAGCCTGGGGGTGTTTTACTGGGTTAGGCTGCCTCCTAGAGCCCTATAGAGGTACTGTCGAGTCCGTGAGATGCATGGAACAGTGATGTTTGGACCAAACGTCCTTAGTGCAGAAACAACATGTTCATTGGTTCGGTTTGATCGTTGACCAAGGCTCCGTTGCCGGTGTGTGTGCAAGTGACCACGTAGTGCACACTCATCTCTGATAGAAGTAGAGCCAGCGTTGTTGTCTGTGTGTCTTGCTTACTATGTGTTGCTCATGTTCACTTCCACATGCTCATGAATTCTGCAGGTATGTCTGTTGTCAAACGTGCAGCTACAGTGTTTGCTGTCATGCTGTGTGTTTTCACACACATTCATTCACCTTTAAAAATCAGTATGAGCCGCAATTAACCGATATCCATGTGTGTGCTTGTGTTTCTGTCTGACTTGTGTGTGTGTGTGTGTGTGTGTGCGTGTTTCTGTCTGACTGGTGTGTGTGTGTGTGTGTGTGTGTGTGTGCGCGCGTGTTTCTGTCTGAACGTGTGTGTGTGTGTGTGTGTTTGTGTCTGTGTGTGTGTGTGTGTGCGCTCCCCTCATAGCCCTGCTGTCGTCGTGGTGCGAGGAGCTGGGTCGCCTCCTCCTGCTGCGGCACCAGAAGAACCGTCAGAACGAGCCCCAGGGGCCCCATAAAGGGCCCCTGCATCCCCAGCCCAGCATGAACAGCATGAAGCCGGGCCTCACGCACAGGTGAGAGAGGAGCCCTGGGTCATCACACACACACACACACACACACACACACACACACACACACACACACACACACACACACACACACACACACACACACACACACACACACACACACACACACACACACACACACACACACACGGATGTATCCAGACACAACCATGCCTGCCTGCACACAAACGCACACACACGCAGGCACACATAGACACAAACACACGCACAACCATGCACGCACACACAGACACACACAACCACAGAAATACATATACATGCCCGCACACAATCCCACCGATTAATACATGTATCACTCACTCACACACTCACACACACAAACTCACAAACTCTCACTCTCACACTCTCACACCCACACACACTCAGTATTAAATCTAATCTGAGTAAATGGCAGGGCTCATCTTAAGCCTAATATCAACTTCCACCCTTATGAAATATTCATACCGCAGGAGATTTTCTCTAAAAAGGATTTCTTCAGAAGTGCGCCAACGTCAATTTGGAAAGGCATGGAGGGAGTTCTGAGTGGAGAGACCTACATCACACACACACACACACACACACACACACACACACACACACACACACACACACACACACACACACACACACACACACACACACACAGAAGTCAAAACATTTTCCGTTATGCACAGGAACATTCCGTGCTTAAATCAGACGCTTCCATGAAGGCTCTGAAGAGAGAGTCTGCTCTCTCCTTAATGGAGGATATGTTGAGTCTGCGCAGGGAAATATTGAACATGTCGTACGCTCCAAGAGAAAACAAATCATGCTCCAAGAACAGAATTTCCCCTCTCTCTCTCCCCTCCCTTGCATTTGAAGCGCACACACACACACACACACACACACACACACACACACACACACACACACACACACACTCGACCCCCCGACACACACACACACACTCACTCGACCCCCCCCCACACACACACACACACACACACACAAACTCACTCTCCCCTCCCTCCCACTCGACCCCCAACCACCCCCCCCCCCCACACACACACTCACACATACTCTCTCGCCTCTCTCCCCCATGAGAGCTCTGCTTGTTTATTGTATTTCACGCGTTCTCATATTTTTTTTTGCTCTGGGATTTGTTTTTGAAACTGAATGCCAAACATTCCGAAACGCGCCCAGCGCAGCGTTAGCCAATTTTCAGCAACTCACACCACAAATGTCATCACGTTTGTGCGTCGTGTGAGGAGATGTGTTTGAAATGTTTGTGTGTGTGTGTGAGTGCCTATTAAAACTCCTTATCGCTTCCTTGAGAGCTTTTGGCACATTTCCGTGTGCTCTCCACCAATGTTGTGCTGGCCGGAAATGTGTTTTGAAAATCCATAGCCAAACAATTTCCTTTTTTATTGGTTATCATTGCCTAACCTGTTGGCAAGCGATACCTCTCCAAACTAATCGCGTTTTCTGGACCGAGACTCAACTTGTTGCCTTTGTCTCTCTCTAATGACTTTCTCAGCATCCAATTAAAACCCTGTGTGTGTGTGTGTGTGTGTGTGTGTGTGTGTGTGTGTGTGTGTGTGTGTGTGTGTGTGTGTGTGTGTGTGTGTGTGTGTGTGTGTGTGTGTGTGTGTGTGTGTGTGTGTGTGTGTTGCAGCGATGGGTCCTTTCCCTACGACTCGGGCCCCTGGCAACAGAACACCAACCAGGCCCCTGGCTCGGTTTCCGTAGTGACCACAGTGTGGGGGGTGACCAACACATCGCAGAGTCAGGTAGGACCTCGCCTGAAGGATGGCCCCAAACATGCTGCAACGCGTAACATTTCAACTAGCAATAATCTTAAAAGGGTGAATGGTGAATAAAATAATGTTAGCAGTAAAATCACATCCTATGAAATATTTGTTTTCTTTGTTGACTATAATCGTAACATCGAAAACCCCTCCTATTCAAGCCAGTCCAGCTTTCAGTTTGATGCTATCTAACATCAAACTGTTGAACACTGTTATTGAGTTTTTTTTTAATTCTGACCGTCTCCCACCTACTCTCTGGGATTGGCGGCATTCTAACCTTTCAATCCAGACATGAGTACATTTTCATTAACTATTTTGCAGCAATTTTATCCAAAGCACATATTGATGAGGTTGATTACAATCAAACAATCAAAGCATTAAAATGACTAGAAAGGACCTACAAAAAACATTGATGGAACTGGATGGAGTGTGCAGAGCAGCTTTAAGAGCCACAAAGACAAGGTCATTCAATATATATTTTTCAGTAAATAGTTACTATAGAAATAGTGTCTATACATGTTTGAGAACCGGGCTGAGCGTGATCCTACCAACACAGTCCCCTGAGGTTAACTAAGGGTCCCGTACGTGTCGTGACCACACAGGTGCTGGCCAACCACATGGCAAACAGCAACAACCCCATGAACCAGGGGGGCAACCCCATGAACGCTGGCATGGGGGGCAGCGGGCCGGGGCTCAACCCGCAGCAGTTCAGCGCTCAGCAGCAGCAGCAGTTCGCTGCCAAGGGGGGCCCCAATCAGCAGTACATGCAGCAGGGCATGTACGGCCGGCCCGGGTACCCTGGGGGCCCCGGGGGATACGGCCAAGGGTGAGTCGGACCGTGTAGGCAGTGGATTAGTATTCTGGTTTTCATTTTTTTCATTTTTTTTTTACTTTCAAGAATGTATTAATTTATTCATTTACAATGGTTTTACTGTTTATTAATATATCTTTTGGGGATTTTGCTATTAGTATTTGTTAACCCTTTCTCCATAATTAGGGGCCCATCTTTATTTCCCTTTAATGTTATGATATATTTAATGTTGGTATCAAATGCATCCGTGTCTCATTTTGACGTATTTTTCCCAGTTACCCGGGGGGCCCCAACGGCGGCCCGGGTGGGATGGGCATGGTCCCTCACGCACGCTCACCGGGCGACTTCACCCAGCCGGCCGCCGCTGCCGCCGCCGCCGCCGTCGCCGCCGCTGCTGCCACGGCGACGGCCACGGCGACCGCCACTGTGGCCGCTCTTCAGGAGAGCCACAACAAGGACATGAACCAGTATGGCCAGGTGGGTGGACTCGCCGACCAGCTCGCAGGGAAAAAAGATTTCATCAAGCATTTTTTTACCCAAATCCAAGGTACGACTCCTCACCTCTTTCCTTTGCTCTGAAAACCTCTGTTCTCCCTGCAGATGTGCTCCTCCTTTCAGATGGGCCCACAACAGTCCTACAACAGCCAGTTCATGAGCCCGCGAGGCCCTCCCGGAGGCATGAACCCGGCCAACATGGGGTCGCCCATGAACCCCAACATGAACGGCCCCCCCATGGGCATGAACCAAACTCGAGCCCCAGGCATGAGTCCCTTCGGCCCTCATGGCCAACGGATGCCCCAGCAAGGCTACCCCGGAGGGCCCAGGCCGGGCATGCAGATGCAGGGCATGAAAAGACCGTATCCTGGAGAGGTGAGTGGGAGCCTACCATTAATATAGACCTATAACATATATGATGACATTTGATGCAATTATAAAGTACTCCAATCAACACGGATGGAAAATTTGCTGTCACAGCAAAAAGGTAGATGGTAGTAGAATAAAAACAATTTGAAATAATGCACAAAGTTAATGTTTCATATTAATACATATATATCAATCCCTCCAGAAAAATGCGGTGTTCTTTTGTGATTGTTGCGGCCAAAAAGTCCTTGATTATGCGGCACGTTTTCTTAAAAAATGTGATGAAATATGTGGCATTTTTATGCAATTTTATGCAATGAAATTGCGGGAACTTGCAAAAATTGCGGGAACTTGCGAAAAATGCTGCTCTTGTGTGAAGTAACCGCAACATTCTTCAACTTTCTGCTAAGATATATATAAATGTTTTTTAACGAAAATGCGGGGATTATAAAATCATGCAAGCACCGCATATTTTGCGCGGAAATCGGCAATTTATGCGGTGAAAGTGCGGCATATTTGAAAAAATGCGGCCCCTGCATGAATATGCAGACTTTGGCTGATTATGCGTTGAATTATGCGATCGCATAATCACGTTTTTCTGGAGGGACTGATATATACATTCTTCAGCGAGTCTTAATCATTTAGAAGCGAATGGTGTTGAATTAATTTTTCCTCCCACCTCTGGGTTTCCTCTTTGCGTCCAGGCCAGCTACGGAGGTCAACAGTACGGGCCCAACGGTCAGTTCCCTCCTCAGCAGGGCCAGTACCCCCCGTCCAACGCCTCCAGACCCCTGCCCTCTCCCAACTACCCCGGCCAGAGGATGCCAGGGCAGCTGGGCCAGGGACAGTACCCCCCCGGGATGCCCATGGGCCAGTACTACAAGGTCAGCGGTCCACCAGACAGAACCATGGTCATTTGATTTAGTATGAGAAGAGTTTGATTGAAAGGTTGATTGATTGTAGGGTAATCAGATCTAGTGTTTTGATTCAAATGATGTCGAATTCAATGATATTTTTTATCCAAAAATCTTTGATCAAAAAATACAAAAAAATTATGTTTTTCATTTTGAATCCAATCATGAGATTAAGGTATCGTATCAAACTTCTTTACAGCAAGAGCAATTCAACGGTCAAAGTCCTAACTTCCCTGGAGGCGGATTCTCTTACAGCCAAGGCAACGGGGTATGGCAACGTGTGATTTGCTCCCTCTCCCTGTACTAGTGTTTAATTATGTATCATGTTTGAGGTTCATGTTTGCTTCTTTTGTCTGTAATTTCAGTCCATTTAAATATAGGACTTGAAATAGACACAGATCTCATCCTCTTCGTGGTTGTTAAATTATTTTCCCTGTTTTATTCCTTATTGCTGCCACACTTTAGTCACAACTTTTTAATTGGTGTTTGTTGTTTTCACTCTGTCCTCTGAACATCTTTCTCCGTTGAGTCTATACTTACTGTCAAATATCAGATGCATGCACATCAATACATTTAAACTCACTGTTTTCGTTTATTCCTTCCTCTACAGCCCTCGCGACCGGGCAACTACCCCCACTCCCCTGTCCCGGGTAACCCCACACCGCCCATGACCCCGGGAAGTACCATCCCCCCTTACCTGTCCCCAAACCCGGACGTCAAGCCCCAGTTCCCCCCCGACATGAAACCAAATATGACAGCACTTCCTCCTCCGCCTGGTGAGTCTTCGCCTGGCACAATTTTGTTGTTTGTTTGCATCTTCATGTGTTATCCAAGATGCATTTATCGATATTTAACGAAAACCTTCCGAGTTTTCGGGACCAAACGCAAACTACATCATTGTCGTGAAAACCTAGCCGAGGCTGGTAAACTTGTTGTGCGGTAGAGGTGCAACCACAAGGCACCCTTATGTGAATTTGTAATCCAAAAGAGAAAGAACTAAAACAAGCGGTCAAAAAGAATTGCATGTGGATTATGTGTTAATGAATCATAGCCCCACGACAAACCCATGATTACAATCAGGTGTGTTTCCCTCCCCCGTCTCCTCATCCACCGCACAATCTTTCTTCTTTTTTTTTGAAATATCCAAAAGCTGTCTCCTGATTGGCTCCCTGTGTGCTCTTTCCCAGGCAACCCCAACGAGGAGCTGCGGCTGACCTTCCCGGTGCGGGACGGGGTGGTTCTGGAGCCCTTCAGGCTGGAGCACAACCTGGCCGTCAGCAACCACGTCTTCCACCTGCGGCCCTCCGTGCACCAGACACTCATGTGGAGGTAGGGCCCTTTTCACATGGGCCTTTTGGTGTTTCACTACTCTTGGTAGCTAAAAGCCAGAAGGGAATTGTATCAAAAAGTATTCATTAATACAACTGGGGACAACGGATGTAAACTAGCCTCTTAGGCTAACTCTGGCTCACTTACAGTTTGACTGTTGATTAGTGTGCAATGTTCCTGAAATAAACCAATAAATAAATAGAAAATAAACTATAATTTTAAAGGAGCGGGATAGTGAAGTCGAGGCTAGAGTGTTTGCTGCTGAACTAAAATATTAGATTTGAAATAAATTCTTATTCTACGTTGCAAGCTATTCCTAACATCTCCAAATGCCTCTCTTCCACCTCTGCTGCTCCCCCTACAGGTCGGACCTGGAACTGCAGTTCAAGTGCTACCACCACGAGGACCGGCAGATGAACACCAACTGGCCGGCATCCGTACAGGTCAGCGTCAACGCCACGCCCCTCACCATCGAGAGGGGCGACAACAAGACTTCCCACAAGCCCTTGCACTTGAAGCATGTCTGTCAGCCGGGCAGGAACACCATCCAGATCACGGTCACCGCCTGTTGCTGTGTAAGTACCACGTCGTCCATGTAAACTACTATGTATAAGGATTGGCTTGTATCGCTTGATTAGATTAGATCACAGCTGTTTAGATTAGATGAGTTCCTAATTCAACCTTGAGGGGATATTTTGTTATAAAGTGCGATATGAAACACAATATAAATATAAACAGTAGGAATAAAGTCACAAATAGTGTATCAAAACTTCAGTTCATGGACCCTTCAAGTAGGCCACGTACGTCGGGGAACGAACCCAGTACCCTTTCGTCAGGGAGCCAAACATCCTATCCAATGCACTACCATTCCCCCATGCAACTTATGACTTATGAGAGTAATATTTATCGGAACGTTACTTTTATCAGAACAGAAGGTTTACAATTTGCGTCAGTCATTCAAATAGTCAAAGTGTTTTTAATGGTCTGTTCGTCTCACTGTGTCCCCACTAATCCGAGCTCTGCTTCTCTGTGTTCTGCAGTCCCACCTGTTTGTGCTGCAACTGGTCCACAGACCATCTGTGCGCTCAGTCCTCCAGGGTCTGTTGAAGAAGAGGCTTCTACCGGCAGAACACTGCATCACCAAAAGTATGACGAGCATTGTTTGGCAAGATGACACATGCTGCATGTGGATGGGTCGGAAATGACACCCTTCTGTTCGGTGACATTTTATAAACCGGGGTACAATGAAGGTTGACTAACTTTTCTCTCTCTCTCTTTGTCTCTGACATCTGTCTCTCACCCTCTGTCCCTGACGTTCTCTTTATCTCTCTCCCTGTCACTCTCTCTCTCTGTCACTCTCTCTCTCTGTCACTCTCTTTCTTTCTTTCTTTCTTTCTTTCCTTCTTTCTTTTTCTCTCTATCAGTCAAGAGGAACTTCAGCAGTGTCGCTGCCTCCGCAGGCAACGCCACCCTTAACGGGGAAGACGGCGTGGAGCAGACAGCCATTAAAGTCTCCCTCAAGTGCCCCGTCACCTTCAGACGCATCCAGCTGCCGGCGCGCGGCCACGACTGCAAACACGTCCAGGTAGCATATCACATGGTTACGTTAGCGTAGAACCCAAAGTCCTGATGTGTATACCTTATTCATATCAATATAAAAATGCTACATCTATCCATCTTTCAGACCAAGCCAATAGATAAAAGATCGATCAGCCCATCTGCATAAAAACTGGCTTTGTGGAAACTAGATTTGTGGAACACATTGTTCCCCCTCTGCCGTGACCGTATTGTACTGTACGTCGTCCAACACTTGCTCTTATTCTCCGCAGTGCTTTGATCTGGAGTCCTACCTGCAGCTCAACTGTGAGAGAGGAACGTGGAGGTGTCCTGTATGCAAGTAAGACAGGGAATAGGATGAACTCAACATTTTACCATTCTTGTCAATTGGGGGGGGGGGGGGGGGGGAGGATATCTAGTATTTGCCGAGGTGAATGGTACTGGGTTTTAATTGGCTTTACTTACTCCTGTGTTTACTTCACTGTAATTCGTTTTTGACTGCTTAGTTAGGAAATAGTCAACATACTGTAATTAATATCTTCTTTTCACGTCTTTTCCGCTTCAGTAAAACGGCGTTGTTGGAAGGCCTGGAGGTGGATCAGTACATGTGGGGAATCCTGAACGCCATCCAGAAGTATGTTCATCAATCATATCCTGGTGATCCCGTTGATTATTTCATGACTTAAGATACGATTCGATATGATGTGGTTTGGGTGAAATGCGGGTTGCAGAAAAGACGGGGCAGTAATAGGATTGAAAAAGAGATACATCCTAGTCAAAACTAAACAGAAAGATTATAATGTACGTATATATACAATATGAGTAGCGTTGTACATTTAGCCCAACAAATCAGACTTCAGAGACAGCAAACACATGTTCTTAGGAAAAGTGTCTGCAAAGGTTTCCAACCAACACCGTTTTGACTGACCGCTTTAGAAATACACTGAAGCCCCTCTGAGAACTTCCTCCACTAACGGCAATGAGCTTCTCTCGGGTACAATCTCCGTAACGAAACAGGAAGCAGGCCGTAACCTTGCCTCTCCCAGTTTCCAGCCTAGGCTCTCTGCCACCTTCTCCTAGAGTTCCTGTTATAAATGAGTAGGACATATCAATAACATATACTTTTTTGGAAAGCGTCTTTGAGTGACCGAAAAAGGGCTTTATAAATTCTATCCATTATTATTATTATTATTATTATTAATATTATACATATTTTACTGGCAATCCTATTGATACAACATGCACTGAAATCTCCCAATATCTAAATCACCATTTACACACCTAACGCTTTCTCTCTCGCTGCTCTCCCTGGTGTAGTTCTGAATTTGAGGAGGTCACTATCGACCCCACCTGCAGCTGGAGACCGGTGCCCATCAAGTCGGAGCTGCACATCAAGGAGGACCCCGACGGGCCCCTGGCCAAACGCTTCAAGACCATGAGCCCCAGCCAGATGACCATGCCCAACGTGGTGGAGATGATCGCCCAGCTGGGGCCTGGTTCCGGACCGGGTCCCGGGTCTGGACCCGGGTCTGGGGTTGGGCTCGGACATGGTGGTCCCGGTTCTGGTCCGAGCCCCTACCAGTCTCATCCTGGTCCACATGGCGGGGGAGACTACGCTGGACCAGGTAATGGATGGATCCCTGGCACACATTGATTCTCTACAGCAGAGACTTGTGATTATTGTTGTTGACCGGCTAGTTATTTTCTACAAGGAAGTCCCTCAGAGAGGAAGAAGCCCACATTTTAGCTGCCAGCTCGAGAACACAAGTTGTTTTATAACATACCTTTGGGGGTTTTTCTCTTATTTTCTTTTCAACAGAACCACTGTTGTTTTCTTACAACAGCCACATTTCTGTGTTTTATGCCTGTGAGCGAAACTAAAGTCACTTAACTTCATTCATGACGTTTGGTATTTTCACTTTCTCTCTCTTTCTCTCTCCCTCTCGCCCTCCATCTCTGCCTCTCTCCAGGCAACGGTTTCCATGGTCATGGGAACTTTGACTTCCCCCACGGTAATCCCTCAGGTGGGGGAGGTGGAGGAGGACCGGGTACAGGAGGAGGAGGAGGTGGGGGAGGGGGAGGCCCCCCTATGAGTGACTTCATGCACGCCCCCCAGCTCTCCCATCCCCCGGACGCCCCTGGTGGTCTGATGTCCCAGGACAAGCCCCTCAACCATGGGATGTCCGACTCAGTAAGTGGGCCACACAGATCCAGAACACACACCGCGTCTTGTCTTTCTTTGGTTAAGCAGCAAGTCCTGCAAAACATCAGGAATGTTGTTTTTCCTCATGGCGTTTGTTTGTTTTTAAGCTTTGTCCTGATTCTTATTTATTTTAGTTTTTTTAGCCGAATATGTTAACAGTTAGCCAGACGTTTTCCACAGTGACGGTAGTCCCTGGTCGCTGATGTATACAAACAGACCAGACAAGTAATCTTCTGTGTATGAACTAGCTGGAGACCATTAGCCCTCAGCTAGCATGTGTGCTGAAAGGCTCACGTTGCTGATTCATTTAGCAGCTGCCTGCTGGCCACACAACATGTTTCGTATTATTCATAATCACCAAAGTGACTCATTTCACTTTCCTCTCCCTTTTCCTCCCCACTCTCTGTCTCCACTCCTATGTCTCTCTTTCTCTTTCTCAGCCTCGATCTCACTTTTCCTCTCTCTCCCCTCACCTTCAGATGTCCCATCCCGACCACTCCCACAATGCCATTCAGCAGGGCATGCACATGTCGCCGCACCACGTGCACCAATCGGGGCAGTCCTTGCATCACAGCGGCCAATCGGGGCAGTCGTTACATCATGGCGGCCAATCGGGGCAGCCGCCTCGCCAGTCGTCGCAGCCCCAGTCCCAGCATAGCGGGCCTCAGCAGCAGCAGAACAGTCACCCCCACAGCGATCTGAATTTCAACCCCTCTTCGGATGGGCCAATGGGGCAGGGAGCCCAGGACATGCCCGAGCCCTCCCTGGATGTAAGTGTGTCTTGTGTGGGACATCTTGTTGATTTTAGGGGGGTAACCCCTAACCTGACACTATCCATGTATTACAAACCAAATGTTCTTTATTCAGGGTGAAAGTACATTGAGCTATGGTGTTGTCATTTAAGTGTGCCCTAATTATAGTGTAACATGGCACCATGTAACAACTGCAACACTCTTAAGTTCACATGACAGGGCCTGTTAATATAATGTAATGATATTAAGTACTTAGTAGTAGTAGTTGGACATTAAGATATGACACTTTAATCCAAAGCATCCTACTGTGAATCCAGAGCAGGTAGTGGTTAGTCTGCTTCCAGTTGGAGACATTGGGGATTGAATTTAGAGTGGCTACCCTTCCTAGCCTCGATCTATCACTATATTCATATATCCTTCTTCTCTTTGCCCCACAGCTGCTTCCAGAGCTGGCCAACCCTGACGAGTTGCTCTCCTACTTGGACCCTCCCGACCTTCCAACCAATAGCAATGATGATCTCCTGTCCCTCTTTGAAAACAACTAGCCCCAACGACTATACCTTTTCCCCATTGAAACCGTCCCCCACACAGGGTGTCATGACGGTTGCGCGAAAAGTGTGTGTGTGTGTGTGTGTGTGGGTGTTTTCTGTCAATAGACACTCCGACTAACCTCTGACCTCACAAGGGTCGGACAGCTCCCTATGCATGCGAATGCGCATATAAACACACACACACGCACACAAACTTGACTGTCGTTTTTGCAAACTGATGTGTTTGATAGGAACTTGTCTCATGCAAAGATCTTCGTCGGGAAGTGTGTGGGAATCGATGAGAAGCCCCCCCCCCCCAGCCCTCCTCCTCCTCACCTTTTCAGTGTAAAGACCCCCAACCCACATCTCCAATGCTTCTGATTTTTAAACAACACACACACCACGGCCATGTTGGCTGGCACTAAAATTGATATTATATATCCATATATGATATCTATATTGACTATTTGATGACTACAAACTGTGCAGATATAATCATTTCATTTGTAAACAACACAGAGGAGAACCCTTTGGAAATAGAAAGGAAAAAAAAGTGTTGTAGCTTTTTAATTATGAATTTCCTTTTTGTGAAAGAGTGAAAATGAAAGAAAAAAAAAAGATTTTAAAGAATTACAGGAGAAACATTGTTTTTATCCTATCTGAAACGCGTTCTTCCAAGACGTTGGCACAGGCCGTGACCTTTGAACCCTGACTTCCTGGGAGGGGTTGGTGACGCTTTGTCACGGACATCTCCTTGCTAACTGGACCTCAACACAGGACCTCTTCACACTCACAGCACTAGAAAGATAAGCTAAAATGTCCTCTGGTGTCAACACAGAAGCACGCTGTCCCAAGGTACAGTTTTTGCAGTCTAACAGGTGTGTACGCAAAGATTTTGTATGTGTGTGTGTGTGTAGGGATGTGTGTGTACAAATGCATGTGTTTGTGTGCGCCCACCTGTGTGCGTGTGAGCGGATGTGTGTGTACAAATGCATCTGTTTTTGTGGGCACCTGTGTCTGTTTATGGATGCATGATTTTTGGGTGTGCACCTGATTGTGTGTGTTTGTGTACAGATGTGTGTGTATAAATGCATGTGTCTGTACAGATGTGTGTGTGTATGAAGGCACGTGTGTGTACTGCTGTGTGTGTGTGTGTGTGTACGATTGAATGTGTTTGTATAAGTGTACAGTGGGGCGAAAAAGTATTTAGTCAGCCACCAATTGTGCAAGTTCTCCCACTTAAAAAGATGAGAAAGGCCTGTAATTTTCATCATAGGTATACCTCAGCTATGAGAGACAAAATGAAAACAAATTAGAAAATCACATTGTCTGATTTTTAAAGAATTTATTTGCAAATTATGGTGGAAAATAAGTATTTGGTCAATAACAAAAGGTCATCTCAATACTTTGTTACATGCCCTTTGTTGGCAATGACAGAGGTCAAACGTTTTCTGTAAGTCTTTACAAGGTTTTCACACACTGCTGCTGGTATTTTGGCCAATTCCTCCATGCAGATCTCCTCTAGAGCAGTGATGTTTTTGGGCCACACGGACTTTCAACTCCCTCCAAAGATTTTCTATGGGGTTGAGATCTGGAGACTGGCTAGGCCACTCCAGGACCTTGAAATGCTTCTTACAAAGCCACTCCTTCGTTGCCCGGGCGGTGTGTTTGGGGTCATTGTCATGCTGAAAGACCCAGCCACGTTTCATCTTCAGTGCCCTTGCTGATGGAAGGAGGTTTTCACTCAAAATCTCACGATACATGGCCCCATTCATTCTTTCCGTCACATGGATCAGACGTCCTGGTCCCTTGGCAGAAAAACAGCCCCAAAGCATGGTGTTTCCACCCCCATGTTTCACTGTAGGTATGGTGTTCTTTGGATGCAACTCAGCATTCTTTCTCCTCCAAACACGACGAGTTGAGTTTTTACCAAAAAGTTCTATTTTGGTTTAATCTGACCATATGACATTCTCCCAATCCTGTTCTGGATCATCCAAATGCTCTCTAGCAAACTTCAAACGGGCCCGGACATGCACTGGCTTTAGCAGGGGGACACGTCTGGCACTGCAGGATTTGAGTCCCTGGTGGCGTAGTGTGTTAGTGATGGTAGCCTTTGTTACTTTGGTCCCAGCTCTCTGGAGGTCATTCACTAGGTCCCCCCGTGTGGTTCTGGGATTTTTGTTCACCGTTCTTGTGATCATTCTGACCCCACAGGGTGAGATCTTGCGTGGAGCCCCAGATCGAGGGAGATTATCAGTGGTCTTGTATGTATTCCATTTCCTAATAATTGCTCCCACAGTTGATTTCTTCACACCAAGCTGCTTACCTATTGCAGATTCAGACTTCCCAGCCTGGTGCAGGTCTACAATTGTGTTTCTGGTGTCCTTTGACAGCTCTTTGGTCTTGGCCATAGTGGAGTTTGGAGTGTGACTGTTTGAGGTTGTGGACAGGTGTCTTTTATACTGATAAGGAGTTCAAAATGGTGCCATTAATACAGGTAACAAGTGGAGGACAGAGGAGCCTCTTAAAGAAGAAGTTACAGGTCTGTGACAGCCAGAAATCTTGCTGGTTTGTAGGTGACCAAATACTTATTTTCCACCATAATTTGCAAATAAATTCTTAAAAAATCAGACAATGTGATTTTCTGGATTTTTTTTTTTCATTTTGTCTCTCATAGCTGAGGTTTACCTATGATGAAAATTACAGTCCTCTCTCATCTTTTAAAGTGGGAGAACTTGCACAATTGGTGGCTGACTAAATACTTTTTTGCCCCACTGTATGTGTCCATGTGCATGCGTGCGTGCGTGCGTGCGTGTGTGTGTGTGTGTGTGTGCATGTGTGTGTGTGTGTAAGTGCGTACCTGTGTATGTGTTTGTGTGCACTTTAGTTTCCTTAGGTGCGTATGTGAATTTCAGCAGGCAAAGAAAACAGAATTGGAAAAATAAAAGGGAAAACATACATTAATGGACGTGACAACAAAATCCACTCTAATGGGTCTGGTCTTAGTGCATTAGTCCCTTCTCCTGGTCCGGCCCCTGTATCTTTAGTTTTGTTGATATTTATTGTGATGTTTTGTCGTCCCCTCATTAAATTGAGTCCCCCACTTTGTTCCAAAGTGCACGTGTGCCAACAGTTCCCTGCTTTTTGTCTCTTTGTACTAAACATGCTTCATCCTTTCTTGGTCCTCTTATCTTCTTATGTACCCTTCCTATTTATAACTTCCACCTCAATCTCTGTTTTCTTTTTGTTTCTCATGTCCCATATCACAAACTTCAATGTATTCAGATACACAGCCCTACAAGTTATGCAGTGCTTTTTAAATTTAGGTTCAGCCTGGATCGTGTTTGTTTACGTTATCGTTATAAGTACACATCATGCAATTACAACATCCTGCTAACATTAAGTTTGGTCCGTGCATACTCTTGATAACAAGAGGAATAAATTACGAAAGGACACAACTATGTGAAATTGCTTTGGCATTGATCTATCTGTGTTTGCGCTCCCTGGCTCACCCACACTTGCAAGAGGAAGTATTCACTGTCCTTCCACAGCATCCATACAATCAGATGGAGAGCTTCAGTTCAGTTGGGCTGAAAAGTTAATGTGTCTCTGTTGTGGCTCAATCTCAGCCTCGAGGGTCATTGCTGATATCTATCATGCATGTCATTTACTGTATTTCATTTATGTTCATTTGGAGTGGCAGATAGTGTCATGGCCATCGTTATTATTTGATTTTGTTCGCTGGATAATCAACACCTTGGCCACAGAGCCACTGCTTCAGAGCTTCATGCCTGAATGCCTCATTGTTCGTTTTCATTTTCTTTAATTTTTTACATATGTCTCCTATTTAAGTCGAATTTATACCGCTCTCATGTTACTGCCACGCTACATTCTTCCTTTTTATGAAGGAATTAACCCAATTGCGTAATTATTTTTTACTTATCTGTTGCAAAAAAAATCCATTTCATATAAAATACTGCCCTGTGAATTATTTGTGATTGTAGCAAATAATGTAATGTAATATTTTTTACCTGACTAGTACAAAAAAATTAATTTCTCAAGAAAGACACACTCACACACGCAAACACACACACAGATACAAATGCACATACAAAGATCTTGATGGAAAGCGCATTATTGTAATAATTAAATCACCTTTGCAAACATACTTTCGCTGTCCATGCCATCAGATATCCCCCTTGTTTCTGTTTAATTTCTACTGTGACAATGCATCAGTTCAAATAATTTGTGGACACATCAAGCAGGACAAAGTATGAATTACTTATAAAAAATATTTTTTTTACTTGCTTGTCTGTGTTTTATGTTTGTTTTTTTTCATCATCCTTATATGTCCCAAATAGCCTGTACATTTGTTTGATATTGAAACAAATAATCGTGTGTATTTTAAGTGAGAATATACAGAATATTCTGTAATTTCTTGTCCGGGGATGAGCTTTTTGATACTTTGTGGAGGGAAAAGTGTGAGGATTGTTTGTATTTGTATCACATTTTATATTGTTTTAACTTTAAATTATTATTTTGTCTTGTATTTTGTTTTCTTTTTTGTTTCAATGATTGATTTAATTTGGTATGAATGTATGCAGTAAAGGAAATTGGAATATTTCTGGTTGACTAGATTAACTCAAAATGGATATTTTACTCATTCAAATAACAGAACACAACAGTCAATGTGTGTGTCTTCAGAGTTCAGCGTCTTTCATGTATCACATATCATAGTTGAATCAATTTGTATTGGTTTGTTTATCTGTCTATCAATTTGTTTGCACTGCCACATTTGATATATTATGATTCCATACACAGTGTATCATAACTTCCAATTCAACCCTCCACAGGAAAGAAAAAATCTAAAAGATTCATTTTTGATGCTCCCTGCCCAGTCACAAATTGTACAGTTTGGTCTACGACCTGAATATAGAAAACAAGAAAGAAAAAAAAGAGATATATTGTAAAATGAAACATAAGTCCGGAGAGTTCCCCTCCCTCCCCTCCTATATTCGATCACAGGTTTGGATGTAGCAAAAAGGAAGGGCGGTCGATGTACATAATGTAAATGACAAATAGACACGTTAACGGAAAGTATTCATTTTCTCCGGGGGAGGGGGGAGGGCGAGTGTGCATAGTGTATCTAGAATTTGTAAAGCTTGCATTCTCCTGTCAGATATCGCGAATTGAGAGAATGGAACCATGTTTGATGGCGTCTGTGCGGACCACTCTAACCACGCCTGTTCATTTGTGTAAAAAACTTTATGTGCCCCCCAAAATGTTGCAGTGTCGGTGGAGAAGGGGGGGCGGGAAACAACCTTTTTTTTCAGTTTGTGTAATAGTGAACCTCCGTGTACTTCTCTATTGCCTGTGTACTTTATAAAGGTGCTACAAAACTATTCGGAGCCTTTAAAGGTATAATTGGGACTCGGGAGACGTGGAGCCATGATGTTTGGCGCCTAGACCCAAATCAAGTTTGTACAAAATTTTGTCAAATTTTTATGCAATTTGGCAAAATTTGCTCGAAAATGTACAATCTGGAGCCATTGACACGCACGGTGACAGTTTTCTCTTTTGGTTTTTGTACATTCTGTGTACAATTATTTCATATTCTAAACTGGTCAGATAAACATATTGTGATTTTTAGTCTTGCAAATCTGTATGTAGTTAGATGATGTGACATCCTAATATTTATCTAATAAATATGTATTCAGATGAAACACAATGTATTCTGTGTCAGACATCTACTCCTTTAGTCATTGCATCTTTCACAACCGACAATTTGATTAGGATGCTGGTTGGAATGAAGTACTAATTGCAAGTTTCTAACAATGGCTTAAGAACTAGGCAACTAATATCGTTCAACTCTCTAATTATTTAATATTAGTCAATATCGTCAAACATTTCATGATGCCATTTTTTTAAAGATAGATTTAATCATAATTTAAAAAATAAATAGATAACTTGTGTTTTAAATGTTATCAGAAAGAAATGAGAGGTTTTTGTTCTTTTTAATTGGATTGAAGGGATGTCTGGGTTTGGTTTGACCTCGCCCGTGTTGATACAGTTCTGTTCAGTGTCCTCTGGGTGTCGTTGTCAACACCCTCATTTTATATGAATTCACTAAATATCTTCTGATAGACTATTATAGTCGACATCAGACCCTACCTCGCTATATTTGCTAAATTATTGCAGAACCAATAACAAAATTGACTGAACATGTCATTAACCAAAGTAGCCTACTTAAAAAGTAGGTATATAAATATAGCACAAGGAACAACAATAATAGCTATTTAACAACTTTTTAAATGAACAAAACAACTTATACTTGTATTAAAACAAGAATAAATATATAATGGATTTGGTAATTCTACTTGGATGTGGGTGATGATGCCAGTGTTGACTGTTTGATCCCGCAGACCTTTCTCTTGCACCTCAGTTGGCGGAAGTAGCCGTTTGACAGGGAATGACGTCACACGTATGCCTACGCAAACACTGATGTGTCTATGGAAGGCGAGTCCTAACAGAAGTTGGTCCCCTAAACTTCATAGCAATGATGTTGCAAATAAAAAACCGTATCAAATATTCCTCAGTGGGCATTGCTTCATCCCGGTTGCTGTCTTCTGGACCTGTCAAGAATCCCGTTTTGTATTTGGACATTGAGGCTGACGGCGAACCTCTTGGAAGAATTATCATAGAGGTTAGCTCTGAGCTAATAACAGCTAACGTTAGCCCCCCAACAGTGACCTGTTATCGTCACTGTACACACAGACAACACATGCTTGTGATAGCTTACATGACCGTCTATATAATGAATATTAAAAAACATATTTCTTCATTTAAAATTCGATTTTTAATGTCATTTTTTTAGGTTAACGCAGAAGTAGTGCCCAAGACTGCAGGTGAGAAGAGCCTCTATGATGGTGCCCGTGAGGATGTTTCACCTTACAGCAACTTTCTGCCGAAGAGTCTTCGAAACTTTACATTTTTCAGTGTTCTAAAGTGATTGAACGCTTCACAGACTTCTTGACAAGTTAGTCATGCATGACATGAAGATTTTTGTTTATATAAACCAAAGGCATTTCGATAGAAAGATGGCCCAAGGTTCTCCGTATTGGTGCAATATTAGTGAGTTTATCGTCATTCAATGCGAGCAGATACATATGTTTTAATCGATAGGGCTCTCCATTGAGGGAATTGTAATCCGGACGTCCTCCTAGTCGTTTGCGGCTAAAGCTAGGGTACTTCAGTGTGTAATGCAGTAATGGACATACACCACCCACTTCTTAAATTTTCTTTCCCCAGAAAACTTCCGCGCACTGTGCACTGGGAAACCTGGTTTTGGATACAAGGGTTCAGTGTTTCACAGAATTATACCCGAGTTCATGTGCCAGGTGTGTGACACAAATAGCATTGTCGACAGTAAATGTATCTATATTGTGTATTTTTCCACTAATGCGTATATTTGCAGGGAGGAGATTTTACCAATCACAACGGAACAGGAGGGAAATCAATCTATGGCACTAATTTTGCAGATGAGAACTTTAAATTGAAACACACCTGTCCAGGTAAATAAATAGACAGCTAGAGGTTGATACAGATGCTATTCAACATTCCATTATATACTTTTTTTTCATTATATGTATGTTTATATTCTGTAATGATAGTGAGATATCTAAATTTGTTTTGCAGATAGGCCTGCCTTAATCATTCCAGCTTATCTGTTATAGTGCAGTTCAGTTATTCATTCATTCAACGCATCCACTGCTACTCACTCACTAGATGGCAGTGTTTTGTCTTTACGTGTCGATTTTCCACACTATAGATATAGATATACTAAGTGATTGACCTACTTTCAGAGTGGGTCAGTGTAATCTGTCCCTTAATAATAATAGTTGATCTTCTGTCTTAACTCTTACCCTATGTTGTTGAAGACAATTCTAAGGCTAGGGTCCTGCGTAACTGCACTGAAAGCTGCTTAATATTCCCAATGGTCTAAGACGTCATGAAGACTGTTTCCTTTTAGCAGTTATGTATCATCTTTCAAATGTTATTTTTACTAATGCCGCATTTCCTTTGCTTTGCAGGAACCTTGTCGATGGCAAATACAGGGCCGAACACCAACGGCTCGCAGTTTTTCATTAGTAGTGTTAAGACAGAATGGTATGTAAAGTTACATTTAAACACTTGTGTGTATATTCCTTTTGTGTGTTTTAATTGAAGTATATTGACATTGAACGACTCATCACAGGTATACCTTTTTGTAGCAATTAGAGATAAGGCATCTCGTTTAGGCACACTGCAGATATTGGGGTTCGAACCCACAACCTTTTGGCTGGGTCTTTGAGTCAAGCACACCAACTAGACTATCCTGTCGCCAAAAGCTTCTTTCTGTATCCGTTTCTGTTTTTAGTTTTTCAAGTCACGGTTCTTCATATTTCCATGTGTAGTTGGTAAACAAAAGAATGTGAACCGGTGCAGTGGATTACAGTGCTTGTTCCTTTCTGAGTCAGCAAGTTTGGTCTCTTGCTTTGATCTCTCAGGTTGGACGGTAAACATGTGGTGTTCGGTCAGGTCACGGAGGGCATGGAGGTCGTGACCAAGATGGAGGCGTTTGGTTTGCACGACGGAGGCGTGCTCAAGAAGATCGCCATCGTCGACTGCGGGCAGATGAACTGACATTGTTCTTTTTCTGATCAGAGGTGACGGTTAATCAAGCCATTTCAAATGGACCACCACCAGGGCACTGTACTCCTGGGACAATCAGAACAAACAGAGTTCGTCTTTTACTACATTTCTATTGAAGTTGCACGAAGGCGTATCGGAACATTGTTTCACTGCAATGTCGCTTATACTCCGAGATACCATAAGGTTTTCACTAGTTGCAGTCCATACTTTCTCTTGAACTTTTGGCCCACCGCACTGCGTTGGTCCTGATAGAGTGCAACTATCCATCCCACTTTCAATCAAACCTCCTGGAAATGAGCCAACTGCTTTTTTTAGAAACTGGACCTCTTCCTGTCCATGAGGAAAGGATGTGACATCATGCCTTCAAGTCCCATTTATCAGCAAGTGCTTGACTGTGTGTCAACTTATTTATCTTGACATACTTTTTGTCACACATTCGCAAGCCAATCTCTTGCAATTTAAAGTTAAAATCTACAACAAATCTGTGGGAAAATCTAGAAATGTGGACTGTTGCCTGATTGGCCAGTGTAAGATTATTTAATCTTTGTTCATTGTTTTGAGAAGCCAGTTTGAAATGTGTTTGTGTTTGTGGATCAGTCCTTTACCTCGATAGCTCAGAGGTACCTTTTGGTCGGACGGCGCCAGAGGGTGTTGCTGCTTATCGAGCTAATACTTAATGAAAGTAAATAATGAAGCAACGTGAAAGGGCAGAATCCCCTGCTCCTAAGCGAAACCATATGCACGCTGACCTATCGTTTGCTTGAGTTCTACGATTACATTGTCGCCATGGAGACATTTTCCCAGTTCTCGCTCTGTTTAAGTTAGCGAGATGTTGTAACAAACTTGATATAATTTGCGTCTCCACCCTCTGGTTAGGTTTGAGCTATTTGGAATGCATGTCCAATATTGCGCTGCGGAACCTTGGCAAGACAAAAGCAAGAGCAGCAGCCAAATTGTAAGAGACATGCAAAACAATAACATCTTTGTTATGCTGATTTGAACGCAGTTAAAGTCTAGATTCTAGTTTGGCTGCATTCCATTCCTGTCATTTTCCTTTTTTTTTGTATACAGATCTATCCTCGCCTTTCCACTGAGTTCAAATACGTGCCAAACTCTAACGTTCTCAATGTCTCGATATCAATATCTCAAACGTGTGGTGGTGAGTTTCACCTGAGTGGTCTTACAAGATGAGGGGGAATCAATCTTTTACAAGGCCCTTCCAGGACATGACCCAACTGCCATATTTAAACCATTAGCAATGCCCTTCCTCAGAGCGGTTTACAGCGCACGCCACCTAGAATGCAGACATGCTAGCTGTGGGGGAGGAAGAGGGGAAAGCAAAATGGCACGCATTGTCCATACTTATCTCAGATAGGAACTGGGAGTCGTCCAGCATAAAGCTCAAGTGGAGTCGGTTGGAAACACCTAGTTACTACAAACAGAACCTAAACAAATAAAACTGCAGTAAAATAACCATATGAAAAGCGTATCTCATTCATCACAACTTTTTATTCGACCGACAGATCTAAAGCACTAGTGTTTGTTACGCAAACTCAACAAATAAGGCACATTTTGGAATGCCATTTTCATGGACATGAAAACCAGACCTGGTGGGCAACGTTGTAAGCTTGACTTTCCTTGTGTGCCAAACAGCATCTGTGTTCTGTCCAATTCAAATACAAGCACTTTCACAACATCACAATGAAACATGGTAAATGGTAAACAACGGAGCATACACGCACAAACACACACACGACTTTCCAATTGAACGGCATTGGTGTTTTAACAGATTACAATCGGTAAATAGGGATTAAGCTGGATAAACTACACTATCAGTAGGCTAAATTAGATATTTTGTGGATAGTAACAATCTTGGAATTACTGAGAATGTTACATACAGATCCAAATACTACACTATGTAGAACTTAAATAGGTACACATTGCACAACAAAAAATGGAATCAGAAATAAACATGCGCATGCAAACTCCATAGTAGTGTGTATAAGTACGCACTACCTCGACTAGTGAAATCATTGTACACTTAAATAACCTTGTCATTGTTGCTTTAAGCAAACTATAGCTCACAGTTGAACATGCTTATACAGAGGGGGAAATAAAACGAGTTAGACTGCATGTTGACACAATATACTTTCATAACACTGACATTAACATATTCAAATTGAACACATTGTACTCTGGATGGAAGGGGCGACTGGTAAGGATAATTAGATCATAAAAGACACATATCATAGGTTACGTAATACTGATAAAGCAAAAGGAAACAAAACACAAATACATTGAATACAACTGAGACAGTATTAACTATGTACCAACTTTTAACATTTTATGTAGACATCAATATTTCCTTTTTAGTGTAACTTGATGCATATTCTATACAAAAAGTGTAAAAAATGTTTCCATAAATATATCTGTTGGACAGGCCCTTCAGATTATTGAAAAGAACATAAAAAAAAACCTCCCAGCTTGGTTTACTTTTCATCAATGGCCCTTTTTCACATAAAAAGCTTTAATATTGCATTAGACTTTATAAGGGCTCCTCTTTGAAAATAATGGCCTTTAAATATATACATAACAGTCATTTGCAAATATCTTTGTCAGGGAAAAAAACGTGGGTTTTTCTTTTGCAAATTGCTTAAAAATTGTCAACATCTATAAAGGTTTCCAAAATACACATCTTGTTCATATAAAATAAAAAATACATTTTAACCGAAAATGTACTAGAAAAGTCAAGTAAAGTCAAGACAACATAGTTCTGAAAGCAGATTTTTTTTTACATCTTTGCTTGGTATAAAGTTCTTACATTTGCTTGTGATTCGTCACCTAAATCTTATTTCATACTCTGTTTATCTTGATAGCATGAAAACCTTTTTACACGTTTTCACATGGCTTCATTGGTATCCATGGTTATGTTTTTACATCACAGTCAGGTATTAGCGCTTAAAGCAGTGAGTTTCAGATGATAATGAAGGAGACGGTGAGTTCATCAGTCTTGTTAATGTTATCATCGCAACGAGTTCAGGTCAAAGTTATACAGTACTAATATATATATATATATAATATATATTGTTCCCAACGATGTATGAGTCCTTGATTCGTTCTTCTGCTTATGTTCTACTGACGTGCGGTACATCACTTTCACATGCATAATACTTTCCTCTGTGTCCAGTCATTCGACACAAAACATTCTCTTTTAAATGTTTCTCACAATTTGACCCAACATTCATGAGTGCCAGCTTCCCCCACGAGTATGACTCCTTATAAAACTAAATCTGTTCATGGTTACCATGATCACAAGTGAGGTTCACAGCTTCATTTGAAAAAGTAATAAAACTGAAAAGATTTTCTGTGGAGAGGATTGACATAACCATAACATCTCTGTTGATACTCCATGACAACAAACTGCACTTGGTTTGTAAGTGCCGGTTGGAGGTGCTGAATTAAATCAGGGGCCAACACCACCCGCTGCCAGTTCCAACTGTAACTTCCAATTAGCATACATATTGTAGGGTTTTCATTAGCCAAACCCACAAATCTGATGATAACTTGACCCAAGGTCAATCTTCATCCCAATTACCGCATGAATGACCATGAATGTAAAATCGGCACTTGGTGTACTCTATAGAATTGTTGGAAACACAATATTCTGCCTGGCATTTCTGAGCCACACAACTTTCTTTACGGCACATGAACATTAAGGTTAGGTGGGGTCAAAACCCAACATTTGTAGAAAATATTTGTGGACTGCTTGTCCAAGGCATCTCTAGTGAACAAATTGAATGTGTCTCAATTGTATGAATGTCGGCCATGGCTATCCCACCAATTATCTCTCAAACATTGTGAAAAAGTTGTGTAGGACTTGTAAACAGATAGTACCTCACTTCCATTCAAGACATTGGTTCATAAAAGGAGCCAACTTAGTGTAAACATTCATAGTCACTTTCTATATCTTCTGGTTATCAAATCTGATATCATTCCTGGACCACAATTCTTCTCGCCTCTTTTCATGGATTATTTCATTTCTCCAGCTCATCTCCTCTCTTCTCCACATTCTCAGCACTACAGTGCAGCCAGCTATTGGAAGTTCTTTAACAGACATAAAGCTCCGGGAGAAACACAAAGTCTCTTTGCTTCACGTTCCTATCAGCCATATGGCTCTCGGTTTCATCGAGAGGCACCGGGACTTCTCCAAAGTCTCTAAAACTACTAATATCTTGAATAGCATGGTTAGTATCTAATCTGCGTTTGCATGAGTTTTCAAGCAGTTTAGAATCATCTTTTGAAGCATATTATGGCAAGGATTCATGAATCTGACTTTTGATTATTAGTACGCAAAACATTGACATGACTGACTATAGAGAAACGATAATGATTATTGCACTGCCGTCCATGACGAGAAAAACTAAACTAATCTGCTTGTGTATCGAGTTTAACTTGAATGTACTGTAGGTAATCAAGGTTTCGTGTGGCAACATAGATATTTACAGAGGGTAAATGAAGTGATAAGTAAAGCACTAAAATCAAACTAAATCTACACAAAGCCTCTAAGTCCTACAGCAGTCGCTAAACAACGGGGAAGCGATTAAGGCAGTGATAGATACACTTCTATATTTCCTAGTTAAAACGTTGAAATTGCACGCTATATTTCAAATAACCAGGAAAAAACTAAATAAATAGGCCAATTGTAAGCCAGGGATGCATGGCGTATTATCCCTCATTTAATTCACAGTTGATAAGATGTGCTGTTGACCCTAATACGATTCTGACACTAAAAGGGGCCTCACATACATTATATACCAAAGTCAAAAGAGGCTCCCATTACCACACGCATTTATATACCACTCGTTTTGACGCAGATTTACGTAAACATAAAACAAACCAAACCCCTGAAAGTGATGAAATACTTGGATTCGTTCTTAACGGAAGAGATATTTCAGCACACGCAGTTGTGTGTCTGCTTCTAAGATACTTCATGATTCAAGGATTTTCCACACTTTAACTGTGGATCTGTTGGGGGGTTCTGGTATGATTTTCGATACCCTGTGATGTCGCAGTGACTGTATTTCTATATTTTTTATAGTTTTTCACAGTGACCATTTTCTGTTGCTTTGAATTATCAACGTCTTACAGAATCAAGCCCAATTCTGGGGCATCCTTCTTCTCCATATTCCCTCAAACCCCCACCACCCACCAATGGAGAGTTCGGACAAACTCTTTCCGCTCTACCGCACACGAGGGGGAGGGTCTTAGTAGTGAGAATATTGCAGATTGTTGAGCCCAAGCAAAGGCCTTAATATTCATAGTTACAGAATAAAAAATAAAAGTAAGATGCAGAAAAAAGTGAGGGAAGGCCTATGTGTGTGAGTATGTGTGTGTGAGCGTGTGTGTGTGTGGGTGCGGTCATCTCATGAGAACCAGGGGGTCTGATGGTCATGGGCTTCATTAAGTGTAGCATAGGGTCGGGGACGGGGAGATAAAAGGGGGGTCCGTGTGGGCCTGGGGGCCGAGGGTCGGGGGAGGACATTGGGTGCCATGGGAGCTCCTCGCTCCCATGGCGACGGTGATGGAGAAGAGATTATTGCACGCGACGGCAGTAGTAGCCCAACACTTTGCACTTCTCGCACAGGTGCTGGGGGTGCTCCTTGCTCTGGTCCGACACGTCCAGGCCATCCGGCTTCTCCAGGGGCCGCTGGGGGGGGAGAACAAACACAGAACCAATCTTGAGTCCTTTAAAAATTCACCCAGGGAAACACGTATGAACCCTAGCTCTGTTCACCCGTGAGCTGCTCAAATCAGAGGATACAGGCAAACTGCAGACATTGGGGTTTGAACCCAGAACCTCTCGGATGGGACTCAAACACTCCAACCATGAGCCTGTCCTGCCACACTGTCTCTGCAAACTCTTGTATCACTTCACTCGGAAGCAGAGATGGACTTAACCAACGTTATACGTAACTGATCTATTTATTCATGTTCTCAACATACTTGTTTTCTTTTAAAATTAAAACTTATGCCATGAAAGTGGATAATAAAAATACAATTGCTGCATGGAAACCATACAAATGATCCATATCGAAATTCAGTAATGTCAAAAGGTTGGATGTTGTTTTAACAGTCACACTGTAATTTTATAAAACCCCATGACTATTATTTTCAATTTCATATTTAAAGCACAGCCATATCTTCCGAGTGCTTAACCTCAAGGAAATGGGTTACTGTGGGTTATAACAAAGCTTTACCACAAAATAAAGAAATTTCTTCTGACTTCTATACATTGTTCCGTATATTTATGTGTTTTGGTTCAGACACTGATTACCAAGGGCTCAACACAAAATAATCACATTTGAGGGATGCACTTCAAAATCCTTGATTCATTCGAGTTCATAACTTTTGCCATAACAAGGATATTATTTTTGATGGCGTCTATGCCGAGTTCTCCAAGTAAAAGGTTTTAACAGTGACTTCCAGCAGTTAGAATAAAACAAATTACAGGGGTTGGAAGGAGGAAGATTACCCCATGAAATCACATCTACGGGTCATTTTATTTACGGTATATCCTTTTAGTGCGTGTTAAACTGGTCGGTGTGGGTTTGGGACATGATACAGGGAGTTTAGAGCCATGCTGAGAGCTCTGCGCTCTGCCAGCGGATACGATGGGGATAAGCGGTCTGTTTCAAACGCTGACAAGGGGAAATATGTTAAGTGGGTGACATTGCAAATGCAAGGAATTCGCCTGCCTGAGTGTAACTTAACCACAATACACAGAGTGCAAAAGAGGGAGGTTTTCTCACCAGCAAGACTCAAAGAGTGTATTTCTCCCACAAAGGGCCTTTTGTGTGGGAAACCATTCACCACTTTGAAATTCTCTGTTGAAAGGCTTCCAATGGTTCTGCAAATTTATAACTCCCCAATAGCAAGCATATGAAACGTGTTTATTTTTTGAGCAGCACTTGAGGGCATACGGTCTTGATCTCCGCTATCGCACGCTTACGCCCTCAAACTGAAGAAGATAATCTCAAACATGCAGTCTTTATTAATGCTCTTCTCTATTGTTCTACTGTGTGGCAAATGGCTACAGTTTCTCTTGAGGTTTCGAGGGTCACCTCTGGTGTATACCTGCTTGTGCGGGTAGACGTTGATGTGGCATTTGATGCACTCCTGCCCCATGTTGGCCCAGGAGTTTCCACTCATCCACTTCCTCTTACACTTGGGACACTTGTACTCCCCGAAGCATCTCTTCTTTCCCTGGTACGGCGTCAATCCCTCCCCTTTGGGTCTGGCCTGGGGAGGAGAAGACGAAGCAAACCAGAAGCATATCTAGATTAGGAGACAAACGTACGAGTCCGGCCACTCAACATAAAGACATATAAATCATCAATTTTAAATCTCTCTGACTGAAACAAAATGAAGCACTTTGTTTCAGTCAGTAGAAGGACACATTCATTCATTCAATCGCTGGCAAAATCGCAAGCACATTTTTTAAAATTGTTTTTTTATTACAAATTATGTTTATTATTTAACTTTTGAGGGCCCGGAATGATGATGTCACTTCCATGCCCAGCTCGGGATTGCAAAACAGGTGTACAACCCAGATTGCCCAAAATGTCCATCCCAGTTCCCATTCACGCATTACCCCATGCAGAAAAATCTTGCAGAACATTGCAGGGAATGACTGCATGTGTGAAAGGGGCTGTCGTTGTCTTTTGACATGCACCATCTCTCTCTCTGCCTTGCAGTTATGGTGTTACCGTATCACACTGATTTACAACACTGTGTACGCCTTCTGAATGGTGGATTCTCAACTCCCAGGTGTTTTAATGCATCCGGATTTTTGCGTGGAAACCCTAACACGCATGTGTCTGAAGGCAATGCTCCGCGCAGCACCGTTTATTCATCCGGTGCGCTATGCCGTTCTTTAATTGCAGCTGCTTCAAATTAACTATGCTGATTCCTATTAGGGAGATGATTGCAAACAGTCAGTCAAGCACGTGAAAGCAGTCTCAAGCAAGACGTAGCTCTGGGAGGGGCCACCCCGTCGAATTAATACTGGTAACCGTGTTTAAGGAGCCCCTATGACAGCCGAGAAGGGGACGCCACACACCGTACGTGCGCTAGTGATGTCATCTTCCAGATAAAAGGACCAGCCTCTTCCTCCGGGGGCCAGAGTAAATCTCAGCTAAATTGGGATTATTGGCCCCTCGCATGCGGTCATAGTACGCTTGACACCTTGCCAATATGTGAGCGCAGACTTCACGGCTTCTCTGGTTAGTTTCACTGTTTGGTAAGAAGGGGACAAGCAAGTGAAATAAATGGACTCCCTTCATTGATGTCACATCTCATGTGAGTATTTAGGTTTATGTGTTTTCTATTCCACAAGAGAGCCTCTTGAGTCTAATTCTATACCATGCACTGATGGCAGCGTTCCACCGGGTTAGTATAGCATGCCCTCTCCAAATCCTATAACTGGTTGCAGGTAAGGGTTACTGCCCTGCAGGCTGTGCACAATCACCCTCCATCATCGCTTTGGAGATCTCTGGGTGAATGGAAAAGGGGGTACACAGGGCGGGAGGAGGAGATGGGGGTACCGATGTGCGTACTTCTTCCTAATTTCTTACTTCATTCCATCCTTATGTGTGTGAGTAATCTGCACTTTAATCAGCAACATCTGGTGCTGTCTCGGTGCACGCCAGCACTGTGCGCGACCAAGCCAGAGAGCCTCGCGTTGTTAAGTATGATAGGCCGTGCCGCCGCCATCCAACCCTCTCGCAAAACGCATGACCTCAGCCCCCACTGTCATCGCTTCGTCTCCCACTGTGACAGCACACAGGCTGGAAACTGTGACGTCTGCTGGCTTCCTGTACAGTTGAACTATTTAGCCATTGGGCGGACACTCTTACGCCAAGCCACTTGCAGGGGATACAGATACAAGTTAATTAAGGAGCAGGTAGGGTTTAGGTGTCTCGCTCCAATGGATGTCTGGCTACGTACCTTGGGGATCAAACTGAGTACCCTTTTTAGCTTGGAGTCCCTACACCCTAGCCACATTATAATCCTACTGCACGCAAAGAGTTTTTGTCTTTGGCACAACTGGTAGGAAATCCTGAAGGACAATGCTATGGCAACCTTTTGTGTTGGATTGCTTCATGGCCGTTTCCATTGTCATAAATGCCTGTTTTGGATATACATGCCTGAAGTTTCTGTTATATTTGGGATTATTGAATTGTGTATAAGTAGATTTCGGGCCAGACGCGAAGCAAATGAAAAGCAAACAAGATAAACCTCCCTCCAAGTAAAGCTGGAACGAAGCATGCCTCATCCTCTGCTAATCACCATTCCTCCCAGCCTCCCAGTGTTCTCTGGCCCCAGCCTTGACCCCTGGATACACTGTGTGCCGGGTTTCCAGCTGAGGGCTGTCAGACCATCCGGGCCTCCTTCACAACAAACAAACCATAACACAGCTCGCCTACCATTGACTTCTTACACACTTTTATCCAGTGAGACTTACAGTGAACATAGTTAAGTAATTTAGGAGCAGCTAGTGGTAACACATTTTGCAGATGTAACTAAAGATGCCCACAGGTAAATGTGTGGACATTACCAACTCATAACCTTTTTAGTTGACCACTACACTAGCCTGCTCCCTTGTCAATCAGTATAACCTATGCCACGCCATGCACAAACAACAAGCTCTTGAAACCTGGCAACCAATTAATTATATTTATCTTTATATTTTCATGAGAACCCTGGCCCTGTAGAGCCAGTTATTGTGGGAAAGGCAAAATAAACTATGATTACACTCCACATAAACCCCAGTTTACTTCACTACAACAAGGGGGACAAATTACCCTTTCAAACCATGACTATACATCTGTAAAGGATGCCCACACACCGTGGGTGGTTGCTATTGAAACCTGGTTGCAACACAGGCCCTGTGATGAAAGTCTCCACACACACACACACACATACACACACACACACACACACACACACAAACGGTTGGGTTAGGTTACTGGCTTTGCTTGTAAACTTGGGAGGCGATGCTGGCCACCCAAACCCAAAGTGGGAACGAGTGTCGCAACAACATCTGGTCTTTTTCTACTGCCAGGACAATACCAACCAGAGGAGGAGATGCTTGGCATTGCATTCTGGGGGAACAGGAGAGTCCAATGTCAGATGCCGAAAACTCAGGAGGGGCCACTTTTATTGTCATTGCAATGGTAATAGTAACAATAGCAAAGGAAAAAAAGCCCTCTCTCTCTGTGGCTGCAAAATAAACAGCAGGATGACTGAGTAACCGTTTTCAGGTCACGTCTTACTTCCAGGAAAGTGACAATTACAAACATCTCGGATTCAGTCTAATGGAAACTGCGTCATCACGATCACACAACCAGGCCCCAGGGTGCGGACGTTCATCATGTCCCCCCCCCCCCCCTTTGTACCCTACACAAATACATCCATCCAGGCATGGTGCGATGAGGGAGGTAAACGGGATACTGGGATGCGTTGCAGGTCGTCGTCCCTGGAGTGGAAACAAGGCCTTTGAACGAGACCGGGGGTCGGTTGCGTCCGCGCCTGCAGAGAGGAAGTGCTATTCCGCCGCCTCACTTTGAACAGTGTTGGCTGGTTGCTGAGTCAATGTTTGCTCGCATTTCCTCCGGCCAAAGCCTTGGGAAGAGATAACATGCATGCTTGACGACCACCGGGGGGGGGGGGGGGGGGGTCTCCTATTACCCCCCTGAGCACACCAGCTAAAGTTCAGCACAATGGCTGCAGCAAAGGCACTTAGCGACTGACTTAGGGACATGGTATTCTAGGGGCTAGGGCTAGGGTGTTTGACTCCCTGACAAAAGTAGTGGGTTCAATTACCTTTTATCGGTAGGCATCCTAGAGCAAGATACCCAAACCTCAATCTGCTCCTTCAGATAAGACACAATGAGATAAGATGCACTATATTGATCCCAGACAGAAAAATTGTCAATATGTGTCACAGCAGAAAGTGCAGGACATCCATATGTTGATGAGATGACTGGTATCTCAATCCACTGTAAATTTCATTGGATAAAAGCATCAGATAATAACTAAATGAACAATCATGGTAATAACTGCAGCTTAAATTACAATTAGGGCATTTAGCAGACGCTATTATCCAAAGCAACTTGCATCGGTTAATACACACATTGACACACCGTCGGCAGAGTCAACCATGCAAGGCGACAGCCAGCTCGTCAGGAGCAGTAAGGGTTAAGTGTCTTGCTCAGGGACACATCAACACTCAGCTAGGAGGAGCTGGGGATGGAACTAGCAACCTTTCGGTTAAATCTAGTGGGTGGAGCTCTGAATTGTTAACACCCAACCAGAAGTTTGATCAAACAATGTGAGCTCATTCACAGCCCAGGGACTGGCCTGGCGGATCACATCCCAGGCCCTGTGCTGCTTGTGAGTGACCAGACTCAATGTGGCCTGGCAGCGATCGGATGCTCAAAGTCACATTAAAACGACAAGTGTAACCGAGCGGCCAAGAATGTTGCATAACGTCTCCCGGATCCTGACCCAGAGTATAACCACACCAAACAGATCCATTTACGCCTAATATGAAGCCTAGCCTAACCTAACCACCAGTTCCACAAGTATTCAGACATAAACGCAACACAGTTCTGCAGGTTCTGAAGAGTTTACACTCATTCACAGGAATGTCTGTTGTTTTTTCTGAATCGTGGCAAGTATAAAGTTTAAACGTTGAAATACATATCACATTCACACGAAATTCTTCAATTAAAAATAGTGCACAAAATGCTCCAAAACTTTGTGCACCTCAAAACCGAGGCACTCACATACCCGACCATGCACAAGCGCTTCCAATGCGTCATGCACACAGTCCATTTCTTCACCCACCCTAAAGACTGTGAATCTGGAAAGACTCAGAACAGTGTTTCCAGCAGCACAACTCCCTTCTTGTAGATTAGCCAAGCTAGAAGGACAGCGAGCATTCCATGGCTTACATCACAGAATTAATGAGCCCACATACAGAATAAACACGACTACGGCTGGAGGACGGGAAGGAGCCGACACAGAGGGAGATGGAGAGAGCAGACCACGACAATGCTATCTTTAGTAAAGGTGGTGTGGAAGAGAATATATGAGAGTTGTAGGTGAAACTTCTCAACCCCTGGGGGGGAAAGTTTTCCCAGGGTGAAGGGTGGAGGATATATGAGTTGGGTTGGGGTGGGCTGGAAGGGGAAAGTCCTGCATGAAGATGAAGTAGTTACTATACAGAGACGCACAAAAACACATACATAATAGAGAGATAGAGAGTGGCTTAGAGAGTTGGAGACAGTGACAGCGGGTGAGGTGTATAGAGAGAGAGAGAGAGAGAGAGAGACAGACAGAGAGAGAGAGAGGTGTATCAGAGAAGGGAGAGTAATTGAGAACGAGTAAGAGAGTGAGTGGACAAATACCTCCAGCCTACAGTCATCTGAGCCAGCTGGGGAGAGACCCACCGATCAAACCCCTTTGGTCCAAGGAGGGAGGCAGAGAGAGAGAGAGAGAGAGAGAGGGAGTAGGAGAAAGAGGAGAAGGAAATCCAAAGCAGATGGCCTCCATAGGCGCGGAGCACAACAGAAACACAGAGGGGTGTCGTAAATCCGCTGCACTGTTTTCAATTAAGATGTACAACTAGGGGAGTTGGAGGGAGGTGTGATGAAACGATTGAAATTCAGCTATTTGGTTACGAGGCTACACAGTCAGTGGACTCCACCGTCCCTGAAATATGTTTCAAATACAGCATCGGAATCAGGGAATATCCCCAAAACACACATAAGGCAAATTGGGAGGCTCCTCTCTGGCTCACGTTAAGTAATGTTGGAGTGGGTGTTATTGCTCTGGGATATTTATGAATTTCGTAAACATTTCCATGACAGAACAGAGTTTGCAAGTGATCTTCAGTGTGCACACTCTTCACAGTGGAGCTTTATGGTCGGCCATTATTAATATATCAGTGATTTGGTGGTTAATTTAATCCAAAGAGTCTTCAAGTACCATCACTGGGAACAAACCCCTACATATGGCAGTGCGAATGCCAAGCTGTAGCAATCGAGCAACCAAAGCAGGATTTGAGTTTCACTAAACAATGCTTTGTACGTACCTCTACAATGTTGAAATTCTTCTAAACTGCAAATCCTACAAGAAAAAAGCCACTATTACTGACCACTGTGGTGAAATAACAGTGGAAACCACTGTCAGACTTGTGAAGTTGATCTTGATGTCCCTGTTGATGCTGCAGGCCAGACTGAAAGGCAGCGGTCAGTGGTGGATTCCCTGACCAACCCGAACCCTGAACCCTTAATCCTCCGTCTCCAGGAACAGAATCGAAGTAGGCTCTCTGTCAATGTTATACGTGCCATCCAAATTGAGTTCAATTTGGGGCATAGCTACTTTTTTAAGAATAATAGATATGGAGTTTCATAGGGTTAGGGGGTGTATTATGGACACGGGCACCAGATATCGCAGTCTGGAGACAACCTTGTACAAACACCCGCTGCGGACAATTATAGTTGGACACTGAAGCAATTTTTTTTAACAAACTGTTACATGCCTTTTGGGGTCGGTCTGATTCCATGAGAAAACAAGAGGTTTGGTTGGGTAAAACAACCTTGAGGCTTTGGAAAGTGTCTGGCAGTAATTGGATTCAACCACCCTCTGGTCTCCATTTGAGAATTAGTGATTATAGATGTATAGTGCATTATATTCTCTAAGATTAGCCATTTCTTTCAATGAACCTTGGAATCAAGTACTAGTTCAAAGAATGACCTATACAAGGAAGTAATCAAAGTCCAGAAGTAGGACCTTTGTTTCAGAAATTAAACTTGGCTATCGATGAAAGGTGAAGAGTGCAATTTCTTTCAATGAACAAAGGGATGGATTTTCTTTTTACAAGGAGGTAATTAAGAGCACATTGTTAGTTTATGCAAATGTGCATACTTTTTATATCATTGAGCGGTCAAATACTCCTTTAATCACTGCTTGACTCCGATATCCGCATGCTCACTTTGTGATATAAATCATCACATCATCTACACAAGCATATAAATACAAAGCCTGTGGTTGAGGCGTAACCAGACCGATAATGTTTCCAACGGGAAACACGTCGAATGACCCAGGACGAGTCGGGTCGCTCTGTACTAGAGAAATAACGAATGAAAGTATCGGCGTCATCCGAGAACCTTGTAAGTGCAAGAGCCTGTGGTATGTTTAGTGAGACAACACAGGATGCAGTTGAGACATTTTATGGTGTTTTGCTTTTTTCTCAAGATAAATAAATGATGTGTGTGTGTTTTATATGCCTTTTCAGAAATTATTTAGACACGGGCCAGGTCGCTTAATTGTAAGTTATGTATGGTATGTTTCGACACGGTCAAACATGTCAGCACATTTTCATTCATTTTCCCAATAAAATAATGCTATTATGTCATATGAATAACCATTATTGCATAATGTAAGTATTTTCTTTACGGTGATGAAAAATGTAGACCTCTTAAGAAAATAGTAACTTTGAAATGTTACGCAACATATTATCCTATCCCTCTGATGACATTGTCAAACCCATCTTTCTAAATAACGCAACAACCAACACCAACGCAAAAACTGTTATCGTCTTCTGTGCGGTGGATGACATCACCACACCCAGGCTCATGGGGTCAAGATTCAGTCATGGAACCCAGTGCCAAGCCTGGCCGTGCAGATGGCCGTCGCTTTAAGACCCCCCCTCTCACAAGAATCAAATACTGACAACCCCTCAGCTGTGTCCCACTGCCCGAGTATTTCAGACCTTTTTTTTTAATGGCTATTTCCGCTGCTGGACTGCATGGCCTAATCCAATGCCAAAAGCTCAGCCTGGTGCATTATGGGAGCTGTTTATAAATCCCATCATGCACTGGGAGCTCTAAATAAGGCCTCTGTTTCACGAGCACCTCTCTTTTCACTCGGACCTCGCCTCTCTCTCTCTCTCTCTTCCCCCGCCCCCCCTTGCTCTCTCTCTCCCCCTCTCTCCCTCTCTCTCTCTCTCGCTCTCTCTCTCTCTCTCTCTCTCTCTCTGGATGGCTCTTTTGCGGGTGCAGCTGTCTCTTTCCAGCGCCTGTGAAGAAAAGTGAGGCAGAAAGTGACGAGAGCAACAGGTGTGGCGTTGAAGTGATTAATCGCGAGCACAATGTGGCTCTGTTTAAAGTGAAACCCCAAACAACAACAACCTTCTCTGAGCGATGTTAACGGACAGACCCCAAAACAAACAATGCACCCAGGCTATTGGAAGATGATTCGAGTATGAAAATCACAAAGGAAAAAAAAGAAATGGTTGGATGTTACTTGAGCCGGCCGCGTGTGAATAAATAGTCGGAGGCGAGCCAATGACTTGGGAAAGAAGTTTTGTCAACAGTGTTTTTTGAAACCTGTCAGGAGCATTTGCAAAACGCTGCCTTGTTTGTGCGATTGTGAAGTGCAGGGTTGATTTCTTTCGCAATTAACCTTCCTCGCGGGTGAGTGGTGTCGGTTCCTGGAAGCGTACTTTGGAGTGACTAGGACGTGAGGCCGTGTTTTCCTAGTATCCCAGATAGCAGTAGCATGCCCTAATCCTCCAGGTCGCTGGCTCTGGACCTGCAAACTGCTGGGCTGCTCCAATCATGGGTTAGCATCTGGAAACCATCAGTGTAAACAAAAGCTCAGCGGAGAAGTGTCCCCCCCCCCCACACACACACACACACCTTTCGTCTTCCAAACCCCCAACCCCTACCCCAGGACATCAGTCAGAACGCAACCCAAGAACACCAAACCAGCGCACTAGTGTATGCATACTTGCACACCACCAGTGTGTGTGTGTGTGTGTGTGTGTGTGTGTGTGTGTGTGTGTGTGTGTGTGTGTGTGTGTGCGCGTGCGTGCGTGCGTGTGTGTGTGTGATTCCTCAGTTTACCAATCCGGAATTTGTTTGGCTGCAATTCTGAATTTATTGATTTGCGAGATACATTGCACAACCAACAGATTCGATTCCTGTGCGATGTTAGAGATTTAAATATGCCTAGCAAAATATAACATCTCTGAATATTTTAGCCGTGGCACTTTTGATAAGGGTCGTAAAGGCCCTAATGTGGGCTGTCACCTAGCCTGCTACTCACGCTGCCCTGGCAGTGGGTAGAAGGAAAGGAAACAGGACCGAGTCTGGATGTGGTTTCAGAGCTGTTTCTTCTCGGAGAAACATTTAGGAAGATCAAAGCATCAATCATGTGTAATCCTCCTCTGAGACGAGTCAGGGAAGTATTTCTTGTGCTCTTCAACGTGGTGCTTTGATAACCTCAAATCTATTAATGGCGTGGTCTTGTCTTCCGCTGATGTGCGGCTGAAGGATCTGAGACGTTCTTAAATCAACCTTTTAAAGCGTGACTCTCAGGTTTAACAGCTGAAAACATGAATCCATCACCTTGGCGGGGATAACTGCCTGAGTCGTGTTTGTTATGTTTTTCTTAACGCCTGCTATTCCCGAAGTTCTCCTCACGTCACTCAAACTACACACATCACTCAAACTTTCATAAATAGAAACGTCCCAGCATGCAGTTTTACATACGGTATAAGTTTTGTTATGGAGAAAGTCAAGCTAGTTGATGTCCGGATGGTCTAGTAGTGGTCAGGGTGTTTGACTAAACAGCACTGGGTTCTCTCCCTATCAAAGTGGCTAATCCCTTACCCATAAATGCTCTGTGTAAGGGTTATAGCTTGGAAATAGTGTTGGTTCAAGTAGCCCTCTGTGGGCCTTACATTCATTCCATTGGCTGTCTGGCCCACATCTAGCACTGCTGATATCAGCACTCTAATGGGGCACAGTGGTCTCTAAATATAAGCTCTCGCAACGGTCGCTCCTGTACTCGCACTCAAATACACAACCTTCGGATGTGTATTTGAGTGAGGCGGACCACTACGTTGATAAGCAGCTCATGTTTGCATTGTAAACTCCGTGGGAAAATACAAACAACACCAGTACCCTAAACTAGATGAAAATACTTATAGGGCCTGGTGGGTTTAAGGTCTTCCAGTATGGCAGTTTCCAGATTTCCGACATTGACCTGTAGATGCAATTTGTGAGGTCTGCCTCTGTCTTTCCAGTGGTATAATTAAATGTGATGATCCTTTAAAACCGCAGCGTATCTTAAAACTATGCTGCTCATAACTACAGGCTTTGAGTTGACCCCTCTCACCGAGATATTCACTTAATACCGGGATACTATTGACAGGGCATTCCTGCATCCGCTTTGGTCATTCAATTCACAGGATGGGTCAAGCAACGTGAGAATATTGTGTAACCTAATGGGCTACAACTGTAAGTGCCTTATGCATACTGTATCCGGCTGGTTTGGCTCAGTGCTTTGTGTGTTTGGTTTGAGCAGCTACGCTGAAGCGCCAATGGTGAAGCTATATTTAAATGTAAGCTGTCTGTTCACAAACCACATGCATAGGGGCTGCCAGACATAAAGATGTTGTGCCTATGTTATTTTCACAGGTGGCCCACTAACACTAAACAGGCTGTGATATGCACTCTACATAACGTTCTGCCCTTCGGTCTGTGTCGCTGGGTAAGATCAATCCCTAGGGAATGCATTGTTGGAATAACTGTATTGCTGATGCAAAGTTATGAATTCACAAGTATGCGGTAAACGCACCAGCAGGTCTTTGTTTATGTGCTTGATCATGTTGTACTATCAATATCTATTCAGTCATTTAGCAGACACTTTGCCCAAAGTGACGTAAGTGAATTCAAGTACATCCTACAGGTAGACTGCATGACAACGGATTTAGAACCCAGAACCTTTCGGCAGGGAGTTAAACAGCCTTACTAGTACACTGTTGTTTAACGTTAATGATGCTTTTCAATTGGCTGGCAGTCAGTTACTCAGTATAGAATATGGTTCTGATTGGACCATCAGTGGCTCGACATAAAGCATGACATCCACACTTATTTTAACACATCGCTGCCCCCCCCCCAGGCTCTGTCTGAACCTATACCATCTGGGTCAGGGGTTGCTATTCTTAACGAAAGGTCTCATGTACTCTGGAACCATTTATTTTAGCTATCGGCATTTCTTCCCCCTATAAAAAGCGTTTTACTCACAATAGCACATCCCAGTTGCTTCCTCAGGTATAAATACATCCGAGGGACTTTTGGCTTGTCATGAAGTCGACCGCGGTGGTATATCGCCCGAATATCTTCCCAGGATTCAACCGCTCTGAGATTCCCAAAAATGAGTCTTAAGACCGTCAGACGTAGAAATAATAAAAAAGGAATTTTAAGCATCTTCGATGCAGTATTTACGGCGGCCATAAAAGTCAACATTTTTATAATGAGGTCATAAATCCATACAGAGTTTAAACAGTTTACAAGGCAAGTCGGCACACATCGCATGGTATGCTTGGGCCGGATGAACTAGTACGAGTGTTTAGCCCCAATGTCCACTCTATCTACCTGTAGGCATGTTTGAGCAAGATGTCCCGACACTTACCTGCTGTCACCAATGAAATTTATCGCAAGTTATCGACCAAATCGTCGTGGAAGAAAGTGTATGCTACATGACTAAATGCTATGCGCTGTATGCTAAACAAGAGGATATCAATAAAGATAGCTGTGTATCTTGGACAGCGGTGGGGGTCGGGGAGGGGGCGTGGTTGGACCGCTTTAGCGGTCACTGTAAATGGATGTGTTATCTCACCGGTGATACAGTGGGGCCTGCACTGTGGCTCCCCTCCGAAACCGCCGTGAAAAAATAGAAGATTATAAATGACTGCCAACCAGGTCCGTTTCCAGTCGCACCGACCCGCCGCCAAAATAACTAATTCTAGGAAAAGGCGTGTGTCCAAACAAACAAACATAACAAGCCCATACTCTACACTTATTTGCATCTGGTTGAATTTTATAGACCGTGCAGCCTTCCAACTTTTTTAGTTGCCCCTTTCCCGCTTTATCAGCCTGGCTTGTAGGGCGGATGAAACAACATAACTCTATGTGAATATGAAGCGTTGCTCTGCCTCAGGGAATGAGAGAGAGCTACAGCCCTCTATAAACAAACGGCAGACTCGTGACGATAGCGTGGATCTTGTTTAGTCCGTCTCAGAACACACCAAGAAGATTGCAGGCCTCAGGGAAATGATGACTCATGATGATTGTGCTGTCGATACGCCAGCGTTCTTCCACTGTCACTTCCGTAGGGCCCTAGAGTGCTGCCAACAGGATCTGTTCCCTGAACTGATGGCCCTGACGTTGGGACAACTGCGTAACAGGAAACGGCTTGGTCAAAATACTCGATACATTGATGTGGTTATCGTTATGTCAATGTTGTTCTTTTGCAATAGCGCCAAACGGATAATGTAATTACAATTAGATAAATATCCTGCAGCCTCTGCTAAGCATTCTGTCTTCACAATAAACATGTTGATCCTTTTTCGAGGAGAAATTGGCTTGGTTTTTGTGATGACATTCCAGTTCTCGGAACGGTTTCTACAAAACGAGGAAAATCAAGAGAACAATTGGAGATAAATGATCCACGATAAATACTAAAATGATAAATGGATTAAGATTATGGAAGATATTAAATTCCTATTTTTTCTACTTTTTCTTTGGTTTCCCTGTTACTCAAAACATTTCTGGGAGTTTCATAAAAAAAGTCTAAGATTGATTCGAATCCTTATAATTAATTCAGATATCACATCACTGAATCCTCTTTAGAATTGTGTCTCCCTGTAGAATTAACACAGCCAAGTACACAAATAAATGCATGTCCCCGTCTATATACGCGTGTTTATTTGTGTTTCTAGGTGTGAGCTATTGCAACATTTTCTCTTCAGGAAAAGAGTGTGGTGTCCACAAACAGCTGCGGAGGCAGGTCTCACTGCCACATCATAAACTGCCAAAACCTTCTTCCCAGAGTCCTGGGTTTCCAAAGACCAGCTTTCCAAATCCGTTACGGATCTCAATGTCATGTTCGGAGGACTATTCAAGCAGTTTAGCTTTTTTTTTCCTATCATATCATACAAGACTTGTCTGTTTGTTAAAACCCAGTCTTTGTATAGCATGTCCCTCACTGTCTGCCTCTCTCTCACATTTAGTTTAGCTCTCTGCATTAAACCCCGCCGATCAATGTGTGGAGTAATCAACTAAACAAATTGGAATTCAAAATAACAGCCAAGATCCCCCCAATTCCTTATTCCCCTTTACGCAATTATCCATCATCTCTTCCCCCCAAGTGTGGTGTCTGTTCCCCAGAACTAAACACATATACTGGGGGCATACCAATTGACCAATATAAAGAGACCAATTTATCCTTGGAATTCAAAATAAAAGCCCACATTTTCTAATTGAATTCTACTCAAATGACAAGGCGTTACTTCCCACAGGTGTGGTGCTGTCCCTTCACCATAGCCCTGGACATAACACAGTTACTGGGGGCCCCTAAGGAACAGTGTTTGGAAGAGATCAGAATGAGCTCTTGTCTGAAGCCAGACCACCCTCCACCCACCCCTCTTTCCTCTCCCCTCCCTCTTCCTCCTCTTCCTCATCCTCCTTTGCCTCCACCCACAGTTGTGGTCAGGGATCAAATTTATCTTTAAACCAATTTTCTTTGTTATGACACTGCAGTGAACTTAGTATCTGCATCATTTGGCCAAAGAACAAATAAATATATATTACTCGATATTAAACATTTCAAATATTTTTCAACATCCAGAAAAGGCAGTATTCTAAAAAGCTTGCATCATATGTCGAAAAACATTTGTATATATATTTTTTTAATGACAAAAAATACTAATTCTAGAAAATTGCTTCTCCTTTATTTAGTGAGGTCTCTCTTTAACTCTCTCTTTCTCTCTTCTTTTTCACTCTGCCACCTCATTCAACCTCCACCCTCCCTCCCTGACCCACCGTCCCTCTCTTAGCCTCCTAGCCCAGGCCTAGCCCTCGCTAACCCCTGGCTGGCTCTGTGTGCAGCAGCAGCAGGCTGCGTTGGCACGTTGGGTTACTGAGGCAGTGAATGACAAGAGCAGGTTGGGGCACTTTACGAACCACACGTAGGAGCGGTGTGTGTAGGGTTGAGGGGGTACTGCTTTTAGCCCCCCTATTACATCTTGCTATTAGCTACTGTTTCTATTAGCCATTGTTGTTGTCAGTGATTGATTTGTGTTGTAACTGTTGTTAGGTGAGGTGTTTTCCTTGTGAAATTCTTTGTATTTAGAAACATGAGCATTTGGCCATGGTATTGGCTCTGGGTTCTAATATGATGTTAAGTGTTATGATCTATAATGCTTTTGTTTGGATGCCAATGCTTGGAATGTATTCTCTGCATATGTAGGCCAAATAAATAACCACATTTGTTTAGTTTACGTTAAGTAAAACACATGTCATATTCAAGATATCTTACTGGACTACTGGAACACACTCCTATTCCTCTGCCATACCTTAAAGCTTTAGCGTACAATTCAAGTTATTTTATTGAATTATGACAAGGAAAACTATAGCGATCACAGCCATGTGGATAGCTGGGCACCTTGCCTCCGACCGCAGTCAGCAGCTCGGTCTGTTCTGTGTCCACCAACCCTGATAAACATGCTTATGGCTGTATGATAGCCTCCCTGCACACTCTCCTTCATATCTCTCTTTCTCTCCGTCCCTCTCTCCTCTCTATCTCCTTTTCTCTCTCTCTCTTTTCTTCTCTCTCCTCTCTATCTCCTTTTCTCACTCTCTTTTCTTCTCTCTTGCTCGTATCTCTCCATGTGTCTGCTCTCTCCCTCTCTCTCTCTCTGCACAGATTCTGAGACAGGCACGGAGGCTTGGCGGAGCCTTTGCAGCGACTGGAAGGAGGGTCAAGGGTCGCGCTACAAAAATATTCCCATGGTGCACCGCCCCCGGACCGCCTCCTCCTAGAAACCAGAAATTTCCCCTCAATGTTTGGAGGAGGGGGGCGGGGGGTACGACAATCTATAGAAGATCGAGATGTTATATTCCTCAACCACTAACAGCTGCACAAATGGAAGTCGCTATGGAAATCTGTTTTAATGCATTCTATCAACTTATTTTAGTGATGTGAGTTAAGAAAGACACGGCAGAAGGCATATTCACAAAGGCAATGCCACACATAAATATGCTGAAGCACACACACTGTTGTTTCACAGGCTTATAGTAAGTGTGTATAGCTAGTGCAAGGTCTTGCGCAATATCATTGTTCACATGGTATAGCGGAGCAGGGAGGATTGTGTGTGTGTGTGTGTGTGAATGCATGTCTTTGCACGTGCGCATGTGCATGAGTGCATGTCTATGTGTGCCAGTAGAATGGCATGCAAGAGAAGAAATTAAATTACCTTGAACTTCAAGGAACAAAAAAAAGGCAATTACCCAAAAGCGACATCTGTCCGAGGTGCCTTCTTATGTGTATGTCAACACAAGACCACAAGCCTCTTAAATACCTTATTTTTTTTGCCTTTCCCCCAACTTCCACCCCACCCAGACAAAGTAGCCCCACCCCACCCACCAAAGGTCCAGCCACATGGACTCCATCCTGACACATCGACACAAACACCCAGGGTTTCACTTTGAGGTGCAGCAGATCTTCCTCAATGCACAGTGGCCACCCTAATAACCCCATCTCCCCCCTTACCCAATAGTGCTCCATTCACAGACATGGGCTATCCGCCGAAGGTGCCCATTCACGGGTGGCACACACCGGCCGCAGTGTCAGCCCCTGACTTAACCCTGCTCGTTTTTGCTAGCAGTTGCTAACAGTTTCACAGTGGCTCTGAATGTCTTGTCAGTCCGTCAGCCACTCAAGACAGCGGTGAAGTCACGCCTGTCAGTTTGTCTGGTCTTCCAACCCTGCCTGTTGGCTCCCATGTGCCAAAAGCACTTTGCTTCTGATGGTGCTGTCCAACATATTTTGCTAGTGGATTGCAAGTCCCACTATACCGTCACTTTTAAAAACCTCCTTTTAAGAGCCAAACAGATTCTCTGGCCTTGGCGTGCAACTGTAGCGTCGGAGCCCAGAACTGTCCTCCGTGGAGAGCTGACACTGAAGACCTTTTTCCAGCGTCTGTTCGGTCAATGTTGAAGGTCTTGTCTGAAAGCATGGGTGGCCCTTCAGTGTTGTTCAATTATCGGTGCTTCGACTTGTGTAATTTTATTGCAGCTGGCGTGTTTGTCCGCGGTGACTTATGCATGTGTCATAAGGAGCAGGGAGGGTGTTAAGAATCATTGCAATACTACAAGCCAATCCCTGCCCTTTTTTTCTGGTTATATATTGATATTCAAGGCTACGTTTACATGATAACGGTCTGAACAGAAGACGCAAAAGTGGCGTCGCGTCTTCACTTTTTATTCCGCGTTTAGACGAGCGTTTTCGGGAGGAAATCTGCGTGCATACGGTGACGCCAAAGTCTGTGAATTTCGATTGGGTATGCATGTCAGGCGGCTAGGTGGTGCTGTGATACACCATCACACAACACCACCATGTCTGAGCGCATGTGTAGAATCTTCCTTCTTCTCTTATCTGCACTGCGAAAACCAAAACATAATTACAGATCCTTCTCTGTTCAGTAATACTATCTGTACATATCCTGTACATTTCGTGGAAAGACTCCTGTAAGTTTATTAGAGCTGCCAGAGCAGCTTGACGGTCCGACGCATGGAAATAATCCAACATGTTTGTTTATTTCCCTGTACTGGCGCTGTATGTGACGTAAACGCGTACGCGACGTGAGCAGATCTGAGCAGAGTTTTGCATCTTGGCAGTGTAGACGGAAACGCTACAGCGGAGCGTATTCAAGTTTTCCACTGTGGAGGGTGGTTTCAGATTTTTGCGTTTTTAAGGCCCAAAAACGCTGTCACCGTCTAAACGAAAGCCACTTCCGATAAAATATTTTGTCGTTTTTACCCACAAGCGTTCTCGTGTAAACGGGGCCTGAGATTCATCTTAATAGGACCATCACCTTAGTCTTGACATACACCTGAACATACTCTTTTTGTTATTTTTGTTGATGCTGTGCAAAGCTCAAGACCTACAGTTAGGATATCAAGGGGATTGACAATAGAATACAATGAGACAATTCAGAGTCAGCTCTCTTGTTATATGAAAACACAATGTCCTTGTTTCTCTTACGCTCCAATTATTGACTTGCATAAGACCCGCTGAGCCTGCGCTCCGTGCCTTGTTTGGTTTATTTGAATTCCCTCTCGCAGCTCTTGGTGCGTTTGGTTTGGCTTGGGAAGCTCGTTCATAAGAAACTTTACAAATAAAAGAAAATGAAAAATAATTAAGGTTTAACGGAAAAAAAAACATTGAGGGGGGATTTTCTGGTGGTGTGTGTACGTAAGAGAGCCAAACACAAACGTGGATTTAAAATGCAATCTCCAAGACTAACTGAATGAGAGACAGGTCCATGTCTCGTAATAGGACATGGCTAGTCAGTGAAATTACCCTCTAATCTGTCTTCATGTCAGTGAATTATAGTGTTCAAATTCACCTTTTTAATGCTTTACTTCACAGATGCAATGGCTCAACCTGCCCGTCACCCCTGGCGAGAGATGGAGAAAGATACACAGAGAAGGAGAGAGAGAGATACATAGAGGAGAGAGATAAAGAGAGAAGGAGAGAGAGGAGATACATAGTGAGAAGTAGAGAGAGATACAGAAAGAGAGATACACAGAGAGAAGGAGAGAGAGATACACAGAGAGAAGAAGAGATACACAGTGAGAAGGAGAGAGAGATACACAGAGAAGGAGAGAGAGACAGAGAGAGGGTTTGAATGTTAAGATATCAAAACAGGAAGTAACAGGACTGTTTTGGAAACCAAAAAACTCAAAGATTGGAAGAAATAGGATTTACGTACGGAACACAAACCAGCTGCCAGGAAACCTGTGTTTTATCTTTCTCTGTGTTTTAATTTCCTTTGTTCAAGCAAAGTTTGCCGTCCTTTCCTACACTGTTTCTGTCTGACAGCTCTCTCTCTCTCTCTCTCTCTCTCTCTCTCTCTCTTCTCTCTCTCTCTCTCTCTCTCTCTCTCTCTCTCTCTCTCTCTCTCTCTCTCTCTCTCTCTCTCTCTCTCTCTCTCTCTCTCTCTCTCTCTCTCTCTCTCTCTCTCTCTCGCCTTCTAAGGATCTTACTAGAGTACTTAATACATATCCGTCAGGCTCCCAAGCAAACCACGAGTATGAAACATACCCAAAGTTCTCAGACCTACTTCAGCTTTCATGGATGAAATGCAAAGTATTCCCTCAAGTTAAGGGGAAAAGGCGGACGCGTCGTATGATTGTTTATAAGCGTGAAATGGAAGATCTGGTATGACAAGCTACGAATTACGAGGACAGAGCGAGAAATAGTGTCATCGACGCAACAATAATAAGCCCTTAGTGTTGCCGGAAAATCGTGAAAGACCCAAACCATGTAAACAAATAGCAGTGCTGTGTTATGATTTGATACTTGAGGCGGTTCAAATGGCTGTAGTTCATGCTGCAGGCCTTAGCCACAGCTTCAGCCCAAATATATATAGAGAAGATACTCCTCCTGTTCAAAGAGACACAAGCCCCATGGATGAATAATATCTCCATAAGCACCGTACTTGTATGTGTCAGACAATTTGCTTGCCTAACGTCAATAAAGACCAGAGACTCTGCTGTTGACAATGCACGCCCTTGCATTTTGTTTTTGTTTTTCTGTTGTCGTGACTTGTTAATAGCGGGGCTGACATTTAATTTTAAGATTTAAAGAGAATCCTATAAAACAACTGGCCTTGGTGAAGAACTAAATAATAAGAAAAAGCTACAAGCTATTTAATTGAGTTATATTCCTTGACCTTTATTTTTTTGTAAGAAAAGCAGACACTGGTGTTCAGGGAATTAATCAGGTCCAATGCTCAGAGCAGAAAGCTGGCTGGGTGAAGTGAACCAAAGCAGCCCTCCCCTCCCTGTAACAACGGCCCTGAAGCAGCCATCTTTAACTGGTTACAGTCATTGGCCTCAATTACCGCAGGACTTCCTAGTTCCTACAACTCCCAGCTGCCCTTCCCCACAAAGAACTACAGACAAACAAACATTCCTCAATGCAAGGAAATAAACAAAGGCTATATGATACTGATCTTATTGCTTGTAAATTAACAAAGACATAAGGTGAACCTCAAAAAGATAATATAACTCGCATTTTTGTACTCTTGAGTTTCTGGTCACAAATGGCACTTTAAATATTTATAATGTTATGATCTGTTATTATTGGAGTGAAACAACATGGCAATTGGGTGTGACCAGAGTTGCCTAAATGTTTTCTATTGGAAACTCACATCTAGTTGTGATGTAATAACTGTAATAAATAGATACTTAATGGGCAATAAGTATTTGATGAGGTTGGGCTGACCACTCTCCTTCCTAGTAGAAGGAAACATTATCCCAGCGCACTAAATAGACAATAATCTAAAATCTGATGATCACTGTCTTTACATTTAGATTTAGATTTACATGATCACTGCTTACACTCACGTATAAACACACTAACCACTTACTAACCACTAACCTACTTTCTGACAATAGCATCAGCTTTGGATGTTTGCTGACAGTGAATAAAGTAGGTTGAATCAACGAATACAAACAAAGGTAAAAACACACACTGGCTCATACAGGACTGTGTTTAAAGCTTCATGTGTCTATGACGTAATGTTACTGCCCTTTCATTTACTGGACGGATTGTGGTCACTATTTGTCACAAAGGGCGAACGGCTCCTGAATGTACCATGAGGCAAGGTGTGAGAGGGTGAGCCCGAGTGTCGCTCTCTCTTTCCCTCTCTCTCTCTCTGGCATTATCTGTATCTCTGGCATTCACTCTCTCACTACCCTCCCCTCTCTGTCTGGCAATATGTGTGTATGTCTCTCTCAATCTCTGTCTGTCACTCTCTCTCTCTCTCTCTCTCTCTCTCTCTCTCAAGAATCAAAGTCTTAATTGGCATGGAAAATGTACATTTAGGTGAAATAAGATACAGCGTAGGATATTAATAGATGAATAGAGTATAAAAAGATCTCCCTTTCTCCCTCATCTTCCGCTCGTTCGGCTTATCTCTCTATCTGTCCCTAAATGTTTGGTTATATATTTATATATCGACACAGATGCATAGCAGGGCCTTGATAACCGAACAAAAGGCATATTGTCCTGTTGCGATAAAGAAGGCTGTGTGTGTTGATCAATGGACTTCGTGTGTTTCTGATCAACACGCTGACTGTAACATCGCCAAGCCCCGCTGCTTTGCTGTCTCTTAAAAAACCCTGCTTTCCTTCTCTCTGATACTTATAACTTTCATTGAAGACATAAAAAACCATAAAGGTCTGGAGAGGCTTCAAGGAGCGAAGGCCGATACAAACCTAACCAGATCAATCTGTTATGTAGATTTGTGTTGTAGCACTCGATAAAAAACTCAAACAATAACTGAGTCACATCCTCCCGATGTTTTCTTTGCAAGGATAATCGTAGACAAATAATCTCCTGGTCGTGCATTCCAAGGCCTGGCCTGCACTTGCTTCCTCTCCAGCAGCCACAATTAAATGTTCTCTGTTCTACAAATCTTTTCAATATTTTAATATTGTGAAAATATCATTCAGATTGAGCGATTGGTCAATCTCTGGCCATGGGGTATGGAGGTAAAGTGATGTGACCACCAGTGGGTCATGGTTCGAATGAATCGGGGATTCTGGGCAAGAAAACCCACAAAGGAAGTTCCCACAAATACGTTTCAGTGAAGGGCGTTTTTCTGTATTAAATGTTTTTGTTCATCTGTACTTGAGTCGAGGGGGAAATGGGACCACAACACAGTGTGGTAACACAATGTGCTCAGCGGCCCCCAGCGGTCCACGGTTAACAACTGGGGGGGATTCTCGTAAAGAACCACAAATCTGTTATTTTGAAAATACAATGTGCGAGAGGAAGCTGACAACATAAGATGCGTCACAAAACTGTCCGACTGCGTCAAATCGTGACAGTAAGTGGACGATATGTTGGCAGGTGGCCAAACCGTCTCTCGTTGAGGTGGGGTCTTCTGCTCATAGCGGGGGGGGCAGCCTTGTCGACCTCATTTTCCTCAATAAAAACAGGTTTACATAACACCTCTGCTGTCCGTCTGACAGCGGGCGGCAGGGCAGCTGCTGTGGGCCATGTGTGGCACTCTTGTGTATGTATATAAAAATATCACCCAAAAGCAGCGACCCAGGCTGTGTTGTAACTCTCCCTCACTCCACACAACAGTGACAGGCATGGCGTTTTTTTAGTTGCAATAAACAGAGTGAATCGGAAAGGAAATTAGACCATAAACGTTTGATGAGTGAGGCACCACGGCGGGTCGGTCCACTGACGGTAACTGACTAACTCACAGCGTGTCACCAAAGTAACTTCAAACCTCACACCCCAAACAGAGTTACAGCGGAGGGGAGGACTTCACATGTCATGAAAATCTTATCCTCTACGTCAGAACACGTTCAGACACTTGGCTTCACTGCGGGGTCAGCTTCCGGTGCTTACTTCAGGGAGGTTTCAATGGATCAATAACAAACTTTTGAACTCTTTGTGTTTATTATATTTATGTTGGAGTATTGAGTTCCATTATAAGCAAAAAGCCACAATGCCAAGCCTTGTAATCGATGACTCTGTTATTCAAGGTTGTTATTTGGCCTTTAGTTTCGCTCTTTTATCCAAACTGTCCAGCTCTACCACTTGAGCTAGACAGGACCACTTATGCCCCGTTAATTATGTTAGCACTGTGCTTTTTTTAATAAACTTGTGCTTGACACACACAGTCTTTCATGGAACCAGGAAGCTCTTTTCCCCCTTATCAAAACATGTACAATTTCCACACTGGCTTAAGTGTGATTTTAAACTAGATACAAAGATGCAGGCTATTGGGTGAGTAAAAGATAATAGTGTGCTAAAAGCAGCGCAAACATGATGTTTCTCATATCTATATATTTGGAGAGGAAGCCAGTGAAAATGCCAGATAGCTGTGGAGTGTAGGCTAGAGAGCTTACGGTTTCTGAGTTCCCACTGGCACGTTAACAAACATCTGAAATACAAACCAGAAACGGCTTGAGTGTGATTTGAGTTCCAACCCTGAAGGATTACAGCCGTGCAGAGATGGATTGCACTAACTTCAACTGTCAAGGTCACTTACGGCTTCATTAAACGTTTTGCGCAGACCCACCTCCAAAACTTGGCTTTAACCCGTTCAAATGTTGAACTAACTAGCATGCACCTCCAGAAGCGATTCCATCTCTTCGAGAAACTGATCACAACAACACAATTCTAGCAAACCGCAACAGGTAGAAAAAGGTAGAGGAAAAGTTACAATGGAACATGATATACATTCTTTTTCGAGAAAAAAACCTGACGGAAACATCGGCAGAAAGCTGATCTAAATACCATACATTATGCTTTCGCCCGTTGAGGGGAGATATTTCATCGGAAGACAGGTCTTTCACAAGGCTCATGAGAGAAGTGGTCATCCGTCATAATGGGAGGTAACACAGTTTTAATAGCACATCTGCTGCACATTACCGTGCCATACAACAGGGGACCAGGGTAACACTGTTGTACCTCACTCAGGGTTGAACACATGAGGAAGAGACAGAAAGGAAGGCAAGACATAACCTTTAACCTCGAAGCCATAGATAGGGAGAAATGACTGAAAGAAGGATAAAGATGGACAGAAATAAAGAAGGAAAGGAAGAAGGAAAAACACAGAATGAAGAAAAAACGGGAAGAAATATACAAAGTGATAGAAAATACGAAAGAATGGAAGAGGGACAGTGCATGTAAATAGCACTAAGGAAAACAGTAAACACACACCATTACGAACCAACGTAAAGCATGTCCTTACGGTTGCCTTTTACAATATTATATAAGGCCATTTCAGATAGTTACCTTAATGTGACATTCAGTGGTGAGGCAATAAATAAATAAAACGAACGCACGTACACACACACACACACACACACATGACTACAGAAGACAGAAGCCTGCCTGTTTACCAAGTAGGTCAACCCATGGAGAGTGCAGAAGGGGGGGGCGGGAGATGGGAGAGACATAATCAAATGAGATAGAAACTAAATGTTCAAAAAGAACATCAGAAGTGTGAGACAAAATGTCCATCGCTGCCATCAATGTCGCCGGCTTTCTTTATGTGATCGCACCTTGTAGAGGCTGACATTTTCTGGTGGGATAACCCGCTCTTACCTGGGGACAGTCCTTAATGTAGTGGCCCTTGTTGAAGCACAGGTGGCACAGGTAGTTTGGCGGCGGTCTCTTGCTGGGCTTCCTCTGCTCCGATGACAGGGACAGGTCTGAGAAGTGGTCGGTCAGCGTGCTCAGTCCATCCACAATGTTGTTCAGGGAGCCGTAGGGCGACACGTTCTTGTACACGTTGTTGTTCAGGGCCTGAAAAGACATTTGCACTAGTCAGTTTAGTGAGAATGAATCTACGATCCCTAGTTTAGGTCATGGATCACAGCGAATGTGAGCGATGCCTCTACTGAAATGGGGTTTCATAATTAAAAAAAGCGAAAGACAACTCGGCCATGAGCCGAAAGTATTTTCTCTTGCGCAAAAGCCCTCCCCACCCAACGCTTCAGCACCAAAAAACAAAACTTCAAGATCCCTCGTCTCATTAAAGTCAGAACATCTGGCCCGGGGCCCAGTTCTTCTTATGAACTGGAAAAAATATTGAGTGTCCACATGAGAGTGACGGCACATCACAGAGGATGACTCACTGGATGCTAGAGAGGCAGGGAGTGGGGCAGCGACTTGTATGCCCCCCCTTGGGTGTAGCCTGGGGGGGGGGGGGGTATGGACAGTGTCACCATGCACTGGTGGATGCAAACCAGCCATGGAGCTCCACCCAGCACAGACACACACCAGCACGTGTACATCAACGCACACACACACACACACACAAGCACACACACCCGGGCCAGCGGTTGAGTGCAACTAGGCCCCCTGCTAAAATTCAAACAAGATGCGCCCTTTAAATATTACCATACAGAAATACGACCCCCACCTCCTCATTCTATTGATGCTCATGGCAACGACGTCAATATTTGGAACGAAGTAAGTTTTCCCAAAGTATGTTTTGAATATATATATAATTTTCTGGGCATGCCATTAGTTGAAAAACCACTGAGATCAATCATCTGATCACGTCAATAATAGAATAATCTGCTTTGTTCATTCTTTGTCATGCAATATTTCTCAGAATTGAAAGTGATCCTATGGATGCAGAGTGAAAACATACAGAAGGCTCCCACTAATCACAGATCGTTTCCAGTCCAAAAGACCTTTGGGGTTTCCAATGTGCCACTATACTTTTGAAACAGTGCAGGGGATAATGCAGATCTTAGATCTCTAGAAATGAAATTCCAGTCTCAGTTCACAGGTCTTATTTTCATTGAAACACCATGCATAGCTATACAGTATATAATCACACCGCTTACTTTACCTTTAAAACCAGCACACAACCAGGAAGTTGGCATGCCTCTTTGCCACTGCAAGCAATAAAGCTGATTAGCATATTCTGAATGGAGGAGGCAGGCCTGTGTGTTTGTGCGTGCACACACGTATGTGTGTGTATTAAATAGATGGAGTGTTTGAGAGTGTTTCTTTGCCTGTGAGTGTGAGAGAGAGCATTGCATGATGTGGCAGTAGATGCTTAAGTAGAATAAAGACATTTAAGAGGCAATACAATGTAACTGTTGTATGATGTACCTAGACAAACCAAACAGGCCTCAATAATGATAAATGTTAAAAATGAGTTAAATAGACAGCCAATAGTGAATACAGCCTTTCTCTGGCTCTTTGAAGTTATTGAATTGTGGTTAAGTGTTTTCAAGTTTCAAGTATTCCCAACCTATCCAGAAGATGTCCCTCACATCTGATGCGGTCGTGTGTGTGTGCCCTTAAACTTTAATTTGGACTGCCTGATCTTACCCTAACTTCCACTGCAGGACATTACTCATGACTTACTGGTGGAGTCCCTAAAGTGAGTTATTTGACAAAAGCTTGGAAGATACGCGACTCGGATAGCACATCAGTTCTTTACGCAAGGCCTACACTCTTTTTCTTTGCAGATAAATATCTTCAAAAGTTTCCCATAGAAAGTGATTGTTTGTGGTTATGAGCGCATATGTACACAATAAAGTCCAAAACTAAGTGCTGGAATATCATTTCACACGGAAATTACAAGTACATCAATAAAAGTGGACCCCTACAGAGCTATTTGGAACAAATAGAGAAAGTGGTTCACATCGGCAGTGTTAAGTGACTCGCTGTGCCCAGAATGAAACGAGGCCCCTACATTTAACCCCTATCTATTCACACCGACCTATGACACCAATGAACCGCATGACAGGCGTACGTGCGTGATTACGCATGAATTTCAGAATAAAAATTTGTCTGGATTTAACCACAGTTTAACATTAGACATGAAGGCAAAATGATATAGCCTAGAATAAAACAAACCTAAATATTCCATCACTACTTAAATAATGAATCCTGTATAACTAGTATATAATTGCACTACAGCTTCAAGCCTCCCAAATACACGCACGCAAGCAAGAAAGAAGAAAGTATGGCAATTTTAACTCCCGTTTTGCATCCATTCTTTCATTTTGAGATTTACCCATTCACCTCGTTTCTCTGGAGCTGAAAGAAGTTGTTGAGATAGTTTGAGTTTATAGGTGTGTTCAGGTCCGCCGCGGGAGTCTTGGTGAAGTTGAGGTCCGGGTGAGTGGAGTTGGGCTCGGGTCTGAAGGCGTCAAAGGCACTGGTCTGGTGGGTGTCTTGCAGGGAGAGATAGACCCAGTTGAGAAGTTGTGCAGGCTGGTACACGGAGGCACTGGTGTCTATTGCAGACAACAAGCTCATCTTTCAAATGGTTAAACTGGCTATTCCACCACTGATTGTTGGATTGGCCGGTTGGGTCGGACCTTTCTGCAGTTTTCCTTTTCCTTCCCGAACTTGGCAATGTCAGTTGCTTATTTTTCTTCCCGCACACCCTGTCCTCCTCACTCCGGGAGACTAGTCCCAGATCGGTGTTAGGCTAAAGTCATTGCGCTTTCATGTCAGTATGAAAAGTTTCTGCAACGCTCTCCATGGTCCACTATTCTCCCCTCACTACACGGGAGAGACGACAGAGGCGCTTTGAATATGCAATCATTACGGCTGTGCGTCACAGTGGACGCGGGCGAATGAGGGCGTTTGATTTGCAGCCCTACGTAAATCGTAACACAACACTGATTAAAGCCATTGGCCAATTTGGTGAATCGTTGGGTAAAACCATGAGCTGTAGTGCAGTGCTAAATGTGAACAATTGGCCCATGCCATCGCTTCAAGTGAAGAGCGAAAAAAAGGGGTGGGAGGTGTTTATTTAGGGACATGGTCAAGGTATTTCGAGGGGGCTGCATTTTAAAACTATCCTGGAAGCTTCAATATTCACACTTACTTTGTTGAATTTACTTTTATAATTTTCCCAACTGATAAACTTGCCATTCCGACTTAGATAATGAAAAAGTTGCCATTCATCGATAATGTATTCATAAATAGTTGTCTTATTAAAAAGAAAACATCACCATTTATTTATCTATTTATGCATTTAAGTTTTTATTTATCAAACCATTATTTATTCAGTAAGTCTCATCCTTGTAAGAGACCTCTTTTGCTAGAGAGACCTGATAGCAGGACAATCACACACAACACATGACATACATACTGTTGCACGAACAAACACAATGAAACAAACAAGGATTGAGGTTACAAATATACCTTTTAAAGTTTGTGAGGGGGAGCCAAACCACAGCAGCTGAGAGATTTTACCGTCTGACCGTTGAGCAACCTTAAAAGCTTGGCTCGGACTCCCCCTGCTGGCAGTTATAGAGCACATACATTTACAGAGACCACTCGCTTGTAAATAGCGATTTGTCAACATGCGACTAAACAGTATTGTAAACCAAAAAACACAATAAAAATATATAATTATTTTGAAATCGTTGATTTCACTACTTTGGTAAATTTACAAAATATAAGCTTCCTGAACATCGACCAATTTACCTAATGGTGGTATGGTGTGGACAATATTTAAAGGGGGTTCTCCTGATCCACTGAAACCATTGATCAGGTGAGCCGCCGTAATAGTTTCCGATAGTGTCCTGTGTGACACATACGTCATGCGTGTTGGGTGTTGTGAAACACAAACAGCAGGACTTCACTGAGCGGCTTGCATGCGTCTTTTTTCCGGTAACATTAAAATGGGCGGGTTGAGCCCACGGAAAATATGAGTCCGCCCCCACAACATAAGAAGGCTAGGACAGAGAGTTACGCGTTCCAGGAAGACACTTCAGAAAAGCTTAAGTAAGTACCGCCATTGCTTTAAATGTATTCGTTATTTTCGATCTCCTCAAACCATAAATTGACTATGTTAAAGTGGTTATTTTTATTTTCGATACGTTTGTCTGCTTGGCGTCAGCTCCTCTCCGCCGTTACCGCAGCTCCGAGTCCGAGTCCAAGCCCGCAAAACGTCCAGTTAAACCGTCGTTATTTCAGGCCAGTTTATAAATAAACATTTTACGGATGGCTGTAGGTCCACTGCCATTTTAAATGGAGAAATCCCCGACATTAGGCCAATGATGTCGGACTCCGGCCGTTGCGTGCATAGCCCTTCATAGCCCTTCTAGGGATTGTCTTAAGAAAAAAAGCATAGGCCTGAACTAACGTTAATCTCGAGGATCTCAATTGTCAGACTACGGCTGTTAGAAAAGACCATCGTTGACATTCGGATTAAGAGTGCGTGTTGATGTCATAAACCTGAGGCCAAATCGATAACTTTACAGTGCCCATGTCAATTGCTTACCAACAAAATTCTCTTCTCTGCACGGTTGTGAATCGATCTATTATAGGCCTCATACCGACTAATATCAACCTTGATCAGTTATTACAAGTATTTTTAATTAATTTACAACCCATTAATTAGGCGTCGTAGGTATTTCTTAATACAATGTAACTAACTTTTCATTGCACTGCATTTCTTGTATGTGCATGTGACCAATACAACTCTTGAATCTTGAATCAAAATTTCTCGTATGTATCCAAACTTGTTCCTAATAGATTTCGATGGTGTTCCGAGAGTTTGGAATGTAGTGTTTATGTCAATTTATACTTTTTTCCCCCCATGATTAATACGAATGGTTGTTGATTAATTAATGGGTGGCCACTTTGATTGACCACTTCATAGGCTACGTCAGAAAATATTCAGACGCACCTAAACCTTTTAATAGGAATTTCTAATCGTAAAATGGACTTTGAGACTACTTATTATGTCTGAATGTGTCGTGAACTACGTTTTCTCTCTGAATTTCTAAAATGTTATAATTTGATAAATTCATGACACTGTTGAGGAATGTATTAATTGCTGAACAGTTAGATATGGATTGGTTTCCCCTAATTCGGTTTTCCTCCATGCCAGAGCGCTGTCTCTGACCACTGTTAGTTGATGACACCTTTTCCCTGCCCTCAAGGCCCTCCCTGCCAGATCCCTTTCTCTGACCCGAACCATTGACTGATTGAAGGGTTAATATGACGACACCTTCTCACCCTGCCCTTACACCTGTCCCTACCAGATCCCCGTCTCTGACCCCCACTTTTATTAGGTCAGACTGTATGTGTCGCCCTCATCCTGATTTCTATCCACCTCCCTGCCATACAATTCAATTCAATTCGAAAAAGCATGGCATGAGAAACAAACGTTAACATTGCCAAAGCAGGTGAAGAGGTCGAAATATAAAACGTTGAATACAAAATATATAAACATATCAAATCTTAGAATATTAAATTCTAAATATATAAAAAGTTAAAGGAATACAAAAAAATCGGTATCTCCTATAAACAGAAACATTCAAGATTTACTGTACATACATTGTATTTACAATGTGGAAGATATGTGCAATAGTGCAATCATTTTGAATTTACAGCAAAAGTGAATTTTCAAATTAACAAAGGTGTGCTAGTGGTTAAGTCCAGTGATATATCACTTCATTAGGTGACAAATCTGGTGGCTGTGATCGCACATTTTTGTATTTCTCCCAACAGATATAAAAGTTTGTTAGCATCTGGATTGTTTTCAAAGTCCTCTCATGCCCTCATGAAGTGTGTGTTCCTGATGTCTTGTTATGAAATTAGGAAGTGCAGCTCAGTTTCCAAACATCTGACTATCCCCCCCTTTACTTTTGAGGAGTTGATCAAACGATTTATGTGGATTCACCTTCATCCTGTTGTCCTCCTGTTAGACCCCTGTCTCTAACCCCCAATTTTTCTTAAAGTAGTTGAGCAATTGAGGTGTTAGTATTGTTGGCACCAAATGGCCCTTTTGTTTGTATGACATTCCAACAAGAGATCTGACCAACAGATCTGGGGGCCAATCTTACCAAGCTTTCACACCCTGCTAAATGTTCCACAGAGAGGTTGTAGGCGCTTTGTGATTTGCTGTTTTGAATAACAGTTACCCAATGGGAGTCAGGGTGGGGTTGCACCTTTTTTGTATGGGAACAGGTAATGATTTATGTTAACTGATAGCCCCGCCCTCGTCATGTGTTTTTTTACACTGTATTTTAGGATGAATTAAAGAGAGAGAGCATACAGGATTTGCACAGCAATTAGGACTTAGACTTAATAGAATCACTGGATGACTGTGGTGGTTGTTTTGGATATCCTGTGTGAGCCCTCAAACAAATATTTGAACGAGAAGTATCGACTCTGGAAACTGCACCTTGATATGATCCTAACTCCTAAATTTGGCGGACCAGCCAGGAGTTAAAAAGAGGACTACATAATTGTCAGTAGTTGATGACACTGGATTACGCCATTGTATTCTGTGACTTGGCTGTTGGTTCACAGACACCTCGCTGTGTACTTTGTTCTGTTTATGGGTCGGGATTCCTTTGCAGTCTACTCTGAGCTACATAGAGAAACCTGTTTTCTTAGAACATCCTTGGAAAAAAGCCTTTGGCGAAGGGTTTGGGTTAGGGCTCTGCATTCTGGAAACTTCTGCTTGGGCAATATGCGATCATGGTATTAACCTGCCAATGGGAGACAATGAGGAAGACAATAGGGAAGTGTTGCTGGGCGTTGCCCAGCAACACTTCCTAAATCTCTGGACTGCGCCGTGGGTAAACAACGTGTGTTTATGTCTACTAAATAATATATAATATAGAGATAATATGCCCATTGGTGGATGCTTTTAACCAAAGCTCCCTATACGTTACCATGTGTATACATCAGAAACTGTTATTCAGTTAGTGATGTTATCATGATATTATTTAGTTAATAATATGTACTAAATAACAATCACAAAAGCATTAATTCATTGAATACCTCAATGTATTCCTTAATTGTTTAACCTTCCTTCCCTAGCCTTACGAAACAATGAGCTACCCTGGATATCCACAACAGGCCGGCGGCTACCCTCCACAGCCTGGAATGTACCCTCCCCAAGCCGGGGGTTACCCTCCCCAAGCTGGGGGGTACCCACCTCAAGCAGGGGGGTACCCACCCCAAGCGGGGGGCTATCCTCCACAAGCCGGCGGCTACCCTCCCCAAGCCGGGGGCTACCCTCCACAAGCTGGGGGCTACCCTCCCCAAGCGGGGGGGTACCCACCCCAAGCGGGGGGCTACCCACCCCAGGGGGCAGGCGGATACCCTGCCATGCCACCAGCAGGTAAGAGAACACTTTGGTTTAAAATTGAATTAAGGGGGCGGGGGGGGGGTTGAATATTGTTTACATTTTGGGAGGGTAAGTCAATAGAGAATGAGGACGGGAGAGCCATGATGCTGAACAGAGCCATGTTCCCTATTTGAGGCAGAGAGCTATATCCCTGAAATGTGTGTTTTTGCTTGGTCACTGTACAGAAACAACTTTTAGGGATTGACACACAGTAGACTCTTTCTGAGTCCAGGGCTGACTCTCACCTACTTGTCAGGCCGTAGGGGTCGTGAGAATGACACACAGCGCAAACAATCAGGGCAGTCATGCAGAAGGAAAATAAAACAACCTTCTGAACGAACAGGGTTGTATGTGGTGCCTTTCGATACCTGCAGGGGACACACTGAACGGGCGACGTTCACCCTCTCTTCTCTCATCTCTTGGGTAGGCAGCTGGGGAGGAGGGCCTACCGGAGGATACCCCGCCATGGGTCTTGACAACATGTCCTACCCAGGGTACGGTCCCGCCATGGTGAGTTACACACGAAAAAACAGCCATAGTCATAATGATAACTTGATATGGGATAATCACGTGATTTCAGCTGAAATGTGTGTCTGACGGTAAGAGTATCCCGCTTTCTTCTGCAAGTCTGCAATTATTTGAATTCCTCGGAATCGCAACCTTCTTTACTCATTACCCTTTCAATTTGTCTTTTAAAGGGGACATATTAAACCACCGGGTGTGATTGTGATTAGCCTTACAATCCGTTTCGAAAATCTGCCCCATATGACATCACTAGAGGGCGTGTCCACCTAGATCTGTGCTGATTTTCGAAACGGCTTGTAAGGCTAATCACACTCACACCTGGTGGTATAATATGTCCCCTTTAAGCAACTTCCGTCCATGCATGTTGTCCCTATTGCAGCGACCTTCCTTTCCTTTTTTACTTTCATCATCCTATTTCCTGCCTTCTGTTGTCTTACTTCTTTATCACCATCTCCGTGTTCAGTGTGACCGAAGTCGGTTCAACCCTGTTCATTTCAAATCAAAAACATGTCCACGCTTGGTTCTGGATGCTATCTGTCTAGATAGCTAATCTGTTAAACTACAAATTTCCAGGGGAAATTCACTGCCTCCTGGTTAAATATAATCGGTTCCTGTTAGTTAACTATCTGCCAGTCGCTCCCACTTCTCTCCTCCTGTATCAAGCAATCAAATGCTGCAAATAGCCTTCATCATTCATCCCCCTTGAAGCCAAGCTAACAGGCGGTTCCTCACACATACACCGTCCCCTTATAAACAACAGACAAATCCGAACGAGGCGTGGCAATTAAACCCCTCGCATGCCGGTACGTGTTCTTCTTTCCCGTTTTTGCTTGCATGCACATTTTATGTGCTCCTCCATCTCTTTTCAACCGCAGGCTAACCTGATCTCCTCGTCTATGGGGGGTTACCCTCCTAACCCTCCTGCCTTCTCGCAAGCCCCCGGGCTGGGGTACCCCGCTCCTCACGGGGGGTACGGTGCACCCCCTCCTAACCAGCAGGTGTATGGCCTGTACTCACAGCCAGGTGGGCCCATGCAGCAGCCGCAGCCTCAGCACCCTCCCCAGGGCTACCCCGGGCAGCCCGGCCAGCCCGTGCCCGGGTACGGCGGGGCGCCCGCCCCCAGCAACCCGTCGATGCCCGGCTACGGCGGAGCCCCCGGGCAAATGCCCGCGTACCCCAAAGTCCCGTCGCCCAACCCGTCCATGCCGGGCTACGGAGGAGGCGGAGCCATGCCGGTGGCACCTGCGATGAACGTGAGCAGCCGTCGGGAGGTAGTCCACGTGGACGACGTCCGCGGTGGAGAGTAGGCGGAAAGGGGAATGTCGTTAGGAGAAGGTCGGATCGATTGATGCCGAGTAAATCGGAGTTTGTACAAAGCGGATTGCTTTAACAGAGGAGGCTCAACCTCACGGCTCCCAAGTTACAAGGGCTGTTTTGTTAAACGAGGTGTTTGTTGCGAAAAGGTGAGGCACAAAAGAGGCAAAGAAGTATAATGAGGCAAACGGTTGAAAAGTGCACGAGACAAAACTGACGCGTATGTGTGTTATCCACAATGAAAAGAAAAGAAGTTGGAAAAGGACAAGAGACAGAAGCTGTTGGCCTTGTATGTCCTGGATTAAGCTGCCATGGAAATACCCAGATAGGGTATTTGCATGGTGCTTCCTGATATGTGGTTTTAAAAAGCCTGTGTTGTTCTCCCAGAGAGGATTCAGGGGATCCATCAAAGATTTTCCGGGTGCTGACCCACTGAGGGATTCTGAGGTCCTCAGGAAGGCCATGAAAGGCTTTGGTAAGTAGTTGTCAAAAGGTGATAAATACTTTCAGTCGTTTAGGCGTGGTGGCTCAACCCATGCCAACAATGCCAACAACATGCCAATAGACCTTATAGCGATCCATGTTCGATCCTGACCTGTCCTGTCTTTACCTCTCTCTATTTCAACCCACTTCACTTGCCCTGGCTATGAAGCCCATGAAAAAGAAATCCCTTTAAAAAGTTATGCATAAAATATAAATTTGCTGTCTTAAGAATAATGCCTTCTGGCGTGACATTTCCTAATAAGGTACTGTGTCTAGGACAGATAGGACACCTCATATCATTTGAGGGAAATATTTACGTAAAGGACAGAGTTGCCTATGTTCTCGTATAGATAAGGGGGGGAATGCTTTCTTGGGACCAGTTCAGCCCAGGCAGAAGGTTAACCACAAAGGGGAACTAGACAATAATAGTTAACAGATGGGTACGGCTAGATAAGACAACCGGAAGAAAGCAAAGCTGAAATTATTAAGTGTAAACAGCTTATGGATTGACTGTCAGACCCCTGACCTTATTATGAGGAATGAGGAAGTGAGCCAGCCAGCGTGTATTCTGGTTAACCTTGAGTGTGTCGTGCTTCTCATGGTGGATTGTTGTGTGCAGGAACTGATGAGCAGGCCATAATAGAGCTGCTGGGTTCTCGCTCCGTCAAGCAGAGGGTGCCCATGCTCCGGTCCTACAAAACTGCCTACGGCAAGGTGAGAGTTGCCTTATTTAAATACAGATGCAGAAAGCAAATATTGATTCTTCGTTTCTCCTGTTTCAACTTTACGCTAATGTCCATAAAGGATGAAGGATTACTCAAAGATACATATTGTGTTAATATTAGGGGTGTAGCGATACATGTATTCGTATTGAACCAAATCGGTACAGACGTCACGGTTCGGCGCATGGATGTACACGGAGAATACGCGGTATTAAAATTTAATAAACTGTTGTGCGAATTAACCCGTATGCGGGTCGGTTCTGCTCGCTAAGGTGCGGAACGGATCGTGTTGCCACAGCCAAAAGTGGTTGTGACTTGGACTGAGCCGTATTGACTGAGACGCCTGAAAGGGTGCCGGCAAGTTCGAGCTACACACACCGTCTGTTGATTGATCGACAGAATCACACTTTCGTGAGACAGGGGGATAATAACAAACAAAAGTATTATCCGTGAGGTATTTCTGGACAACGGCGAACGCTTCGTTTATGGAAGAAAATGTCGCACAAAAGTTTGCCGTCCTTCTTGGACGTCCTACATTGTTGATCTTTGTTCATTGTGCGCGTTATTTTTCCTTGGATTTATTAACAGCCTACACTGTGTCGGGCTGCTATGAGGTCACAATGCTAACATAGATGCCGAACCGTGATGTCTGAACCGTGACTTCAGTGTACCTTTACACCCCTAGTTAATAATATTAATATTTATACCTAGTAAATATGCATATAGTTTGGTTTCTCCTCATCCCATATGGTCTGATCATGTGATGGGATGTGGTTCAATGTAGAGACACACAGACGACAGGTGCTTCTGTTGCTAGTAAGATGGAAGGGTATTATATCAAAGGGATTTACAGCATTCCTTTATTTAAGTTTTTATTTAATTTTTCCACAGCAGATTGTACACCTAAGCACTTGACCTGTTCCATATTCTACTCTGCGCTCTGGCCAGAAACCTTCTCATGCAGCAATGTCAATATTTTTGTAGTAGTTACTCCAATTGTGATTGTGTGTGTTAATATTTCTCTTGCTCCCTTGGAAAACAATTTGGAATATAGCGACTGCTAAATGTTATTCTAAATGTACTTCCACACACAGGACCTGATTAAAGACTTGCATTCAGAGCTTTCTGGGGACTTCAGGAAGTTGGTCATGTTGATGCTGAAGAGCCCCTCTCAGCTAGATGTCTATGAGCTCTACACTGCTATCAAGGTGAGCACTGGCAACACTCCATACACCTCTTGATCACAGCCATTTAACCTGTATTGCACAACACCAAAGAAAGAAAGAGGTTAGGATAGTGTAGTGGTTAGTGTGGTCTGAAGGATGGAAAGGATCTGGGTTTGTAATGGAAAATGTGTTATGTAACTATGTTGTTTAGTTTTTGCTTTGTTTTCTTTAGGTTGTGTTATCTGGCCAACCCATCTGTTAAAGGGTGTTACCTAGTTCCCTCTTTTTAACCTATTCCCTGGGGTGACCTGGTCACAAGGACCCCCTTACCTATACCAGAAATACTCCTGTATGTCAACATTTCCCTCACATGATGTATGCACATATGCGTTGTGGGCAGGGGGTCAAACAGTGTTAATGGGGGACTATCCTTAAAACCATTTGCAGGTCCTCCTCTATTTCCCCTTCAACTCCTGTTGGTTCGTGTTTCTAGTGTCTCCATGACAAGTACAATCCATCTATCCATTTTTATCTGATGTTTTTTTTGTTCCGCACTGTAAGGCGACCTTGAATATCCTAAAAGGCATCAAATGAATAAATAACTGAAGACATAATTACTTACAGGGTGCTGGAACTGACGAGGCCTGCCTGATAGAAATCTTGTCTTCGCGCTCCAACGCAGAGATCAAGGAGATTGCCAGGCTTTATAAACAAGGTGAGTCTGTCTACAACCAGCGGGTGCCGTGGCAACTTCAGTTGTCCTTGCCTTGTTCTTGTTTTGTTAGTAAGAATGCAAGTAAAACTTTATTTATATAGCAGCCATTAATTCTAAAATGGATCTCTATCCTTTTTTTAAATTTTAAATCAAAGGATAGAGATCCATTTTAGAAATGAAACGACAAAGTTTAAATAAACCAAAGTAATTTCGAATGAATGACGAAATATAATTCCCTTTGAAGTGTCTTAAATTAAAATGAATAATCATTATAAACAGATAAGATAAAAATAGGAAGCATATCTCGGAATACAATCAAGTGTAAAACTAAACTAATTTGAATATCCTCTGGAGATACGTGTTCTTACAATTCAGACTTTCACGCTGAGAAGATTTAAAGCTTTCATCAGCCAGAAGGCAATATATGAGTATAATGTTTCGCGTTTGACTCCAGAGTACAAGAAGACTTTGGAGGACCACATCCAGGGAGACACCTCGGGCCACTTCCGCCGGCTCCTCATCTCACTGGCCCAGGTTCAAGCTTTTGTGACACGTTATATTATTACCATGATTATATAAGTGATATAGAAGTATGGAGGAGACTAGCATTCCCCTTGGGACAAAGGTTTGAGGATAGTGTACTGGCTAGGGTGTACAGTCATGGGTTCAATGTCCTCAGCCTATTTGTAGGTATCCTTGACAAAGTTGCCTAACCTCTATACCTTGGTAATGGCATTTTTATTATAATCCAAAATCACTATGTTGCTTTGGGTCTTGTAAATTACTCAATGATAACAATATGACAAATGTGTGTCATCACAAAATGACAGCACCTCAGATCATGCCGATATCACACCATATGAAGACTGATGATTAAGTCATAGCATAGTTCAAGCGAACTTCTGACCTGTAGCTCAACTCTTGGATGACTGAAATGAGCCATGTGTGAACCTCTTCTTTCGTTGTCAGGGTAACCGGGACGAACGACCGAATGTGGACGTGTCCTTAGCCAAACAAGATGCTCAGGTACCATATGCTGTTATGCTTTACCCTTATCCATGTTTTAGTTTGTTATATGTGTACTTAGTTTACATATCAACCAGTGTTCAACCCAGTTATCAGACCGGCTCTTAAATCCTGTCCAGTTGTACTATATCGGCATATCATAATGTCGTTTCAGCATGCATTACATTGTTGTTCCTATGTTCAAGGCTCTGTACGCAGCTGGAGAGAACATGGTTGGAACAGACGAGTCCAAGTTCAACGCCATCCTGTGTGCTCGCAGCAAACCCCACCTCAGAGCAGGTGCATACACACATGCACACAAGTATCAGGAGAATGGTGTATACAGGACACAAGGTCCCCATGAACACATTGTGTGAAGAGGCTCATTTATCAGCTTGGTTCTTAAACACAAGCCGATTTGACAGCGTCGATGACCTCTAATTGTGAGCACAAAGTTTCAGGTCTAACAGGTGTGTGTATGTGTCTGTGTGTGTGTGTGTGTGTGTGTGCGTGTGCTCGTGTAGTGTTCCAGGAGTACCAGCAGATGAGTGGCAGGGACATCGAGAAGAGCATCGCCCGTGAGATGTCTGGGAACCTGGAGAGTGGCATGTTGGCCGTCGGTAAGAGCACTCACTCACTCCCTCAAACACACAGAGCAGTGTTTCCCCTAGGGCTGAGGTTTTGGTGAGGTGCACTATGTTGATGTGCTCATGTGGTTTTAGAGTGATCAATGATTCCAGTAGGGCTCTGGTGTATTCAAGCAGAAATTATGTCATACAATTGTATAACACCCGAATAAAAAGCTTTCAATGTGCGCAGGACACATTTTTTTGAGGTTAATGTTAACGAAAATACACATTTCAGTCTGCAATTTATAGCCATCTCATCGTCCATGTATCATGTGGTTTTGTTTCTGATCTACACAATCAAACATGTAGGCTGCTGTCTATTATTACTATTATTACTTTACTCTAGCTACTTTTTCTATCAATGCTTCGTACATTTAGTCTTAAGCCATTCATAAGATAATGCCACGTCCGGCCGTTCATGAGCTAATGAGCCATTCATGACTTAATCACAGTGGAATCAGGTCGGGGAAACCCTGGCGTGAATGATCCAGAATGCCCAACCCCACCCCAGTATGATCACAGGTGTGACGTGCTGAGCGAACATGACCTAAATAAAGACATGACATGAGTCAGTGCAAAGCAAGGGACAATGTTTTATTATCTAACATGATGATGATATGGAACAACATGGCTGACTCATAGTGTAATGAAGGGCTTGCCCATGTCACGAGTGTCTAGATGTATACTTCAATGTATAAATAGTTTTTTTGTTTTTCTTTTTTCCTCAACGTTGCTGTCTTTGCTAAAGGGTTATGGTACAGTAACCTGCTTTTTGAACATATCAAGGTGTTTCATTTTTGATTTCTATGAAGATTTATCTTCATAGTGAACCAGTGTTCATTGCTCGCGTGTGTGTTTGTGCTGTGTCCTTTTCATTTTTTATTAATTTCACTGACAGAAATTTCTATTTTTTGCCCTACTGTGCTATACACTCTCACATGTTTCCTCCTTTCGTGTGCAGTGTTTAATTTGTAATTGTTTCAGTCCTTTCAGGACTTTAGTAAGATCTTCTATTTATATTGATCATCACCATCACCATCTAGCTGTTTGGTGGTGACCTTGCGCCTGCAATCCACGAGAGATGAATGTTGTGCTAAATTAGCAGTAGGCCTTGTTGTGCTTATCTATTTCCCCTGTGTGTCTCCTCTCCAGTGAAGTGCATTAAGAACACCCCTGGATACTTTGCTGAGAGGCTCTACAAGGCCATGAAGGTGAGACAGCTCGCTCTCTCCTCCAGCACACTGTGTGTGTGTGTGTGTGTGTGTGTGTGTGTGTGTGTGTGTGTGTGTGTGTGTGTGTGTGTGTGTGTGTGTGTGTGTGTGTGTGTGTGTGTGTGCACGCTTGCGTGTGTTGGTTTATTAATGAATCTATGTGTATTTGTATTCGCAGGGAGCCGGGACCAAGGATTCGACCTTGATGCGGATCATGGTGACTCGCTCTGAGGTTGACATGCTGGACATCCGCCAGGAATACGTGAGGACCTACGGGAAGTCACTGTACACAGACATTTCTGTAAGTTCCCCCCCTGCCCCCCCCCAGACTCATTGTAAACACATGCATACACTGGGTATATTAGCCTACATTTGTGGATATCTGCGGAGACGGCAGAACCCACGGCCTTATGTAGGCCTCTTCGAAGTTATTGCAGGCAGGCGTGTATATCCTACCTATGTCTAAGATCGATGTAAGAGCTATCAATTTAGTGTAATTTGTAAATATGGTAAAGGCATCTGTCAGGTATTGGTGTGTGAAATGCAAAAATATGTATTTCTAGTTGACTGCTGAGTGAAACAATTTAGCTTTTAGACTGCTCCTGCCTAATTTCTGGCCAATCGGGGCTTCTCTTCTCGAATTGGTTTGTGGACTCCCTATTACCCTCCCCTATCCCTATTATTCTCTTTCCAACTCTCTCTTTGTGTATTCTAAATATATTTTTAGTATTTTTTTACAAAATGAATTGTATTTGGAGTCGAGTTGGATTACAAAATGTCTGCAATGGATAGAACCTCAAAAAGAAATGCAAAAAAAACGATATGTGTAAATTTGAGGAAACTATTACAGAAACACGGAAAACCTAAAAAAAACAAGATTTGGTGTATTCAATTTACAATTTTGGGGGAATTTCTGCATGTTTAATTGTTTGATACAAGCAATCACCAAGACAGGGCTGTCAACATCTTTTAAAAAGTTATGATTGTACTTCATTCTTGCTGACCCCTTTCGGGGGCCCCATGCTAGAGCTGCCGCCCCTGCAACCCGACCCCGGATAAGTGGTTTGAAGATGGGGATGAGGATTCTTGCTGACCCCTATATGTTTTTATTTGTTTTTGCAGGGAGACACATCTGGAGACTATAAGAAACTTCTCCTGAAGCTCTGTGGAGGAAGCGATTGAGACAACCGTGCCAAGCCTATCCCCTTTCTCATATTAGCTGACCTACACTACGCATTGTATAGCTACAATGCTGCTCGCCCATGCCCATGGAATCGATAGAAATATCGATAGAAATATCATTGAGTTCCAAGCGCACGAAATATGACGGCTGTATGTTCTTCATATTGCAAGCAATAGGTTTAAATGTTTGCTTTTTTCACTTTTGTTATATCGTCTATGCTATATATTTCTATCAAATGTGTTAAGTCTAATCAGGTTAGATTTCTAAAAAAATCATATATCACAGGGAATTTAAAAGCTATATATTTTTTAAAGGACGCCATGGTATATTTTAATTTGTGCCAATATTATCTGAGATTGTTTTTCTGCCTGTGTTTTCATTTTATATTTAGCCATTATGTGTAGAATAATATGCAGACCAGCCAATGGATGAATACCAAAGAAGAAAATGATTGCCATTCAAATTTATTTTACATTTTGCACATGCTATAAGTTTCATCTTCCAGTTTACATGTACTTGTTCTTGTTTGGCTTGATACATATTTTTATCAAATTGCATGTTAATGTAGGCCTACAGCACCATACGCAACCCATTTAAAGAATATTTCATACGTTTTACAGCTTTGGTCTGTCGGACTCAGTAAATAAAGACTCATATACTCTGTGAAAATGGTTGTGCCCTATCTCGATCTGTTCGTTCAGTTTCTGCAATTATCCACTAGAGGGTAGTGCCGTTCCCTTTAACGCCCAGCATGTCACCATTAAAATCCATAAATAGACGTAATAACAAAAAATGGAAAAGGGTTATTAAAATATTTAGTCTAGTTATGCACTCAAAACACACGAAGCCTTTGAAATATGCAACGTCAAAATACCTATCTTACTCCTGGCGTATGTGATTCCACAACGGATTAAATACATATATGGGAACGGCTGTATGTAGGACTTAAGGCTGTATTTTAATTAAGTGTGGTCTCTAGCTGCGCTATATTTGCACTAAATTGAACACTTCAATCACGATCAATAAGAAGGAGTCGGAGGTGTGGCAGGACGTAATTTATGGATGCTGCTGCCATGGCAACGCTAAGCATCCTAAATGGGTGTCATAGAAGGAAATTCATGTATATATATTGAAATAAATACCTGTGATTGATTCAAATGCCTTAATCAGAAATTAGCTATTTCATGACTTTATAATTCATTGACAGACAAAAACATTTTATACAAAATACTTGAGATGGCTTTGAAGGCCTACAGGATATATGGATGGATGGATATAAACATCCAACCACAGCCTAAGGCTTTTGCAATTGGAGGTTTTAATGATATAGCCTTCTATACGCCCACCATATTACAATGCAGCCCATATAAATGTTGAAAGAATGTACCCAAACGAATTAATTAGCAGATGGGGTCTGCTGCTACCTCACATGCATGAAACGTTTTTTTTTCCCCACATATAGCACATGGCGGCACAACTGGCAAGGTAGAGGGGAGAGAACAGACATGCGCAGAGCCACTTTAAATATCACTATTAATGATAGTAAGAGGCTTTACAGTACTTCGAAGGCTACCACTGCATATTCCTGCGTCTGCGTAAAAATATGCTTTAAAGAGTTAATTATATAATGTCATCATCTCGTATCCTGCAATGTCATCTTTGGATCTTTTATTGGCTAGATGCTTTTTTGGTGCTGCTCAAAAGGTATAGATAGACATATGAAAATTATGTGATATTGCCACCTTGTTTTTCTCCATTTGAGAATGTGTTGCTATAAAGTCTATCTCACTTTCGCATATACTACCACAAGTGATGTGTTGTACCCCCATTGAAAAAGCGGGCGTTCCTCTGAGGAACCCCGCCCATTTGACCATACTTGGTCATTGAGCGAAACGTTGATTGACAGCGGGCAGCAGCTGCTGAACTGCCTAGACATGGCGGAGGATACGGCTTAACTGAGGATCGGCGACAGAGTTAGGAGAGTTTTAATAGCAGTTGAGGCTGCTTAGCACAGACTATATGGTACTTTAGAATAGATGAATGTCCGGGGAAAGTCTATCCGCGAGGAAAAAAACGAAAACGGTCCTATTGGCGAACAATATGTAAGATGGAAAAATGTATCGCTGTTTAGTGCAGTCAACAGCCCTGGGCAACAAACATGGCTTCTTGTGGGGTTTTTCTATCCGCTATCAAAATCGATCACCCATGCGATCCGATGCCATGGACAGGTTGGCGAAGTTCTGCACGCCGCAGTAAATGAGTGACTTGTGTATTCGCGTACTGCTCGAAGGTAAGAATACAACATTCACCTGGCCATCTAGTTAGCTTGCAAAGCTACGGAACTACTGCATATTAATAGCAATGGAGCCAAAGCACAAAGAGTTGCTCGACCAGTGCCACCAGAACTTACTGGAGTCCATAACAGATGCGGACCGACTGATCGACTTGCTCGTAGTTTCGGGCACCTTGAGCCAAATCGATAGGTTCGAGTTGGAGCAGAACTGCTCGTCCAGCGCGGAGAAAGTGGACCACCTCCTGAAGATGCTGATGAACAAGGAAAGCGACCATTTCCTAGACCTGTGTGTGGCCCTGGAGAAGGCATACCCGGACCTCTATTCGGCTCTTTTCAGTCATAACGGAGGTGGACCAGTCGACCACTCCACCGGTAAGACCCCAACACAATAACAACCCCGTGTACAGCCATTCACAACGAGCTCATCTGGCCACAGCACAAGTTGGTCAGACTGGGTGCTCTTGGTCACCAACACAAGACACCAGAGCTATATTTGTTTGCCTGATGAACACTACTACAAACATATAAAAAATACTTGCCCCCCATCAAAGAGAGGATGGAAACCTGACGGTGACGCATCTGGTATTATTTTGCAAGCTTTCCCATTGACATTATTGCTATCATGCGCTCGTTTGGTTGTAATTGGCTATTCACACACAATAACACTCTGTGTAATGTATCATGTAGCATACGAGAAAATGCATTAAACACTGCTGTATGTTCAAGTACCACACACACTAGTAGTACGTTTATACGACAACGTAGGCTACTACTCATAACCTTTCTGTAGCTTCGTAATTACCATGACTTGTCTCTCCCATGTAAAAAGGTTCAGGTCTTGATAATGCAATATGTGTGTGTGTGTGTGTGTGTGTGTGTGTGTGTGTGTGTGTGTGTGTGTGATTTTGAATACGAGTGCACCCTGCAGCCGACCAATGTATCAATGCATTCACTGGATTGCCTGACGTGTTTCCATGACAACAGGCTTGTCTGACATGTGGGTCCGTATCAACCTGTACACATATGTTGGACGCATTACCTAGCAGCGAATCCATAATGCCAAGCCAACCAAAGCCACTTAATGCTTTCTCATTTGACTGTTTCCCCTCTGTTGGTGCCCTTATTGAAGAATGGAGGGTCAATTAGTATTTTGCAATTGGTTCTTCTAATAGTAATGGTCTTCACTTGAGTGGTTTTGGTTGGTTGTTGCACACAGGTGGAGGGCGGCTATGTGTAAACAACATCTGTTCTAGTTTAGCTTGTTTTCTCCCATCTCAAGGACCTGAGACAATTGGCTCACTTAGAGCCAGCTCTGTGCCTGGAGGGTGCGTTCCAAAATGCCCTACTTCCTACGTCCGCCATGTATTCACCATACTCTCAAGGAGGGGAGCGGTAGTTAGTGGTCGAGCAAGTGGAAAGAAACATACATCGGACGAATGAGCTGCTTCGGCGTCACTGAAGGCGAAGTCGGTTGTGGATGGTTTTGGCCTGTCACAACCTCCAGACTTGCTTTCTGAGTGTTATGTCTGATGACTGAATAACGTGTGTATGTCACCAACATGTTGAACTTTCCTTGCTGCAAGGGCGCTCAAAGCTGCTTCCCTAGCTCTCTATGGATCAGAACCTCGATCAAGTTAGGGCTGGGCGGGACCCTTTCCCACGGCTCTGCTGACCATGCTGGTTCCTCGCTGAAGCTCGTCTTGGTACCGCTCAGTGTCCGATAAGCCTCAATTTCGTCCAACTTGCGTATCCACCTGTGTCAGCCGAAGGCGTGTTTTAGGCCTGTGTCCCCATGTCGGGTCAGCCGTGACGTTGGGCCGAGTTGAGGCCCTGGCATTTTGAAAGCTTGGTTTCATATCAATGTGTTCTGGTTAGCCTTTATATGACACGAGGTGGGGTTGGGGCCGGGTTGGGGCCGGCTGATACACCTGAACCCTTTTGTATTAGATAACACCAAGTCCAAACATGGCCCGCTGTTGTGTAGAGTCTGGCCAAGGGCCAGCGGTTTGCCTGTGGTTGTTAATCAGAGAAATACAGTCTGAAGTCTCGTGACGCATGCATTGCTGCATGCTTGGCGATTTGAATATTGTCCTTACTTAGTTCCGGTGCTGTCATGCCTGCTTATGTCGTAGCCCTGTTGCAGCCCGTTTCGCACGCACCCTAGTGCGACTCCCAGCGAGTCTGACGGAGTGCCTTCAGGCAAGGCGATGGAGAGAACAACTGCGGGGATGAGATCCGAACAGACTCCACTCAGTTGTGTGTGTGTTTGTGCGTGTGTTTCTCTCTGTGTGTGTGTGTGTGTGTGTGTGTGTGTGTGTGTGTGTGTGTGTGTGTGTGTGTGTGTGTGTGTGTGTGTGTGTTTCTTGCTGACGGCAACCTGCTATCCCTCTGCCTTGCTGCCTGCCCGCCCGCCCGCGTCTCTCTTTAATCTGCCTCCTCTGCCAGCTGAGCTCCCCAGCGCACCCAAAACGAGCCCTATACCAAAAGAACCCTGCCCCAACGCTCACAGAATAGCAAAATAACACATTAGAGTCGAGTCGAGTGGCATGTCAAAATAATTCCTCCGAACAGCCAGCGATAAAGAGCGTTGAATCCGTTGGCTTGCTGGAGGGTTTGTTGTGGAACAAACATTGCCACATGTTGTCTAGGACAATGTGATTCCAGATACATGTCCTCAAGGAGAAGCTAGGGGTCAGGGCTTCTCGCTCCACGATGTCCCCGAGAAACCCCAGCAGACATTGGGGGGATTGAACCTTACGGCTGGAGGTCCCTAGCAAGCTTACACTCTCCTGCCGTCTCCTCCGTGGTTTTCCTCCCCTAATCAAATCATTGAGCACCACGTTCCATGTGTAGGACTGTTACGGGGACTCGTCGCCTCCCTTACCGAGCCGATTAAACTCGCTGGGAGTAATGCAAACGGCAGCAATCAAACTGATTTCACGCCTCGGGATTCAACCCCCCGCACCACCACCCCATCCATCATCACGCACACATAAGCACACACACCCGCACACACACACACACACACACACACACACACCCGTTCTGTAAATGGGGGATTTTCATCTAGTGAGAGGGATGAACTAGGCAGCGGGAAACTACCTGCCCTCCCCCCACCCTGTCTCTGACAGTGATTTAAATCCCCTCAGAGAGGAAGGAAAGAAGCATAATGCTGCGCTGACGACACACAGAGCCCACGTTTCACATCATTGTTTTGCTGCCTGTTTAGTTTCACTTTCCCTTTGCCCTTCTTTCCCCTGTCTTGTCATTTTATGTACCACGTCTGCTCCTCTCTCTCTCGCTGTCTCGGTCTGTTTGTGTCTATTGCATGTTGGCTCTCTTTTGTGCACTCTCTTTGTCTCTTGTGCACTCTCTGCCTCCGTCTTTGTATCTATCTCATTCTGTGGTCTTTATGGCTTTCCCTCTCCTCTCTCTATTCCTCTGCCTTGCTGTGTCGGCCTCTCTCGATGGAGGACGGGTTCCTCCTCTATGGTTTCAAATGAAGGGATCCACCAGGGAGTAAGAGGAAGTTGAGGGAGATGGAGGGGAGTGAGTGAGGGGTGAACAGGGGACACAACAAGGCTTTTGTTGTCGAAAAGTTGAGCGCACTCAAAGTGCCTGATCAGCAGCTTTCTCTGTGGCCAGCGGCCCAGAGCTTGGGCCAGTGTGCTGGGTCTGAGGGTGGTGTTGGTGGTGTTGGTGGGGACCTCTGTCGACCCATGTCCTTGTCCCACTCATAAACCACAGGGAACGACGCAATGAATTATGACCCTGACATTCTGCCATGACTGGTGCTCTTTAAGTAACTCCCTTGAGTTGACTATCTCTCTCTCTCTCTCGGCCTGTCATTCTCTCTCGCTCCATCACTCTTTCTCTCTCGCTCTGTCACCCTTTCTCTCTGTCATTCTCTTTCATGTTCACTCTTTCTCTCTACCCGTCTTATCTGTCTCCCTCGACCTCTCACTCTCTCTCTCCACCTGGCCTCACCTCCTTACGTCTTCTTCCCCCTCCCTCTCTCTGCTAGACACTGGGTCCTTCCTGCGTCCTACTGGCCGTCCCCGATGACGCACAGGGCCACTCCTGTAGTTACCCGGCTGCCTTTTACCAAAGCATCATTTATTCATCTCTCCAGACTGACCCTAGCTCCGCCCCCTCCCCTCCCCTCCACCCAAGCCCTCCTTCTCTCTCACATGTACGTGCATGCAATCAATATGTCCGCCGTTGGCCGGCGCTCACAGCTGTGATTAACGGCAATTTGTAACGCCACGTTTTACACGAGTTGTCAGCACGTGGTTTATTGCGTTGCAGGCTAAGCACTCGGACGCTATCGAAGCGGTTCCCGGGTGAAATTGCAAAAGAGGCGAGTGTGTTCTGCTCTGCGTTTGCAGTGCACAGGCCTCTTCTCAGAGCCGATGGGCAGCGGGTGATATAAAGTCGTAATTAGCGGTGTTTGGGGGAGTCGGGGCGTGGGTAATCGGGATCAATGCGTCCGTCTCATCTAAAGGCCTCCTCGGAGCCCCTAATGAACGCCTCCCCCCCCCCCCCCCCCCCCCCCCCCCCCCATGGAGTTTCACCAGGGCACCAGTGGCATTCTCCCAATTTAATCCCATTGATCCGTGATTAGTCGTTCGATTTGTTAGCCCCGCAGTCCTGACCCCCTTTGATCGTTCATTCATTTAAATACCCGGGGAAAGCGGGAAATGCGGCAACTCCCCCGTCCCACCCAACTTGCATCTCTTCCAAACCCTAACATCCTAGCATGTTTTTTATTCTTTTATTTTATTCCTAGCAGGTTTGTTCGCAGCCAGCACTACATTCCAACTTTACACATGCATCGCTTCTTCTGAATAACTCCACAAGCTTAAGAGCTTAAACTCTTGCTTTGGTATACAGTTTCCTTTTTCTCTCTACATTTGAAGCCGTGTTCTCTGTCCTCATCAGCTCCTATCACAATTAACTATTACCATGTAGTAGATTAGCAGACGCTTTTATCCAAAGCGGCGGTTAGTTCAGCTCCATGTTATACTGTGTTTATTTTACAACTAGGTGTGATGATTAACCATTGTTAGCAATTTCAATCAACATCACACCTGCTGGTACAATAGGGGCTCTATAGGGTGCATAGGGTTTTCTCAGGTATGACTACAAGCTTGTAGCTATAAGAAACAAAGCAAGTATACGTTAGTATTAGAGCCCGACCAATTTATCAGCGGGCCGATATTATCGGCCGATTATTAGGCATTTTCCAAACTGTGTCCCCGATTAATGAATATTTTAAAAAATATATATATTTCTTCATTATTGTTTTTTTGTTCAAAGGACTGAGTTTCATATCTTAAGTTTGTAATATTATGCATTTTATTTATCAGAACTTTAATATATTTTGATGTTCTTTTCTGTTGTGACAGATAAACAAATAAAGTTTATTTTTAAACTGCATTACCTTATTTTATTGAGAGCTCATAAATAACAAATAACCAATGTTAGGTAAATCTGTTCATGTTTTGTTACGCGTTTCTGGAATTTCTTTTTTAAATATATCGGCCGATATATCGGAATATCGGATTTTTAAATCACCAAATATTTGTACAGGTATCGGCCTTAAAAATCCTTTATCGGTCTGACTCTAATTAGTATCAATCAATCCCAGAACCGAAGTTATATCAGTGTTTATTTTGTTGATTTGTGATAAACATGAAGAAGCCAACTAGCTGTTATTTCCTCTTTGTTGCACTAGTCTAAATAGCTTGGTTACAATGGTCACCCGGAATCTCGGAAAAAAAAAATGCAAAAACATCAGTGTATAGGAAATGTGAAGTTGACTTAACACCGCTTTGAACGTTATAGGATTGTTGCCTCTGCTGTTCTGACAATGTTCTGTTCTGTCGCACAAGATGGCGCCCTGCATGGCGTCCCTTTCCAAGGACTGCAGGCATTAGGGTTTGAACCGAGAACCTTTTGGCTTGGAGTCAAGCGCCGTAGCCGCTAGTCTATCCTGCCCTATTTAGATTCTTAAATTAGAATTTGATACCACTGAATTGCCAACCCTCCTGATTTTCCCTGGAAGAGGGTTTTCGCTGTCCTCTCCTAGTAGTCACCTGAATTAAATATTCATAGTTTAATTTTTTTATATTTTGTATCGTCTAATGGTTTAATATGAAGTTACTATCCAATCATAAAACTGAGGCGATGAGAAATGGAAAACATAACGCAACGCATTGTGACACCTCCATGTTGTGATTGACCATCAGGCAGAACTCTTATGGGTGTTAATGCTACTAGTGCTAGCTTCCAACTCCAGAAGAAAATGGAGCCAAACTGATTTTCTTTCTGCGTCTTATTCAGTGATTCACATCCTTAAAATGTCCTTGAAAGCAGGAAATGAAGCCTGTAAAACTGATTCATCTTCTTTGGGACGACCTCCAGACCCAACGATGGTTGTTTCTGGATGTTGTTGGCCTATTTCTGAAGGTATGAGGGAAGTATGCCCATGTTGTCAAGTTGTTGTAGTTGGGAACAAGATGCTGAATATAATTCTATTTTGGACTGATATATTTGAATGGGTTCAACAGCAGTCAATGTGGATGGGTGATAATTGGAGGGAGAGAAAAAAAAACAAGGCAGAGTTTGGATGGAGATGGCCAGTGAGTCACACACAGGATGCATGATGTGCATGTGAATCATAGTGGTGTTCATTAGTGATGCATCCCGCTCCTCCAGCTGTATTGGGCTCCTTTTGACTTATTATCCATGCCCATCACCTACATATTGATTGGTCCTTTGAGTCTTTGACAGATGTTGAATTAAGAAGTCACCACACTGCTGACTATTTGGTTTACCTTGGTTTGAGGCAAGGATGCCATTTTTCTCTATAAATTTTATAGACAATGTGAATTAAACTATTTCAAATTCAATTCTCAGCCCTCTGTAACGATACGTTTTCAAAGTCTTATTTGTTTTTTGCACAGGATTATTTAAAATGACCCAGTTAGTTGTATCTCTTATAAATGCTCTAGTCAGCTTTTTCGAGGTCATGGAACAGACCCAAAAACAGACAGACAAATATGTCTTACCCAAGAGTTTCCGATTTTTTTAAAATCCTCATTAGCAGCTCGCAGTGACAGTGAGAATAGCTGACAACAGCTTTTTATTTATTTTCTTAAGAATAGAACACAGTCATAGTTTGAATCCTAACACTGCTGCCATTTCCCACCAATCGGTCCTGAAGTGTTACATTTCTCTGCTGCTCTTTGGGGAAAACTTTGTATGGCATGACATCATAGTGTGTGTGTGTGTGTGTACATTTTAAATATACAGTGCATTCAGAAAGTTAGGTGGTTCCAAATCACTTCAGCGCTGGGGTGTCGAGGACCCTCAAAAGTTCAGAGCCACGGAAATACCTTCTCAACCCTTCCCTCAGATCTGTGCCCCAAAAAATAAAACCGTGTTAAACTGTAATGAGGAAAAATATGTGTGTATTTATAGAAGGAGGCTGTTACAGAGGAGATGAACGGTTCTGTATGCTTCTGGTGGATTCAGGGTGACACGACCCAAACAATCAAGACCTTCCCCAGTTCTCGTAGCCTTCTACTGTTTTACTGCCCTCAACACCCCACGGAGCACGTATTCACCATGGCAACACGGGTCGTCTCCGCCATGAGAACGAGGAAAACATACTCTGGCCATCTGAAGCAGCCACCATCTCTTCTTCTCCTGACTCGAGGGTGGTGATGGTGGCGGTGGTGGTGGTGCAGAGAGTAGGGAAGGGGCAGGGGGGGTGCGGTTATGTAGAGCAATGTGACCCTTAAGGCAGTACAAGGGTGGGCTCCCCTGACCTACTTAAGCCAGGATCCTCTGCTGTAGGAACCTCCCGGTCGCCTCAGTCCTCCTGTTTTTTTTTAAAACAACCCACTTTCTCCTTCCTCCTGCAATGCTGTGTCACTGAGACACGGCGTGCCTCAGGGCGGGGCTGGGGCTTCCTCCCAAAACACCCTGATTACCATATCTAATGGCCACTGATGAAAGTGTGTGTGTGTGTGTGTGTGTGTGTGTGTGTGTGTGTGTGTGTGTGTGTGTGTGTGTGTGTGTGTGTGTGTGTGTGTGTGTGTGTGTGTGTGTGTGTGTGTGTGTGTGTGTGTGTGTGGGGATTGACGGTGTGTTTGTGTTTTTGGATTGACTTTGTGTGTGTGTGTGGATCGACTGTGTGTGTCACGCCTCCCTCTGTGCCAAAGGTAGACGTGGCATGCCGGTGAAGCCTCTCTCTATGTTGTTTATTCTTTGACCGCGGCGATGTCGAGCCCCCACCTTGTCAGGACACATCTGTCACGCTCTTTAGCGGGCGACGCAGTCGGACGATGTCGCTCGACCCTCAGCCGTCCTGACTCACTGGACGCCCGGCAGCACACACAAGTGGGTTTTCCCTTGCGGTTGTCGTGCTCCCTAAATGGATGCAGGCCTTATTGATGTGCTCAGCATGTTTTACAAATGAGCGGGCAGCGAATGAATGTGGCAGGTGCTAATTGCTATTGACGATGAAATGCTGGATGCCGGCAGAGCCAATGCCACCGACCTCAGTGGCCACGGTTTAGTCAGCCTTGATCAAATCTATACAGCATTCATTACCATGGTTACAGAGACGGCTTCATGCGCACTGTCCTCAGCTAGACCACCATATCGATCGATTTTTGTATTGCTACACAATTTGTACAGATTTCAACGTCAACATAACGATACAATTTCAGTTTTACGTTCAGGCAGATTTGGCGCACGCTCTTCATCCAAAGTGACTTTCAAGTGAGGCTGGCATCAAAACAAAAAGCTACCGATCAATATTGGGGCAGCTCCGGAAATATACCGCTGACGTAGTTGCTTGTTTTGTGTTGCGCATGTATAATGACTTGGTTTACTGCGAATTTGATATTTCTATGTCGGCTTCGTCTCAATCCATACAGCCCCCTTGGAAGTATTTTCAGGCAGCAGGCCTTTTGCTGACAACAAAGCGTCTTTTTTAAAAGGCCTCTTCCAGCTGTGCCGGCACCTCTCTCTGCTCCCCGGCTCAGTCTAAAGCGATGACACTTAGATTAGCGCCTCAGAAACACAGCTCTCGCCCTCTCGCCTCAACCATGTGGAAGAGAATGAGAGCATCTCTTCATCTGGAGGGAGGGTAGTGGAGTGGAGGAGAGGAAGCTGGAGGAGGAGGAGGGGGGATTTCTCGTCGGTGTCAGCTGTTTAATAATGTGAAATCAAACCTACCCCTAGCCCTGAGCGCTTTCACAGACTTAAAGTGGAGGCTTTAGGCTGCGTCAGAACAGATTAAACAACCTCTACTCTCTCTACCCCCTTCTGCTCTTTTTTTTTGTGTTCATCTTCGTCACTCCAACCCTCTCTCGCTTTCTCCTCTGTATTCCTCCTCTTGTCGTCCCCCTGTTTCTGCTTTGGTACTTAAGCTATCTCTCTTCATCCTTTCTCCTCTCTCGATGCTCCTTACTTTTTCCCTCCTTTTCTGCCCTGCGCCTCCCTCCCCTTCCCTCCCCTCCTCTTCTCTCCTCCCCTTCTCTCCTCCCCTCCCCTCTTCTCCTCCCCTTCTCACCTCCCCTTCCCTCCTCCCCTCCCCTTCTCTCCTCCCCTCCCCTCCTCTCCCCTTCCCTCCTCCCCTCCCCTTCCCTCCTCCCCTCCCCTCCTCTCCCCTTCTCTCCTCCCCTCCCCTCCCCTGACCTCCCCTTCTCTCCTCCCCTCCTCTTCTCTCCTCCCCTCCCCTTCTCGCGTCCCCTTCTCCCCTCCCCTTCTCGCGTCCCCTTCTCCCCTCCCCGACTCTCCTCCCCTCTGCTCCCTTTCTCTCCTCTCCTCTGCTCCCCTTCTCTCCTCCCCTCCTCTCCTCTTCTCCCCTCTCCTTTCCTCCTGTCTGAAGGGCCCTGTATGGAGTATCTCTCTCTCCCTCTCTCGGCATTGGAGATCATATTTAATTAGTCTAGTTGGCCCTGTCACACTTTAGCATGGCTAGTGCCAAGGCTTCAGCTAAACCCAGTGGGTGGGGGGAGGGGGTTGGGGAGGGACAGAGCTGGAAATCGACAACAGTTGGCATCAATCTTTTTCATGTCGTCGATGGTGGCTGTTGCCATTTTCCCCCCTCCCACTGAATTTCCAACGTGTGTGTGTGTGTGTGTGTGTGTGTGTGTGTGTGTGTGTGTGTGTGGTGTAGATTCAGTGTGGCCGTTTTGGTCCCGTGTGTTTTCAGAGCATTTGTTGGTAACAATTTACAATAAAGGTACATTAATTAACCCTTAAACAGTATGCGGTATTCATTACGTTAATGAAGGTTCCCCTGTTGTAAAGCGTTACCCATTTCTCAATCTATGGGTCTTACGATACACAGAGCCGTCAGGAGGGAAGCTTGCATCTTGCTACTTTGAATGGTCACGCTTGAGTATTCCAAAACACGTTATGCGGCGACTGGCGAGCACAAGACGGGCATGTTTGCCTTGCCCTTCGGAGCAGGCACTTGGGTCTGTAATGAAATGGATTCTGCATAGCCTCCCCTCTCGAGCCGGCGTGAGTTATCCTCCGGCTTAATGGTGTGTACAGCTATTTAGATGGAGAACTGCTCCATCTCTCCCTCTCCCCCTCCCTCTCACTCTCTCTCTACCTCTCTCTCACTCTCCCTCTCTCTCCATCCGGGTGTTCTTTGTTCTTTCCGTGTGCTTGACATGAAGGAGAGAAAATAACGAAAGGAGAAAATCCCATTTCATCCGTGACATTCTGCCTATGTGGCACAGATGTACAGGGGGCTATAGATCAAAGCGCCGCCAGGCATGCTGGGAGTTAGAGGAAGTATAATTACAACGGCGGTTCGAGTGATAAACCGCCAAAGCACAAAACTGCTGAAGTTTTTACTCCCGGTTGCATAACGGTGGAAGGATTTTTATATTGTGTGGGGAGTATATGGGGGAAAAATTAATCTCCTTGAAATTATATCTTCTTTGGAACATATGTTATCATCACTATCTTTATTAGTCAATCTTTCCACCAGTTCTGCTTATAAAGGTAACGGTACATTGTTTAAGATGTGGGTTGTGTTTTTATCTGCAGGTTCAACGTACAGTGTGCTCTCCACCATGCCATCGGACTCTGAGAGCAGTAGTTCCCTCAGCAGCGTCGGTACGTACAGGATCTTTGTGTTTTTAAGGCGAAGTTTCAAAGTTCTCAGTTATTAATTGTTTTTGCGAGAGACATGCTGAATAAATACATCATGTTTTCAGACTCAAAAATATTCGTTTGAATAATCGTGATTTCAATATTGACCAAAATAATCATGATTACGTTTTTTTTCCATAATCGAGCAGCCCTAGCAGCAAGAATACCGTTCTAAAGTTGTAACATGTTCATCACGTATAGTTGTCGTAGAACAAGTAAAAGCTAAAATGGAATATATATATAAATATATAACTGTGAGAGAATGAGGTGTGTGTGTGTGTATAGGAAAAAATAAATAACACAATAACCACATACAGAAACGCATAATCACACACTCCCCCTCTGTTCTCCTGAGACCTGATTAAGCAACTTTACCTTCCAAACTGCCCCCACCCCCCCTAGTTTTGACGGTGGTCCAAGTGACTCAACCATGTTACATAAACCTCCGCGAAGGGCCAGACATGGAGCCAAAGATGACTCTAATCCTCCGGTTCTGTCCCTGTGCCACGGTCGCAGGCAGTGTGATCATAGAGACCCAACACTTCCAGAAAACTTCCTTGGAATACGATTCCTAAGAAATACCCCATCCTCCCTCCCTCCCAGAATCGCTTCTGGGAAGGCCGTTGTACAAATCTGGCAATGTAGGGCGGCAGTAACGATAAAAGACGGGTAGTCAGTCTCCAGATTAAGCAACAGGGTGAGTACGTTCTCTGTGGAGACCGATGAGGAGGATTACTCATTGAGTAAGGACAGGTGGAACGGAACATCCCTTTTCCTCAACAGCTCACTATTAAAAAAGACTCGCCCGGGAACCGAATGAGGTCACCGCAAAGAGAGGAGCGGAGGATCTGTCAGCGTAGGGGATATACTGTACCTCTTACACAAAAGACCTCTGATTCCTTTTGCGTTTCACTTGTAACGTTAAGTATGGCGATACCGAAAGAGGGCTTTTGTTTAAACCATGGAAAAGTACTGGAAAACATTGTAACCCCATTCATGTCCCAGATGTGCCTCTTTCTCCTGCCCTTTTGGTTGTTTTTGTTTTTTATTCTACAACCTGTGATTATTACAGTTGTGACCTGACAGATCTAACTTAATTCTCTAAAATTGCACAGCTGGTCATTGTGGGCCAGCGGATTAAAATGGGAATTCGACAGTAGACTGTTGTTTAATATTTCGATGGTCATGGGGTTATTAGGGATTTTAATGACTCGTTTCATTTAGGATTAATCTTCACTTCCAAACTGCATGTACAAGTGGTACAATGTCAGTGATAAAAACTGTGGTTAGGGTGATTGACTCCCATCTGAAAGGCTCTTGGTTCAAACCCCATTGTCCCATCTTACCTACATCCTTGAGCAAGATGCCCTGACCCCCATCCGCTCCCTAACGACGTGTCCAACTGAGTTCGCTAACTCGCCTGTCTGCTAAATGACTGAAATGTAAATGGATACTTGGCTCTACTAGTGTGTGTGTGTGTGTGCGTGTGCGTGTGTGTGTGTGTGTGTGTGTGTATCGATACCAACCCTCCCTGAACAACAAACATATTGTCATTCCTGTCTTGCCAACCACGTCTTCGAGCATCCACTAAATCTCTCTCACCCTCTCTCCCGCCCTCCCTCTCTCCCGCCCTCCCTCTCTCCATCCCTCTCCGTCCCTCCCTCCGTCTTTATCTTTCTCTGTTTCTCCTACTCTGTCGTTGTCTCTTTCACTCTCTCTCCCTCTGTCTCTGTCTCCCTCTCCCTCTGTCTCTGTCTCCCTCTCCCTCTGTCTCTCTTATCCTCTCTCTGTCGCTCTGTCTCTCCCTCTGTCTCTCTCTCTGTCTCTCTAATCCTGTGTCTCTCTCTCTGTCTCTCCCTCTCTCTGTCCCTCTCTCCCTTTGTCTCTATAATCCTCTCTCTCTCTCTGTCTGTCTCTCCCTCTCTCTGTCCCTCTCTCCCTCTGTCTCTATAATCCTCTCTCTGTCTCTCTCTCCCTCTGTCTCCCTCTGTGTCTGTCTGTCTGTCTCTGTCTCTCCCTCTCTCTGTCCCTCTCTCCCTCTGTCTCTGTCTCCCTCTCCCTCTGTCTCTCTAATCCTCTCTCTGTCGCTCTGTCTCTCTCTCTGTCTCTCTAATTCTCTGTCTCTCTCTCTCTCTCTCTCTCGCTCTGTCTCTGTCTCTCCCTGTCCCTCTCTCCCTCTGTCTCTATAATCCTCTCTGTCTCTCTCTCCATCTGTCTCCCTCTGTGTCTGTCTGTCTGTCTCTGTCTCTCCCTCTCGCTGTCCCTCTCTCCCTCTGTCTCCCTCTGTCTGTCTCTGTCTCTCCCTCTCTTTGTCTCTCTCTCCCTCTGTCTCTCTCTGTCTCCCTCCCACAGGTTCGCCCGTGAACGGCGAGGCGTCTTCCCCTCCCCCGCCCGCCATGAACGACAACAGGCCGGCGGGCGACAACCTGGACACCGTGCTCTTCCAGCTCCGCCAGGTGACCCGGGAACGCGACGAGCTGCGCAAGCGCTTGGCGCTGGCGTCGCCCGGGACCACCTTCGACGACTGCAGGTAACACCCGCTCGCTCACTAAGTCACACAGTAACTCACTCTCTCACTCTCTCACTCTCTCACTCTCTCACTCTCTCGCTCTCTCGCTCACTTGCTCACTTGCTCACCTGCTCGCTCACTCACTCACTCACTCACTCACTCACTCACTCACTTCTCTCTCCCTCTGGTGCTCCTGCATGCTATCACACTCTCTCTTTCCTCTTCACTTACTTACACTTGCACTCACAAGTGCACACACACATTCATACTCTCTCTCGCGCACGAACACACACAGGCCATAAGCTGTCTGACACGATTCCTTTTATTTACTCTCTGTAACATACTCTTGTTTTCGTACAAAGGGGGGGGTATATACACACTTGGGCGGTTGGTTTGAATACACTCTCTGACCTGGAATTTATTGCTCCGAAAGCGGACAGAACTTTATGGACCGGGTTGTTTACTCTCAATGTCGCCGACTCGCCGTCTCCGTGACGACTACAGCCTCAGTTCCGGCTGCCATTTCATCATCCAATAACTCTCTCTCTCGCCCTCTCTTTTGCCCTCTCTCTCTCTCTCTCTCTCTCTCTCTCTCTCTCTCTCTTCCGTTCCCGTGTTCTCCCTGGTGTTGATTATACCTGGGCGATTGAGTTTTAGCTGATGACACTGCCGCCTGCTTTATGGTTTTATGCGTTCTACCAACCCTGAATGTAGTGTGACTTTTATTTTGAAGGGCTGCTTTGATGTTCTTTCTTTTTGTGTGATGTTTGAAACTTGGCTTATGAAGTAATCACACATGCATAAAGCTCTACAGACGGAAAGCAACATTAATAAACAATGATGGTACTGTATTGGTGGCAGGATATTCTAGTGATCGGGGTTTGACTCCCAGCTGAATGGTTCTGGTTTCAAACCACAATGACTGCAAACCTCTACGAACCCTTGAGCAGGTTGCCCTCACCCCTATAGCTTCTCATTAGGTTGCTTTGGATAAAGGAGGCTGTTAATGTGCTTGACATACATCCTTAAGTATGGAAACTAAATAATAGTAAATATTCCGCTACTACATGGTTACCGTTGGTATTGACCGTCGCTCCGCCTCTCTCTCCCTTAAAGGCCGAACTCCAAGGTGGGCCACGACTACGACCGGCTGAAGGCCCAGTGTATGAGAGCCATGGCGGACCTGCAGTCCCTCCAGAACCAGCACACCAAGACCCTGAAGCGCTGCGAGGAGGCCGTGAAGGAGGCCGACTTCTACCAGTCAGTAGAGTTGTACTTGCATGTCGTGTGTGTGTGTGTGTGTGTGTGTGTTTGTATGTGGTTCTCATAGGAAACCGGTCAATGAAAGCCAACTAGCAAACAATCATCTCCCCTCCAAGCTCGGAGATACTTACTCCAGTTAGTATATTTTTTCTGACTTTTCACTCAAAAGCACATCGTTATATAAATGTTAACATCATATTAATACATTTCTTGCTTTTGGATATTTTCCAGCTCACTCTATCCTTCATACCGGTAGAGCCCCGCGGTGATGCTCGTGTTAGCTGAGAACGCTGCCATTGCTTTAATAAAAATATATGTAATGGTATCCATGCTGACGGTTAATTTAAACATAGTAACGGCCCTTTGGAGCTCCGTCTGGTAAGTGGAGTTATGGAAGGAGGTCACATGTTGTTAAAAGCTTAAACTGTAATAAAATCACCCGGCGTGGCTGCTCGTAGGCCTTAAATCATCTACTGCACCATCGGGAAAAAGTCTGTGCAGCCTCCCTCCCTTTCAGATCATCCCCAGACACTCCAGCCTCTGTTCCACTATGCAGCTTCCCCTCGCTGCCTTATGATCCAATGCTTCTATAGCACAGAGACGAACATAATTGAGCTATTTATATTTAATTAGGAATTGCTGCTCAATGCCGTGCTAATCAGACAATGTACACTTATAACAGGGGTTCAACGTTGAGAGCGTTTTTGTATTCCAGACTGCAATCATCCTGTAGTCATTACCCTACAGAGGATCTTCTCCTCTGTCTGTCAAACAGCAGCAGAATGAGCGAGATGGAAGCTGTTCATTAAAGAAACAAAACTCTTGTAATCTGGGCAAAGGAGTTAACAGTGGGACGTATCGGAGGTTATGTTCATTGGTTTTAGTGTCTGTGTTCAGTCCAGTTCAATCCAGTAGCAAACATGACCTCCAAAATGTCCTTGCCTTGTCCGTAAATCCATGTTCAGTCAACACAGACCGGGGATAATCTGGGAGTTACTGTGTTTGGGTATCTGGCAAACCTAGCTTAACTGCTGCCGCAGAGGTGTTGTGTGGTTATTTTGTTTTCACATGCGCAAACCCACTCACACAATCACACGAACTCCCCCCATATTAATACACCCCCTTTTCCCCTGCTTTCGCACTAATACGAAAAAAAAACAATCCTTCTCACACATCCTCGCACACATTTTAATTGCCACACCCACACACTTCACACCTGTGCATCAACTCCAAAGGCGCTGAATGAAGTGTTAACCCTGGTGTGTGTGTGTGTGTGTGTGTGTGTTTGTCTCCAGCATGTTGCACAGCAGGGTGCTGGGGGAGCAGTCCCAGGTGAAGGAGGAGCTTGAGGAGCAGCGGAGGGAAAACGCCCAGCTGGTGCGGGAGCACAACCACCTGAAGCAGAGCTGCGAGGAGCTGCAGAGGCTGCACGCCGAGGACCAGAAGGAGGTGGCTGATCTCCGGCTGCAGCAGCAACAGGTACTACCACCCCTCCCCCCCCGGCTGTCCACCTCTGTACGTCTCTGGCCGTGCATGAGAGAGAACAGCCTCCTTTCATGAGCCATCGGTTCCCCCCCCCCGCTGATGGAACGTGGCGGCGAGGCGGTCGACTGGGAACGCTTGTTGTAATAACACGGGCGGGGGGGGGGGGGGTTGGTGCTCTCCCCTGCGATTCGATTGGTTGATTTGGTATCCTCCCTCTGTGATTCGGTTGGCTGATCTGGTGCCCTCCCCCCGTTTTGATCCGGTATGAGTTGTGGTCATTCTGTAAGCATGACGACAACATGCATAATGCCTAGGCAGGCATCTTTTTTTTAATCACAGCCCTCATTTAAATTAAAAAAAAACAAAAAAGCGATGACTGCGATAATCACCTCTTGAGTTGTGCCCTGCGTCAACGCTGCTGCTCTCCCAACGCCTCCTTTTATATTCTGCTGCCTCAGTCCCCCCTGGGTGCTGTAGTGGGTAGTGCTGTGTTGCAAGCTGTTCTTTGAGTGAAGGCGAGAGGGGGGGGGGGGGGGTAGGGTGAAGGAAAGGGGAGGATGGGGGGAGAGGGGGGAGGCAGGGCAGTGACCTGCATTGGGCTGTACTCTGCACTGTCTCCCTTAACTGTCTCCCCAGGGTGTGGAGGGGGAGTGAAGGTGGGGGGGGGTGGGTGGGGGTGGCTGACTGCAGCAGTGGACTGCAAGGACAGCCAAGGAAAACGCACGCGGAGCATTTCTGAAAAGGCCGCAGAAGGGCAAAGGCTCTGGCAGGCGTAAAGGGCACAGTGACTGGAGACTGGGGGGGCGGTTAGGTACACGGTCGCGGTGTGCACCAACAGGAGTCACTCGATTCCGCCATGGTGTCGTACCCGGGAATGACCCGTCTCAGGAGCGATCGCACATCCGGTCGAACGGCTGCTGAACCTCACTCCCCCTGGGAAGAGATGGAGCGCTCGGTCAAACCTGGAGGACATTTGACCCTCCCCCCTTCCCCCCTTCCCCCCAATCCGTGGCCTAGTCAGGGATGCGAAGAGACAGCCTGAACTCTACCGTTTTCTTTTTTCAACTCTTATTTCACCAAAAGGCCAGGGCTCCATATGCTTCTACGAGGTCAACCCAGCATTGCCATCTGCTGCTAGTATGGTGCAAAATATGAAAACATAATTAGAGATGATGATTATATTGCCCACCATGGTACATCCGATATCGGCCAAAAATGTGCGTGTGGTATTCAACGGTCGATGGCTTTGAAATGTGTTTAATTAAAAACACAATGTATCCATACCTTCTCTTCTAATATGTTCTAATAATCCCACAACTCTGTTTTTCGTACGTTAAGCCCAATGCACACGTAGTATGAATTGTGAGTTCATATTTGCAGTGCGACCCAAAAAACGGAAAGAATACGGATGTTTCAACAGAGCGAAGGACGCGGGCGGGATGTTTTGGCTCACTTTATAATAGGAGCGGAGGCAAACACTGAGATCCATTATTTAGTGTCCCGATGCGGCCGGATGCTTTGGGTTTACGGCTCGAAATGTAACATTTCATATTTCAAGCCTACTCTAAACTTTTAGCGCACAGCTCTGCTGCTCCCCGGCTCCCTCCTCCCTGTTCTCTACAAAACGCAACCAAGCATTGTTTTCTACATGCTACGAGGTTGAAGGTAACGTCTATTCATTGGACCACATGCGTGTTAAGCGGATGTGATTGGCCAGAAAATGCTAGCCCCTGCAATGATCCTACAACAGGTTTTCTCTGATCCTTGAATAGAATCTCTGCAGAAACGGTCTCAGGGATCCCAGGTCGCTGTAGCCTCTAATGAGCGTCTCCGCCGCATGATGCGTTGCGATCGGTGCCCCCCCCCCCCCAGGTGATGCGTGAGCGGGGCTCGTCGGAGGTGCTGAACCAGCTGTACGACTCGGCCATGGACAAGCTGGAGGGCGTGAGGAAGGAGTACGACGCCCTGAGCAAGCGCTACAGCGAGAAGGTGGCCAACCACAACACGGACCTGAGCCGCCTGGAGCAGGCCGAGGAGGAGAACCGGCGGCTGCTCAAGCAGCGCGACTCGGCCATGCAGTACCAGCAGCAGTACTCCACCTCCATGAGGCGGTGAGGCCACGCCCACCCCGGTCCCGGTGGGAGGAGCCATGCACGCACGCACGCACGCACGCACGCACGCACGCACGCAAGCATGCACGCACACACGTACGCACACATGCATGTGTATGTGCATGCATGCGTGAGTGAGTGTGTGCTGACTCCCGCAGCAATGTCAAAAATGTTAGGCGGATGGTATTTCACACTGTACCTAATGCTAAAATGTGCACAGATTCAAATTTTTTCCTGTATGTATGACATTGTTTTACAGCTGCTGTTTATATTGTATTTTGTCTCACCTTTAATTTAATCTAATCACACCAACATTTTAGCCATATTCTGGGGCAACCATAAGGGTTAACAAAAAGCCCTGTGTGTGATTTCTGAGGTGCACGTCTCCGCCCCTGCCCGCCCCCAGGTTCGACTCGGTGCAGCAGGAGCTGAGCAAGTCGTCGGCCCACAACAAGGAGCTGGGCCGGGAGATGGAGCGGCTGCAGGCGGAGGCCACGCGCTGCAAGAACTTCCAGCTGAAGGCGGCCAAGGACTGCGAGAAGTACAAGGAGGAGCGGGACTCGGTGTTCAACGAGTACCGGCTCATCATGAGCGAGCGGGACCAGGTGATCAAGGAGCTGGACAAGCTGCAGACGGCGCTGGAGGCGGCGGAGGCCCGGCTGAAGAACACGTCCTCCGAGAGGGTGGTGGCCAGCGAGGAGCTGGAGGCGCTCAGACAGGTGCTGGGGCGACGGGGTCTTCACAGGGGAGCGTTGGTGTTGTGTGTTCGTCTAGCCATCGTCAATGTTCTCGCTTATAAGGTTAAGGTGAGATTTAAGTAACGGTACAAATGCGTCGTTTTTAATGTAAGAGGCAAAGAAAGGAAAGTCACTGGTGCTGATGGACTCGATGGTTATCTAAATCCGTGAATGATACACCTCATACCTTTACACAAATCCGAACCGCTCTTTCCATCCCCAATCAGCCCAAAGCACTTATTTCCCTTAGTAGTGAACTACTCCACCCTATATCAGTGACCCAATGTAGTACATTCAAGAAAAAAAACCTGAGCTATCGTTAATGCCATGTACTTCAATGGATCACAGATCATAAATCAGGCTGTCATTGTGGTTCATGACGGCAAACGAGTCAAAGCCCCTCCCCATGAGTCAAAGCCCCTCCCCTTGATTTTAAAGCCCCTTCCCAGGATTCAAAACCACTTCCCCTTGAGTCAAAGCCCCTCCCCCACGTGCCGTAGCCCCTCCCCCACGTGCCGAAGCCCCTCCCCCACGAGTCAAAGCCCCTCCCCCATAATTCGGTCATCCTCACCAAGTCACAAATAAGCGGTTGATTCAAAACAATGCAACACATGTTCTATACATAAGATGACTCTTGACCTCCAAGCAGCAGTCCTTACCCGTCCAACCCTTGTTCCCCCCGGGGCATCGGCCCGCTGCAGGAGCTGAACTCGTCCCTGGTGGACCGGGACCGGGCCCTGTGCGAGCGCAACGAGCTGCTGGAGAAGTACTGCCACGAGGTGCGGGACAAGGCGGAGGCGCAGAAGGAGCTGGGCCAGGCGTGCCGCGACGTGGAGACGGTGCGCGAGGAGCGCGACGTGGCGCGGAAGGAGCGCACGGAGGCCATCGTCCAGAGGGACCAGCTCCTCCGCGAGTACTACCAGGCCCGGCAGGTAGGGCCACGCAGACGCACCCCCGCCTAGGGCTGTGCGATTCAGCGACTTTTGATCGCGATTTCGATTTGTGCTTCAAACGATGTCGAAACTAATTGAAACAAGTTGTAACAATATTTAGATTTTGTTTAAGTATATATATTTTTATTCACTAAATGTTTTATAGAAATTGCAGGATACATATTTGTACATTATTTTCGATTTGAACCTTTTCTATTTGAATATTTTCTGTATTTTTTAATAAGTACTCAGTTAAAAAGTGTTTTTTGGGAGAGAAATGCTGAATAAATGCATATATTTTTCAAGCTAATTATATTTTCAAACTAAAAAATAATCGTGATTTCAATAATGACCAAAATAATCGTGATTTCTTTTTTTCCATAATCGAGCAGCCTTACCCCCACATAGAAAAAAGAATGTCAAAGATTTTGGTTTAACCAGATGACTCTTTTTCAGACTCTCGCAAAGAGAGTAGCATAAAACAATAAATCTGTAATCAAACTATCTAGGTGATGTCTGTAGAGGATGTATGAGCATTGTGATTGGGTAGCCACTCGATATAGCGGCTACTATTTATGGCAGTTCTCGGCTATTTACTTTCCTAAATTGGTAATTTGGGAAATTACCATTAATGGTCTGCTAAAAGATGGAAACAACCAATCAATCCTTCAAATTCCCATTCATGACTTATTATCCAATCCTATCAACAAGGCCAAAACATTCAGATTTGTGTCATTGGGTCAAGCCAACTGTCAAACAGTAGCCTTTCGATCCGAGTGGTGGCTATCTTCTGGCTAACCGACCCACGGCTCGCCCCTGAGGTTCTGCTAAAGCTGACCCCACCCCTCCCTGCTTTGCTGTGGTCAGAAACAAGACTCTGCCACGCTGGACATGGAGCGGGCCAACAAGGAGATGGAGGTTCTGAGGAAGCAGTACGAGGCCATGTCCCAGGAGCTGAAGGAGGTCACGCAAGAAGCTGAGGTTGCCAAGTGCCGGCGGGACTGGGCCTTTCAGGAGCGGGACAAGATAGTGGCCGAGAGGGAGAGCATACGGTAAGGACGCCAAAGGAGTGGTGGAAAAGCTGTTTGGGGCTCTTGTTTTGTTGTGATGCTCCGTAGACAGTTTGGGATGGTTTGGTTTTGATTATTCTTAATGGCGTGAGAAGGTCTTGGATGGTGTTCTCAAAGCTAATTTCTGGTGGTGCTAGAATACACTCTTTCGCACCTCCTCTCTCCATTCCTGACCTTGCCCAACCTCCCTTTAACACACACACGTACACGCACACTCACACTCACACTTCCCCGCTCCTCATTTCCCAGGACGCTTTGCGATAATCTCCGGAGGGAGAGGGACCGTGCGGTCAGCGATCTGGCTGACGCCCTGCGTAACCTTGACGACATGAGGAAGCAGAAGAATGACGCGTCGCGAGAACTCAAAGAGCTGAAGTGAGTCCCAGTCTCTTACAGCCCGATAAACAGACCATTGAATAAAAACAACAAAGTGGATATAGTTTGGTAAACATCCCAGAAAAAAGGAGATCGATGCATGGGAAGGAGTCTCTGAGGTGTGTGTGTGTGTGTGTGTGTGTGTGTGCGGGCCTTGTCTGTCTCTAAGCTTGTGTGAAAGCTCTACCTCTTGTGCTTTGTTGACGTTGTGGTGAATCGGTAGTTTTTCCTGGCGCCATTTCAGCATGCACAGCTTAAAAGTGTAATCCCCCCCCCCCCCCCCAAAAGTGTTTTGGACCCTGGGACACACATAAACATGTGCTCGCTATTTATGTCACTCTACACTCTTCCTCCTTAAATATTTGCATGTATTGTGCATTAAAGCGCCCCCTTCTGGCTGAATTTGGACATGACGGCTATGGTCCGATCTACCCATGAAAAACCAAGCAGAACACGGTGACTTTTTGAGGCCTTCTGTCGACCTCTCTTTATAGAACATTAAACCACGTTCCTAATGTCAAAGCTTCCCCAAAGGCATCCCTAGGTAGGAAGCCATTTACGCTTTCATTTGGGCCCACAATACAAAACTCCCCTTTTGTTTTTGCTCCAGTGTCTGACCTTTTAGCTGTGTGTGTGTGTCTGTGTCTGTGTTGGTGTGCGTGTGTGTTTGTGCACACAGGGAGAAGTTGGAGAGCCAGCTGGAAAACGAGGCCAGGTTCTGCCAGCTGATGGCCCACAGCTCTCACGACTCGGCCATCGACACCGACTCCCTGGAGTGGGAGACGGAGGTGGTGGAGTTTGAGAAGGACAGAGTAAGGCCCCCCTGACTCTGGGGGTAACGTATTGTTAAACGTAGCACACTGGGATAACCCCTCATTGTAGACCAAGAGCGTGGGCTCAGCATTGCATCGTACACTTCTTATAGATGTGATAATCAACCTCAATTCAGAGCCCTTACGATTTTTTTTTTTACACGCAATTTTCCTGGCTGCATGTGTCAACCAGAGTGTGTTCTCCACTGTTTATTTTAAAACATGCGTATTAAGGTTCTGACAAGCTTGGTATGCATCAACCATGCCTGAAATTGAATTCAATTGTCTTAATGTCGATTCCACAGTTAAAGTATAGCTGGTCTCCAAATGGCTGAAAGAGGAACGATGACGCATATGATGTGTATAGAGTGTGATATTTAATGACAGAAGTCAAGTGTGAATTTTACACACAGGAAATGACCGCGCTTTACGCTTTGGTTTGATTGAGCTAACCACTGGGCTAACAATCAACTTAAGCGGACATTAGCCACAGGGACTTGGCTGAATAAATCCTACACGTATCCCTAAGGCTAAAATTGGACCACTAAAAGAAGCCTCTTGTGGTTCCTCCCATGTGACGTGTTGTGTGGTTGTACTGGTTGCAGGACGATATGGACTTGAAGGCTCTGGGGTTTGATATTGCCGAGGGGGTAAATGACCCATATTTACCAGGCGACTGTGGGATATTTGTATCGCGGGTGGACAAAGGAAGTATTGCAGACGGAAGGTTAAGGTGAGAATTTGGACTGGAGCATTCTCACACTCTAGCTAATAAGCAAGCCATTGTGTGTCAAATCGCCAACTATCATCGTGTCTCTTTCCTCCTCCAGGGTGAACGATTGGCTGTTGAAGATCAACGACGTGGACCTGACCAATAAGGACAGGAAGCAGGCGGTGAAGGCGGTGCTTAACGGCGGGGGCCTGCTCAACATGGTGGTACGAAGGAGGAAGTCTCTGGGCGGGAGGACGGTCACCCCTGTCCACATCAACCTCATGGGGCACAAAGGTACATAGACCCCAACCACCTGCATAGGCCCATCACACCGCCAAAAATGGGCTCTTTTATTTATAACTCTGTATATATCCCATAAATATACTGTATATACTTCTTTATTTTAATGTATTGCGTATAGAGATATTTTCTCTGTTTTACTTTTTCTAGCTTTTTATTCTACATTTATTTTTTTTAAATTTATGAAATTGAATTCTGATGACTGTCCTCTACTTCCTTCTAACCCTCATTACCCAGCAGGGCTTCATAAGCTATGTCCTGTCTGCTCTTTGTGTCCCTGTCCCAGAGAGTGGGATCGGTCTGGAGAGCGGCGTGTTTGTGACTGCAGTGGTCCAGGGCAGTCCAGCGGCCAGGGACGGCTCTCTGAGCGTCGGGGACAGATTGATCGCTGTGAGTCCACCTTGGCTTCAGTCCTCACCTAGAGTCTACAACAAAGCAAAGCTTTTTCCCCTTATATGCTGACTTCAATTTCAACCATCCTACTGCCTTTTCTCTGTTAAGGAATAAGGATTTAGTTTGGTCTACGCTTCTGAAATGAGAACAGTGTACTTAACCATATATCATTTTTTTACCATACACTTTTTTTTCTCATCATCATTATAATATGAATTCCACCAAAGCAAAAATTGTCTTTCTTTCCCGAAACTCACTCCCGAAACTCATTGAAATTCTCCGTCCATTTCAATGCCAATCCCAGTACACAGATAAGGAGTCGGTCGAGTTGAAGCTCTGGAATTTTTTTTCTTTCTTTATTTTGTCAAGAGCATCTCGAGAGGCCTTTGTGGTGATGACGCAGAGTCTGCCTGTCTGCATGACAACCTCACAACAAATAATATTGATTACACCCTTGGGACATCTTCCAAGTACTACACCCCAGTGCATATCTAAGGGGATCTATACACATCCCTCCTCCCCCAGTCAGTTGTATGACCGGCCCTGCGGGAATCGGCTGTTCAACTCAACGTACATGCCTCATAATCACATCGGCCCGAGTGCGAAACCTCGCCGCCACTTAATATTTAAATCCTCCGCATACACTTCCCATCTGTGAGAGGTAGGTGGCGACGTGCTCCCACCACAGCTCCGACCCTGCCCTGCGCTCGAGACTCTTAGAATCTCTCTGACTCCCTCTCTCATGCTATAACTCTCATTCACCCTCCCTTCTTTTTAGGAATGACCTTGATACGTACCCTAGCGTCTGCCAGCAGTGCCCGGAAATCTTAATCACCCCCCCCCCCCCCCCCCCCCCCACTTCTTCCAACTCCAGCGAGCTACTTGTATGACATAAGTACGAACATAAATAAATAAATATGAATGTAGCTATAAGTAAGGCTTGGGTATCCTCCGCGCGGCCTCTTGGCCTCCAGGGGAAGCGATACGCCAGCTGATAGCTTGTTCGCGGCGGGTGGTTAGCGGGAGCAGAAACAGATGACACCCTTAAGAGGACGCTAATCGCCGGAAGGAGCCTCTTCTTATATATCATGCCCTTGCGGCTGTTAATCACACGGCCGTATCAAGTTGTATGCCACGTATTAAATGCTTCTCTGTGCTCCGGGGAGCGGGAGAGAGGGGCAGAGCTTTGTAGAGGGATTGAATGTGAATCGTAAGTGCTGAACTCGCAATGAAATATGCATTGGTCTGCACTTTATTGTTTTTAAGCTGGTCCCTAGCTGGGCCTTCACAGAGACACCCGCCACTTGGATGGACACTCGTATCAGCGAAATGTTAAATGGCTATAAATGTTTGCAGGCTATTTAAAGCTGGTTATTTTAGTCTTCTTTTTCTATTTTCCCTATGACTGTCCTGTACTTTCTGTTGTCACACCTCTTTTCCCATCTGGGACTTGTTATATATTTATATCAAAAGGATATGACTATCACTTTTTCCCCTGGTAAAGATTTAAATTATAATTTAAATGAATCCTTTTGTGATGCAAATGTGGGGTTGCAGAGTGTGATGCTTTGAGGGCTGGAATCATCTTGGCCTAGATTCTTTACTGTCCTCACGGCTAAAAACCAAGACAGGTTCTTCCATGCACAAGGCAAATGTATCTCCCTGCCTCACGTGCGTGTATGACATTATTAACGTGATTCTTGAGACACTTGGCATGCAAAAATCTCAACTTTGTAATATTGTTGTTTTGTGTTTCTTGCCAGATCAACGGCATCGCTCTGGACAACAAGTCGCTGACGGAGTGCGAGTCTCTGCTGAGGAACGGCCACGATTCTCTCAGCCTCTCTCTTATGAAGGTGGGTCGTCGCCATCGTCCTCTTCCCCAGTTATCTCCTTGCTGGCTCCTTCACTTGCTTCTGCTCTTTGGCACCTGTTTGAATATGAGGGAATTATGACCCTGTCACTGGAGTTACACGACTTCAGATTATCTGGGGCCATTTCGGATTCCTTCTTAAGCTGTTGTGTCCTTTTGTTAAGAAATATATTTACTCCAATGAAGATTGTTTGTTCGTAGCCTCGTTTGGAAATGGCTTTGGATAAATGCTTCTGTCCGTTATTTTTAATGAATCAATCTGTGAATGTTAAACGTTCCACACCACAGTTCTTCACCCACACGGCGTCGGGCCAGAACATCTTCGAAAGCCTGCGGGACCCGTCGGAGAAGCCCAACGGGCGCGCCGCCCCCTCCGAGGTCCACGCCCGCAACGGCCGCAACCTCAAGCACAACAGCTCCACGCAGACGGACATCTTCCTCTCCTCGGAGCCCCACCCCTCCTCCGCCTCCACCCCCATCGCCACCGTCAGCCTGGGCAGCGTCGGGGGCGAGAGGCTGCGGGCGAGGGTCCGCGGGGAGGAGGCGGAGACAGGGGCCTACGGCGACGTGAGGAAGCCCTTCTCCACGGGCTCGCTCCACGCCATGAGCCTGCGGCCCTCCTCGGAGCTGGCGGTGGCCGGGCGCTACGGCGGCCCCAGCGCCTTCCAGGAGTGCTGCCCTTACGCCCGGGGCCCCGCCTCGCTGCCCTACGACCCCGTGTCGGCCCCTGACTGCGTCGTCGGCGCCGAGGCGGGCTCGGAGAAGAAGCACAGCGGCGGCACGTGGCCCAAGGTGCTGGGGGGCGGCAGCGGCGTGGGGGAAGGCCCCGCGGCCGTGGCGGCGCCCACGCAGCTGTCCATCTACAAGTCCCCCAAGCAGAGGAGGTCCATCTTCGACCCGGACACCTTCAAGCGGCCCGAGACGCCCTCGTCGGCCGCGGCCAAGCTGGAGTACATTGTGGCCAGTCAGATGGCGGCCATTGCCTCGGCGACGGCCGCGTGCCACTCCCCGCAGCCCTCCAAGACGGACTCGCTCTCCTCCTCCTCGTCCACGGCGACCCCGACCCCGCCCCCTCCCCCCACCCGCACGGACTCGTTCAAGTTCAAACACAAGCACCAAAGCAGCTCCGCCTCCGACTGCACCGTCACGTCGGACGGCGCCGTCTCCTTGGCGACGGGGGACTCGGGGCAGGGCCCGGCGCGAGAGAGGGGCGGGCGGGAGCGGGACCGCAACGGCAACCACTACTTCCTGGACGCCAAGGTGCTGACGTCGCGGAAGTCGTGCGACGAGGACATCGGACGCACTCGAGGGGAGGAGCCTGAGGTGAAGAGGCCCCGCCCCAAGTCAGCCCCCGCCCTCCGGCGGAGGATGACCCCCCAGCCCTTCTCCATGCCCACCTTCCAGGTGAGTGGCGTTCACCTGTCGGCAGCAGGGAACTATCATCGGATGGTCGTTTTTACTCTTATTTGAATGTTGATCTTTGTCTACTTGCTATTCGTGTCCTGTGCCTTCTGCTGTGACACTCGATTTAATAAATCCCTCATGAAATATATTCTTATCTCATAATACACCTCCACCACAGAACCCAGCTCCCACCGGCTCACCACTATGACGGACCGTTTTATAGCCGTGTCCTCTCTAATAAAGAGAGCAAGACGGGATGTTTTTTATGTTCTAAGTTCAAATTGAAAAAGATTTTAAAAATAAATATATATCCAGAAACCCAGGGCCCCGTGTCTTAAATCACCTCAGTTTAGCAGAAGCTGTGTTTCCGTTCTGTGGTCGGATTTACCACCGGGGGCCCACAGACGTGCTCACTAGCCTGATTGATATCTTCGCGTCGTAGGAGGGGGGGAAAAAGCCACCCTGTCCTGAAGCGCTGAGTCAGTGCCTGGGGCTACGTCGACGATAGCCTAGCGACCGTCGCTCGCTCACCACGTCGCTCAGTCGCTCCATCATTCTCTCTCTCCTTGTTCGATCGTATTGTCTCAAGCTCTCCTCCTCCGGGATTTTCTCCTTCTCGTTTCCTCTCTCTGTCCGCCTTTCTGTCTATCTGTCACCCTCACTCTGTCACTCTCTCTGTCACCCTCACTCTCTGTCACCCTTACTCTGTCACTCTTTCTTGTCTTGTTCAGTCTTGATCTCCTTAGCTCTCTTCCTCTTGCTCCATATCGGGGTTCTTTGTACCTCTCATCATCCCTCTCTCTCGTCTCACACACTTTGATTACACTCTGTGTCCCTCGCCCTCTCTGTCTTTCTCTCTCTCTCGGTCGTTTAGCGTCTTTTTCTCGCTCTTGTGCACTTTCACTTCATTTTCCCTAACTACTTTCTTCTACTACTACCATTACTCACCAGGGCCAACACGTGGAATCTAACGATCTGCGAAAGCCTAATAGATTACATCTCTCCTTGTTTTATACGAGGTTACTGTTCACATGGTCCCTGTTCAAATAGAGAAATTCAAAAAATGCAAACGTAGAAAACATGAGGGGAAATGATGTCCTATTAAATTTATTTGCTTCTATCATTGCTTCCGATGTCCTTGGGTTCGGTAGGCGGGGAGGCGTTTGCTGCTGCTTGAGTTCCTGCTGTTTGTGTCACCGTGTGTGTGTGTGTGTGTGTGTGTGTGTGTGTCCGTGTGTGTCATAACGTGTCCATCACCTCCCCCAGAGCTACTCCCATGAGGAGGCCCCCCTGGAGCCCCGGGAGATGGTCCGCTCCTCCCCCAGCCGCTCCCACCGCCACAGCATGGGCTTTCAGCCCACCCTCTACAACGGCTCCCTGCCCCCTAGTGAGACCCACACACACACACACACCATATACACACGCCGGCACGCACACACCACACTCACACATGTTCACGCATACACTAAGATTTAGGCGTCTTTCCAATATGCTCTCAGAGACGCAAACCACACGCCGATTGACACACACTCGCACACACTAATGAACACACACACACACACTGTCACATATACACACGCACGCACGCACACACACACACACACACACACCTACTCTCACACAGGCATAAATATAGGATGATTCACTGAAAGCTACGTTTCCGCGGGCCTTTTGAGGGGTACATAATTTCTGTGTGTGTGTGTTTGTCTCTCCAGATTCGGCCCACCGGGGTCTGTCCCCGTGCCCCGCGGTGACGGCGGTGATGAGGAACCCGGTGTACACGGTGCGCAGTCACCGCGTGCACGCCAGCAACTGCCCCACCGTCACCTCCCCCGTCAGCCACATGCACACCCACACCAGGTGAGTTCCAGTTTAACACACACACACACGCACGCACGCACGCACGCACGCACGCACGCACACAAGCTCAACAGGTGAGTTCACACGGACCATACCTACACACACACACCAGGTGAGTTTCAGAAACAAAAAGTTTTAACGTGGGTGTTGGATAAGCTCTGAAAACAGTGAGCATCTGAATTGATTTAAAAGGTCAAGTACAAATCGAACAAAAAAAGTCTAAAACTTATATAACTTATGTTAAATAAGATATTTTTTTGGCCTTGTCATTTGGTCTGGTAAAGAGACGCATTGCTGGGGTGTTGTATCACCCGAACAATTCATTTATATTCAAAGGGCTTTATATACATGGAAAACATACATTTTCCCTTACCAAGATGTCAAAGGTTATTAGAAAAATACAAACCGTTTCTAAAGGGTAAATAACCCCAGATCCACCTACGAGTTTCGAAAATGCATTCAGTATTTCGGAAGGAGACAACTTCTTGTACTTTACAGAGACCCCTCCACGTTTAACAACTTCTTCATTTTAATCCAAGCTACCATGAGGCCCAAACAGGCCACTTTCAGCAACCAAAAATAGATTTTTGGCTTGTACTGGCTCTTTCAATGATTTGGAAAAAGGAATGTACAGTGTATGGTTAGGTTAACTCTCCCCCCTCTCTCCCCCCTGGTCTCCCCCTGGTCTTCCCCCGGTCTCCCCCTGTCTCCCCCTGGTCTCTCCCCTGGTCTCTCCCCTGGTCTCCCCCCTGGTCTACCCCCCGGTCTCCCCCCGGTCTCTCCCTGGTCTCCCCCCGGTCTCTCCCCGGTCTCCCCCCGGTCTCCCCCCGGTCTCCCCCCGGTCTCCCCCTGGTCTCCCCCCTGTCTCCCCCCTGTCTCCCCCCTGTCTCCCCCCTGTCTCCCCCTGGTCTCCCCCCGGTCTCCCCAGCCCCCAGCACCAGGGCCGGCTCAGCCTGGACCTGAGCCAGCAGAAGCGGGGAGGGGACTATGTGGAGACGTCGTCCGCCACGCGCACCGGCCGGGCCTCTCACGGTACAAACTCACTGCCGTCCAGCGCACGCCTCGGTCAGTCCCACGCACTCACGCGGCCCCCGCACGCGTGAGCACATTCTGCCATTCCTTCCTGTCACCCATTCATCCATTCATTTGTGCTCGTGAGCACGCACACGCTCGTTGTGTGCGTGCACATCCCCACACTGCGGGATGTATTGTTGACGTGACTTTTGTTGCACTTTTTCCATCTCTCTCTCTCTCTGTCTCCTGTCTGTCGGCCCCTTTTCTCTGTATCCTCCATCCCTTCCTCCCACCAGGCTCCTCCAACAACGTGGGGTACCGTACGGAGAGGATCAAGATCCCCTCCACTCCCCGCTACCCTCGCTCTATGCTGGGCTCAGACAGAGGTACAGTACCCTGCTGTGCTACAGTACCATGCTACTAAGCACAGATTTACAGCACTTATTACATTGATCCCAGACGAGATTGCTCTGCTCAACACGTTAAAGTGTCTCGAATCCTTTTTTTTACTTCATTCATTTAGTTTGGTTTGTTTCTTTTGAGGTGTGAGATAGGAGAAGGTTTAGTCTTAGGGTTAGTTGTTTAGGGTCAAATAATGTACAACACGACTATTAATTACACTTTAAGTTGCTTAATTAACGCGTGTTTCTATTTTCAAGAGTGACCTGGCCAAGAAAATACTTTGAACACATATTAAACTTGTATTTGTGTATAGTTGGATGAAATGCACTATGGGTAGTTGTATCAAGTACTCATGTCGTTTGGAGTAGCTTGAGAAGCCACTAGCGGACGACCGACAACCACATCATGTTGTTGTGTTCGATCTCCTCAACAGGCTATCAATTTATGTTCATTCAATTCTATGTTGTTTGTATAGCCTCCGACGTGGAGCAGGATATTGATTGGAGGGACCAAAACCATAGCCTTAAAGCCCACGAAGAGCAGTAGAGATGGTAGCATGGTGGATACACCCTGCCTAACCTGTGTCGATTAGACGTCTAAACGGCTTGTGCTGTGGCTGTTTCCATGTTCCCAGCAACTCTCAGCAGACCCCGTGTACCACAGCTCAGCCGAGACAGCTTACCCCTTAACTTGATTTTCTCTCACTTGCTCCCCTTTCCGGCTCTCTTCTTCTCTCATTCTTGCTTTCTTGCTCTCTTTTGCTCTCCCTCTCTCCTTCCATTGTTTATTCAATCCCAGGCTCTCTCTCGCACTCGGAGTGCAGCAGCCCCAGTCTCATCACCCCCCCCCAATCGCCTCTCAACCTGGAGACCTCCTCCTTCGCCAGCAGCCAATCGCAGGGTTCCATTTCCACCTTGCCCCGGATCTCCGTCAGCCCCCTGCCAATGGGAGAGCGCCGTAAAGACAGGTACGCCAGGTACCTTGCAGAGCTTAAAAACAGAGCTTTCGGGGCAGGTTATAGGGTGCAGTACATATAGTTATATGTACTGTACATTGGGATGAAGTGACTTCAGTCGAATGCAGACCGGAAAAACCTCCCAGTTGATTTGCAGCCGTGTGATCCTGTACGGTTCTTTATCACACGGGGGAAGTGGGGGGGCTGGTGGTTGCTTGGTTGCTAGGCAACTGGTGTTCTGTGGTGGTCAGAGATATCTCTGTTCCTCCTCTCGTCAAGAGTCCATTTGAAGTGTCGGGCTCTGGGGAAAATTCCCTCACACTTTAAGAGTCCCGCTCGCGAGAGGGATTGGGATCTGCCAAATGTGTGGCGCTCCCGTCCTCGCTCTCCCCTTTTCTTCTTTTTCTCTATGTCCTGACAGTCTGCCGTGTTAGATCTCTCTTCCGTGTTCTGTGTGTGCGCTTGTGTGTTTGTATGTGAATATCGATGTCCACTCGTTTACGTCTTCTCTGCTGCTTCCTTCCTGTTTTTTGTGTCCTCTCTGCCTTTACCTCTCTTTCTGCGTCTTCTACTGCTCCGCCAACCTCTCTTGTCTCCCACCTGTACACTCCTCCTCCTCCTCCTCCTCCTCCTCCTCCTCGTCCAGACCACTGTATCGTAACCGATCTTTCCTCAGGCTCCCTCTGGCTGCAAGGCCACGGTTCTCCTCTCTCAGGAGCCTCAGGTTGGTTGTTGCCCCAGCAATAAAAGGAATATCCTCAATCACCCCCCCCCCCCCCCCCCCCCCCCCCCCACACACACACACACACACACACACACACACACACACACACACACACACACACACACACACACACACACACACATCCCAACTCCCATCCAATATCAATGGTGCGCCAGTGATATTGTGGTGAAGGCTTCAAGGCACTATGAGGCAATCTTCCTTCCCTCCCTCCTTCTCCACTGGCTCCAAACAATGATCTGTGGTCCGGTCCGCCGATGGCTGGTTCATGCTATGTGATGCTGTGTAATTACACTTACATAGCATGCTATTGCTAGCATGCTAACTGGCGCTGTACAGGTCCTCCCTTCATAGGATGTAACTCTCATTCTATATGGTATCTGAATGTTTAATGGTAATAGGCTGCCCTATATGCTGCCTGCTTCAGAGCCAACTCCATCCCAGAAAGCCTCAAAAGAAATCCCAATGTTGCATGCTCAAAGATGACCGCACAAGCAATACATATATAAACGTATATATATGGGTGTATATTTATGTTACAAGCCAAGCTAAATCATTGAGTCTGCCTTTATATATTCATGCCATGCATTAAAATTCAGTCCTCAGCTTCCTTGGTTGCTGAACACAGTTTCACTTTGGCTGCTAATCCCCTCCTCTGTCCCTTCTCCTTCCTGAAGCCATGTAGCGTTTCAAAGCCAATTCTGGATGACGTTGCACATGCAGGTTTAATCTGCTACAAGGAAACGTCCTGCATGCGTTTCCTTTGATGCTTTGTGTGGTCTTTGTGGTGGAAAGCTATGTGCTGGTGAACATGTTTTTGTGCAGGATTCTGGCGATAGTTACGCGCTCACTCTTACACGCTCACTCTTACACGCTCACTCTTAGATGCTCACTGTTATATGCTCACTGTTAGATTCTCACTGTTACACACTCACTGTTACACGCTCACTCTTATATGCTCACTGTTAGATTCTCTTTGTTACACTCACTTTTACACGCTCACTCTTATATGCTCACTGTTAGATTCTCACTCTTACACTCACTCTTACACGCTCACTCTTATATGCTCACTGTTAGATTCTCACTGTTACACACTCACTGTTACACGCTCACTCTTATATGCTCACTGTTAGATTCTCACTCTTACACTCACTCTCACACGCTCACTGTTACAAGCTGACACACACTCTTGTGCAATAACTGTTAGACACTCACAAGCACTCTTACACACTCAATCTCACACACACACACTCCCTTAATCTCTCACACACACACACACACACACACACACACACACACACACACTAACCCTCACTCGCATACCCACTCTCTCACATACTCTAACCCCCATACCCTCACACTCAAGCACACTTGCACACAAACAGACTTGTGCACTCGTAACCTCTCACTCTTTTATCCTCTTGCACTCACATACTCGTATGCTCTCACAGCCTCACAGAGTCCCTCCCTCACTGCTCCCCTTGAAACCCTGTTATGTCCTCCATCAGTCACCCTCTCCTCCCATCCCCCCCCGTCAGGCCCTACCTGGAGGAGCCGCGCAACGTGGTGGTGTACAAGGGGGCGGAGCCTCTGGGCATCTCCATCGTCAGCGGGGAGAACGGCGGCATCTTCGTCTCCAAGGTCACGGGGGGCAGCATAGCGCACCAGGCGGGGCTGGAGTACGGAGACCAGCTGCTGGAGGTACGTGAGAGAGAAGGCTCTAGGAGAGAGAGACGGAAGGCTCTAGTGGTACGTGAGAGAGAAGGCTCTAGGAGAGAGAGACAGAAGGCTCTAGGAGAGAGAGATGGAAGGCTCTAGTGGTACGTGAGAGAGAAGGCTCTAGGAGAGAGAGACAGAAGGCTCTAGGAGAGTGAGACAGAAGGCTCTAGGAGAGGGAGACCGAAGGCTCTAGTGGTACGTGAGAGAGAAGGCTCTAGGAAAGAGAGACAGAAGGCTCTAGAAGAGAGAGACAGAAGGCTCTAGGAGAGAGAGTCCGAAGGCTCTAGTGGTACGTGAGAGAGAAGGCTTTAGGAGAGAGAGACAGAAGGCTCTAGTGGTACGATAGAGACAGAAGGCTCTAGGAGAGAGAGACAGAAGGCTCTAGTGGTACGATGGAGAGAGAGACAGAAGGCTCTAGTGGTACGAGAGAGAGAGAAGGCTCTAGTGGTACGATAGAGAGAGAAGGCTCTAGAAGAGAGAGACAGAAGGCTCTAGTGGTACGTGAGAGAGAAGGCTTTAGGAGAGAGAGACAGAAGGCTCTAGTGGTACGATAGAGACAGAAGGCTCTAGGAGAGAGAGACAGAAGGCTCTAGTGGTACGAAAGAGAGAGAAGGCTCTAGGAGAGAGAGACAGAAGGCTCTAGTGGTGCGAGAGAGAGAGAGAAGGCTCTAGTGGTACGATAGAGAGAGAAGGCTCTAGAAGAGAGAGACAGAAGGCTCTAGTGGTACGAGAGAGAAGGCTCTAGGAGAGAGAGACAGAAGGCTCTATTGGTACGAGAGAGAGAAGGCTCTAGTGGTACGAGAGAGAGAAGGCTCTAGGGGAGAGAGACATAAGGCTCTAGTGGAGAGAGAGAGAGAGAGGTGATCTAATGGCAGTGGTTTAATAACTGGGGGCAGTATGGGGACAAAACTTTTCTTTCTACAAACTATTGAAAGTAAAGTTATATTAATTAATATAATAGAATAGAATAATATGCGTAAAATTTATGGAAATGTATTTCTTTTCAAATGGTACCAGTGCCGCAATAGACGGGTCACGAATCACGGAATTAGGAAGTTCGGGTCCCCTGCTATGGGGGCTTCCAGCAGGCTGGGGAGTTAATTCTGATGACAGCGTATTTAATACCGTTCTCCTACTGGTGTTTTTGAATCAGGAGAGGTACAGGCACTGCCAGCTGGTCCTACCCACAATGCCATTGGCTTAGTTATCCCCGCATGCTCTTTGATCCGCGGTGTTCTGGATGGCGATGGCGACGTGGGCGGACCCCCATTCGCCAGCAGCCTAGCCAGCCTTGTGATGAATATCACAGAGAATGGGGGCTGGCAGTTTATAAATATGCATTAGTGACTTTATATACGTACCGCCAGCCAGGCTTGAGCACTTCAGAATCTAGCCTGTAATATTTGGCTTACGAAACAATAAAAATTGCTGCTTCTGTTTTTTTGTTTGTGTGCTTGAGAGCAAACAAACTCAACCCTCACCCCCCCCAAACACTGCATGTATTTGGCGAAGACTCAAGTCTCAAGTTTATTGTCAAGTGCACACTATTTGAACAACAAGCACTAAGTAATCCATTCATAGAAGACATTTAAATGTGTTTTCTCCTGTCCTCTCTCGTTTTTTATCTTTCTATCTTCCTTTGTTTTTTATGTGTTTGCTTCTTTCGCTCTCTCTCGCTCTCGCTCTCTCTCTCTCTCGCTTTTTCTTTCGACCTCTCTCTCGACCTCCCCCTCTCTCTCTCGCCCTTCCTTCTCTCTCTCTCTCTCGACCTCCCTCTCTCTCTCCCGCCCTTCCCTCTCTCTCTCTCTCTCTCTCTCTCGCCCTTCCCTCTCTCTCTCTCGCCCTTCCCTCTCTCTCTCTCTCTCGCCCTTCCCTCTCTCTCTCTCTCTCGCCCTTCCCTATCTCTCTCTCTCGCCCTTCCCTCTCTCTCTCTCTCTCTCTCTCGCCCTTCCCTCTCTCTCGCTCTCGCCCTTCCCTATCTCTCTCTCTCGCCCTTCCCTCTCTCTCTCTCTCTCTCTCTCTCTCCCTTCCCCCTCTCCCTCGCTCTCTCCCTCCCCCCTCTCCCTTCTACCCTCTCTCCCCCCCCCCCCCCCCCCCCCCCCTTCCCACACCAGTTCAACGGCATCAACCTGCGGATCGCCACGGAGCAGCAGGCGCGGCTGATCATTGGCCAGCAGTGTGATACCGTCACCATCATGGCCCAGTACAACCCCCACATGTACCAGCTGGGCATCCACTCCCGCTCCAGGTGCTGCTGCCTACTTACTCGTGTTCAAGAAGCACACATACCTCCAGTGTCTCTTCCTCTGGTGCTTTTACAGTTGCAGCGTAGGAATCATTACTACTCTCTGGGAGCTACTAGTCAATGTTGCTGGCTGCTAATGCCATACTACGTTCACTAACAGGTCGTCTCCTCGTCACATTCACTTACATGCACTAGGGCAGTGGTTCCCAACCTAGGGGTCGGGGCCCACTTTGGGTCGCTTAATATGTATATGGGGTTGCGGGAGATATTTATAGTATGATTGATTGACAGGTCTCCTAAAGGTCCTTTTTGTATACAGACCCAATGACTCAAAATTCCCCAGTAGGCCATCTAGAGAGAGTCGGTGCAAAGACAACTTGGCCATAATAATTTGCCTACTTTGAAATCGTATATACGTTTTCTATTTTTCTTCATTAATAAAACTGATTCCGATTCATTTCAAGGAATGCATGAATGAATTCATGTGCTCACCACAGCTCCAGGCTGGAGCCAGTCAGCTCCACCCCGACCACGCCCCTTCCCAGCGGGACCCCCGCCCCAGACAGTCGCCCCGCGGTGGACACCCTCAGTGAGCAGGACGAGGGCACGCTCACGCCCTCCTCGAAGCAGACCTCCCCCACCACCAGCCCCGGCAGCTGCGTCAGGTCAGTGGGCCGCCGGCTACTCACGCAGCGCCCGTCGCGTTCAGCGTTGAAGTGTTGGTTTAATCATAAGCTCATGTTTTGTGGACTTTGTTGTCGTTGCGCTTTATGTCGTGGACTATTATTTCGTTGCTATGCACTTATGCCTCCCCCTGCACTTAGCGTCCACTTCAGTATATGATTCGACTGACTGCAAGTGGGAACACCGATGACTCTCGGCGTGCCCACTTTGATAAATGTTTTGAGGAACTTGCCTGTGCAGCCTGTTATTTTGTTGTGCCATTTCATCACTCTTTACTGCACAACTTAATTATTCCCCACCTCACCTGTAAGTCGCTGTGGACGGAAACGTCCAGAGCTTAACTGTCCCCTTTCCCGGCCCTCCCTCGCCGTGTCCCAGAAGGCCCTGTGACGGCGGCGGGAAGGGGGTGGCGGAGCCCCGGCTGGTGACGGTGCGGCGGCCCGGCGTGGAGGTCGGCGTGACGCTGTGCGGGGGGAACCTCCGGGGGGTCTACGTGGAGAGCCTGGAGGAGGACAGCCCGGCCAGGGGTCCCGACGGCCTGCTGCCAGGGGACCTCATCCTGGAGGTAGGCGCGCACGTGTGTGTGTGTGTGTGTGTGTGTGTGTGTGTGTGTGTTAAGGTGTACACAAGGGCTGTATGAGGGGTCGGGGATGGGGAAGGCGGTGGGTGTGTGTTGGGGAGGGGGGGGGGGGGGTGGGCGGGATTTTCAAGCACTCTTCAAGCACGCATCATCCAACACATCACGTTGGTGCTGTGTTGGATGATGAAGGCAGGTCTTGATTAGAATACGACTCGGTTACGGCAGAGCTTCAAGGAACTCCATTAAGGGTTAGCCAAGGAGTGTCTGGCAGCATGGCAGAAGGGACAAGAAAAAAAGATCAGACTTATGTTCTGTGTTTTAATAATGGATGGGCCGCAAGGGTGATGCGATGAGTGCCAAGGTGCCAATTCTGACCCATTCACATTCAAAGCCTATCAAGCATTAAGCGAAAGCAGACAAGAAATGATTTTAGATGATATGCCGACATACAGTTTTGACAAGAGTCATTTTTCACAAAACGCTGCCACACTGACAAATTGGGTCGGCTTAGATCAGGAGGTAGAGCAGTTGTCTTGTAACTGAAAGGTTGCTAGTTCGATCCCCAGCTCCTCCTAGCTGATTGCTGATGTGTCCCTGAGCGAGACACTTAACCCTAACTGCTCCTGACGAGCTGGCTGTCGCCTTGCATGGTTGACTCTGCCTTCGGTGTGTCAATGTGTATATTAACCGATGTAAGTCGCTTTGGATAAAAGCGTCTGCTAAATGCCCTAATTCTAATTGTCAATTCTTGGACATGGTGTACATTAGTTAGAAATGTTGTAGAACTATCGATCTCTATTGGTCCAGATCAAAGTTGTGACTATGGGGGTGTGTTTTGACTTCCTGTCTTTATAAGTCTTATCGTCTATTAAACCATATGATTATTAAAACAGAAACATATTTTTTGAGTCAGATATAGAGTATGATATTTTTATATAATTCTTCATATTTTTGTTTATTCCTCAAAATTCCTCATTCTGCATACATACCTCCTGCCCCAGAAAAGAAAGGATACAGTCATATCAAATCAGGAGACTAAATAGGAATGACATTTTTAAGATGATTCAGTCTCCAATATTATATACATCTCTGGAATGGGGGCAGGATATTATGAGGACACCATCTCTGCCAAGATGTTTCGGAGTTCAGACCGCTTTCATTACGCTGTGTTTTTTTTTTTTTGTCTTTCATTTACTAAAAAAAGAATGAGATTGCTAAATAACTTATAAATAATTCATTTATCAATTGACCCCAAACCCAAGGGATACATTTTAGATTCCAGAAGACCAAATCAAAGCAGTAAGGAGTAGCCAAAATAGCTCTTTTGTTGTTCTTTGTATATTTTTTGTTGACGTTTGGGTTCTAATATATCTTCACTGAAGTAGGCCGCTTCGAAAGCGGCGATTCTGTCGTCCAACTGCCCCAAAACTTTTTCCGTCCGATCGATCGCTTGGGCAGCCACTGAGTCCGCCGCGGCTGCTGCCAAAAGCAATCGCCATTCCTCTCTGCCAATCACCGATCTGTATTGATCGCTTGTTGCCTCTCCCCCCGCCCTCTCTCTCCCCCCTCCCGCTCTCTGGCTGTGAGTGATGGGTCTAGCAGCCAGTACAATCACGGCCAGGACCAATCCTGGCTTCTCACATCACGCACGCACCACAATGCGCACACGCACCACAATACGCGCGCACGCACACGCACACGCACACACACACACACACACACACACACACACACACACACACACACACACACACACACACACACACACACACACACACACGCGCGCCTTGAAGCGTAACAACACAGTTTGTCATCAAACCCCATTCCCTATCCCCATTAAGTTCCTACTCATCCCCCCCTCCCCAGCCCACCTCCACCGGCGCCTGCCTGATGAAAATCAATATGGGGAAAACAAGTTTTAATAGGACCCGAAGCTCGGAAGGAACCGTTCTCGGCGCTCTTCCGTCCCGTCGCTTGCAGGGTGCTTATAATTTCCCCTCTGACGGAGGCAGCAAGGAGAGGACCCGGGTTGGTGTTGTGACCGCGTGCCTCATAGTGTCCCCCATTGACTTTGGTTGGTGCTGTTAGCGCGTGCCTCATAGTGTCCCCCATCGGCTTTGGTTGGTGTTGTGAGCGCGTGCCTCATAGTGTCCCCCATCGGCTTTGGTTGGTGTTGTGAGCGCGTGCCTCATAGTGTCCCCCATTGACTTTGGTTGGTGCTGTTAGCGCGTGCCTCACAGTGTCCCCCATCGACTTTGGTTGGTGTTGTGAGCGCGTGCCTCATAGTGTCCCCCATTGACTTTGGTTGGTGTTGTGAGCGCGTGCCTCATAGTGTCCCCCATTGACTTTGGTTGGTGTTGTGAGCGCGTGCCTCATAGTGTCCCCCATTGACTTTGGTTGGTGCTGTTAGCGCGTGCCTCATAGTGTCCCCCATTGACTTTGGTTGGTGCTGTTAGCGCGTGCCTCATAGTGTCCCCCATTGACTTTGGTTGGTGCCGTTCTCGCCGTTTGCTTGCAGTACAACTCGGTGAGCATGAGGAACAGGACGGCGGAGGAGGTGTACGTGGAGATGTTGAAGCCGGCCGACGCGGTAACGCTCCTGGTCCAGCACCAGCCCGCCGACTTCATCACCCTGAAGGACACACCGGGGGACGGCTTCTATATCAGGTACGGGGAGAAGAACACACACGCACACACACACACACACACACACACACACACACACACACACACACACACACACACACACACACACACACACACACACACACACCTCATTGTAAGGGGCTATTTGTGCTATTTGTGACCGCACCCTAAAGAGCTCATACCAATTTTCCAAAGTACCCCCCTCTCCGTCCCCGCACACATGACCCTATATATAGAGCCACCGCTGAGCACGGCCCACTGGAAACGCCCCAATCTCCCTGATCGAACCTGTGAGGACTACAATCACGATCCCAAAGATAAGCCCCCTTTCTAATCTCTCAGCACCCCTCCCGCCCTTTTCATGACGTTCTCTTGTCACGACGCGACAGCCAAGTCACGACGCCGCCACCGCCGCCCACTTTCTGACTGGGAAAAGTTTGCGGTGTCCCAGACGAGCGGGAGGCAGGGAAGGGGCTTTGAAGCCTGTTTCCCTCTGTAAAGGCAGACGCGGCGTCGCGGACGCGCTGAACCTGTTCCGCGGCGTCTCAGCCAGCTGCCTCCCTTCGCCTCGCTCGTCGTACGGGCGAGCGGGGGCCGGGTTGTCATGCGCAGTAAATAGGGAAGGGGAACGGGCAGGCTGTCACCCATAGGCCGCCTCGGGTGGAGGGGGGGGGGGGGGGGGGGGGAAGGCTGACTTACGAGGGGAAATGCAGCACTGTGCATTAAGTAGATGGATTAAGTAACTCTCTCCTTCCTCCCTCTTTCTCCTCCTCCCGCTCTCTCTCTCTCACCACCTCCGTCCACTCCTTGTGTTTCCCCTTCTCGGTTCATCTCCGCCGCTCGCGCTCCACCCCTTCACCCCAACTCAACCCGCAATCAAATCCTGGTGTCGTACACCCGTGCATGTCTCAATGACACTCTCATCTGCACCCGCCTCCCAACACCACCACCACCCTCAATCCACATACCATCCCAACCACCCAAACCTTTCATCACCACCACCCCCCACCCTCAAAACATTACCACCCCCCCCCCCCCCCCTCCTCTTCCCAGAGCACTTTATGAGCGTGTCGGGGAGGCGGCGGGGGACCTGAGCTTCAAGAAGGACGACATTCTCCACGTGGACCAGTCCCTGCCCAAGGGCAGCTTCGGCACGTGGATGGCCTGGCAGCTGGACGAGAACGCACAGCAGATCCAGCGGGGGCAGATCCCCAGCAAGTACATGTGAGTGGCACGCGCACGCGCGCACGCACGCACGCACGCACGCACGCACGCACGCACGCACGCACGCACGCACGCACGCACGCACGCACGCACGCACGCACGCACACACACACACACACACACACACACACACACACACACACACACACACACACACACACACACACACACACACACACACACACACACACACACACACACACACACAAACGCACCCCCGCATGCATGTGTGAATAATGGAAACTAGCTTCACTGATGGATTGTTTTCTCCCTTGCTGGTTACTGAAATATTAACACTGACCTGACCTCATACTATCATTCTTACCAGTATGAAAAGGACTTCCCCCCCCTTCCCCTCCACTCACAAACACACTCCAGCCGATATCCAAGCGCTCTCTCTTGCTCAGTGTCTGTGTGTCTGTGTGTCTGTGTGTCTGTGTGTCTGCGTGTCTGCGTGTCTGTACCTCAGGATGGACCAGGAGTTCCACCGGCGCCACAGCATGACGGAGCTGAAGGAGGACGGCGGGAAGACGCTGTCGGCGGCCGCCCGGCGCTCCTTCTTCCGGCGGAAGCAGAAACACAAGCGCAGCAGCTCCAAGGACAGCAAGGAGACGGTGGCTCTGGACGCCGTCAGCACAGACTCTCCATCCCTCTCCTCGACGGTGGGCAGAACAACAACACACACACTAGCTGCCAACTGTTTGAGGCAAACTTGTGCCAAGGAAGGATTTAAGCTGATAAAACTCTAATGGCTGAAGTATGAAAGTACATTTACATTCATAATTCAATTTGTGAATCGACAAAATAAAATCAACCACTTATAAAAAATAGCCACCGATGCCACTTAAGTATTTAAGCTAAATCTCTAAAGTATTGGTTCCAAAATTGTTAAGGGTATCCCTGCAGTGTATGAGTATAAAACTAAAGAAAACAGTCAACTTATTTGACAAAATGGCCCCTGAGGACAAAGCAAGATTGAAGATAATAGGCTTAAGTATTATTTGCTTTAATCGTTTAATCAGCGACGACCATTGTGATAATTTTCCAGTTTCCCCTCCTTGTCTGGTTTTCCCTGTGTGCTGGCGGTGTTCTGCGTGCGTCTCTCTGTGACGGCGCAGACTGTCTGAGCCTGGCCTACCAGCGGGTCCAGAAGGTGGAGTGCTCGTCCCTGCGGCCCGTGCTGGTGCTGGGCCCGCTCAGCGACCCCGTCAAGGACATGCTGGTGAAGGAGTCTCCGGGGAAGTTCTGCAGATGTGTGCTCGGTGCGTTGGCCCGCCGCCCCGGCGCCACCTGAAACGACTGCATCAGTGGCGTCCTTTAAAAATAGACTGAAGGCCGTATCTTTTCTTCAGGCCCGTGTACCTGGCCAATTCTAGCTGCTTACAATTCCTAACTATTTCACAACGTTTTCCATCAAAAAGAAAATATACTTTTTTGCAATATAATATAAGACAATATAAAGTAAAATAATCCCTAAACGTATTTCCTAATAAAATTTCACCCAAATTTTTCCTCATTTGGTTAGGCAGTACATCTACACGTCTCCGTAGCGTCTTCACTGTGTCTGAGTGTTGTGTTTGTCGTCCTCCTTTGGGTTGGTTCTCTGCAGAACATCTACACGTCTCCGTAGTGTCTTGACTGTGTCTGAGTGTTGTGTTTGTCGTCCTCAGAGGTGATGAAGGCCTCTCAGCAAGCCATCGAGCGTGGAGTCAAGGACTGCCTCTTCATCGACTACAAGCGGCGGAGCGGACATTTTGACGTGACCACCGTGGCCTCTATAAAGGAAATGAGTGAAAAGGTACCGCCACCCTTCCCATGATCAAACTCTATCAGAGCCAATCTGGGACTGCACTTAAAGAGACACGACCGAAACCGTAGATGTCCAATACAAGATGTCAACAGGATGTTACAGGACAAAAAAATCCCTTTCCTGTAACTGGCAAATGTCAATAAGTGTGATATAATACAGTATCATCAGCAGGTGTCTCCAAACATGATATGTTCTCCAACTGTTTTTTTTTTGGTTTGTTTGTTTGTTTTTTTCCCGCCTCTAAAACAGGACTGCCACTGCTTGCTCGACATCGCCTCCTACGCTATCGAGAGGCTTCACAGTGTTCACATCTACCCCATTGTGGTGTTCATCCGCTACAAGAACGCCAAGCAAATCAAGTGAGTAGCACCTTGTTTACCAAGCACCATGCAAAACCCACGTATTTAAGAGGATAGGATGAGATTCGACTTTGTGCTCACCTCAGAGAAATACATACTGTACATTGCATATAGACGATATATGAATACCAGCGATTGCATTTTATATATTGATGTATTTGGCTCACAAGTTGCACTTTGGTCATGTATGCATGCACACATAAAATGTTATTATATATATGAATACATTTTTCAAAGGTGTTAAGGAATCATTCATTTTATTTATTTATTTATTTGTCCTGATATTATTCAAATTAAATGATCTTTACCTTCTCATTATTTTTGTATGAATTCAACCGCCAATAACTCCCAATACCAATACTTCTTCTGACAGCCCGTGAAAGTAGATGAATCTAAAAACATTTGATGCATTGAATACCGTCATCTGTCCGTCCCCTGTTCTTATACGGGCCACAATGACCTAAAGCACATCAAAATAGAAGGTTTTACACTTCATCAAAGGCTCAGGGTCAGTGTGTCGGTCGAGGGTGGGTTGGTCGATGGGGGGCGAGGAAATGTGTTTGGAGTGGGATGGGGGGGGGGATATGTGAGGTTGGGGTACTGAACGACTCAATCACTCCTGTGTCCTTAACCAGGGAGCAGAAGGATCCGGTTTATCTGCGGGACAAAGTTTCTCAAAAACATTCCAAGGAGCAGTTTGAGAGTGCCCAGAAGATTGAGCAAGAGTACAGCAAGTTTTTCACAGGTCAGTCAACACGTGATGTTTACAAACTTATGTTTCGGTACATTCATATGTTTACCTCACAGTTACATATTTTTACAAAATAATCAAATCCCTAGTTTCCATAATGAATAAAAAATGTCTTAATTTTGCAGGTATTGTCCAGGGTGGCACTCTTCCCTACATTTGCACTCAGATCATGACTATAGTTGATCAGGAACAAAGTAAAGTCCTGTGGACACCCGTTGGCGGTCCCTAGAGGCCACCGTCTGCAACTACGGGAAGCTGCACCTTCCTCAACAACCTTCCCCTCTCCCAGTTCTAAACACTAATTATATCTTTTAAATACTATACCAATAGGTACACTACATTGAATTACACATGTAAAGTTAAATATATATATATATTTTTATTTCGTATTATCTTTGTAATCTGTCCCGCCTACAACTATTATTATTATTATTATTATTTTTATTATTAATATTATTAATATGATATGTTCTGAAGCAGGTTTAGTAGCACTGGATCCTCGACATCAGAGTTCATAAGTTCTTCCTTTCGAGATTTCTGGTTGTCGCCGTTGTCGTCGGCAACGCCACATCACACGCATCTGTTTACATTCAGAAGAAGTGTCAGGTTTTTTTTTGCGTCACATGTTTGCTTTGAGTGTGCGTCTCTTAATTTTTGACGCAATCCCAAGCAACTCAAATGAAGAATCCTAGACCCTTACCCTCTGCACCAACTGACATCAGTTTATTTTTTTTACATTGACGTGCCCATTCTATGTGCATATATGTATGTGTCTGTGTGTGTGTGTTCGTGCTTGTCAGTATGTCTGTGTGCGTGCCTGCGTTTCTGTATGTATGGCAGCACAAAATCTGTGGTTTTGTTTCCACTCCGGTCATTGGTTGGATTGAGTCATGGCTGTCGATGTTGGCATGTATTCAACGTTATTGAAATGGAAGGCCAGGATCAGACACCAGATTCCTGGTGTCTGATCCTGAAGTTTTATGTAAAGGGTGTGAAGGCACCAAACCTCTTTATATTATATAAATATATACATATATATATATATATATATAAGTATATAGAGAGAAAGAGCCAGAGATATATCTATATGTATGTAGCTGTGGTCTTACTGAGCCTGAGTGCCAACAGTGATGGCCATGAAACTCCCATTGAAACACATATTGCCGTTTGTTTCTATGCATTGTGTTCTTACAGTAGCTGGGTGTTTATAGACGGTTTACAGGCCTTTCTATGGTGCCTTTTTTTTGAAGGGGAGGTCTGGTCTGAAAACCAGCGTCCCGGTTACAATTCCAGTACCTAGGTTCATCTTCTTTTAACTTCTCCAATGCAACCCACGATGAACCGGTTCAGGTGTCGGTGACCGGAAGACTCTGCTTTGGGACCAGTATAGCATAGAGCAGCCGAGCACTTGACCATAGTGGCAAACAGGTTGGTTTTACTTGAGGGCAGGGGCCAAAAAGGCGGCCAGCGGGTTTTAAAAAAGAGAAAGAAAAGATCCTCAAAATGCACTCCAGGGCAAGACAGACCACTGTGTAACTTATCATACTCTGTCGCATATATTTAATGACACTATAGAGACTATATCAAATGACAGTATGCAGATTCACCTGAGAAATATAATAAATGACATGTATTTTCTAGCTAGGTCATAGACCTAGCATACGTTTAGCCGTCAAGTCATGTCTTAGCAGGTAATGGCATGTTTTTTTTTTTCAAGGTTTAGTTTTGTGGTTGTTCGTCAGTCACATATCAATATTAATAGAAAAAAATACACTATATTGCAAATTGCAGGGTAATATCGTAACGATTTTCCTGGGATCCATATAAATGTTAGTAACGTTTTATTGTTATTTAATTTTCTTTTTTTTTATTCTAGAGGCAAAATTGTAGGTGAGGTATTCTGCCCTTCCTCAAACCATCTGTATTTTTTGTGCCAAAATTCACTATGGCAACTTTATCCCTTTGTATTACTGTTTTGCACTTGTTTACCTGTGAACCTTAAACTTGTATCTGTTCCTAGGTTTTCAGTAGACTATAAATAGGTACTGTTAATTTCTACTGTAACTAATTCACTTTCTTTTTTGTATTGATTTTGTTCCTTACATTTCATTGATGGCCTTTTTAGTCTTCATTTAGAAAAAGAAAATGCTCTTTATTTTGTTGAAAAGGGATCTCCTCTTGCACAGCTTACCAAGGTAAATTTGTCCTGAAGTTTGACTGTTGGGCTAAATATGAAATGGACATAAACAAATAAAATGTTGCTATTTTTCTGATTTAGGTAGTGTTCTATCAAACGAAAGGGATACAACAGAAAACTGTTGTATTTTTAAAGAAGTCCAGAAGCCAGGTACTGATTACATTTGCTTTCACTGAGAGAATGTGATTTCTATGTAATTATACATAAATATGAGAGAATAAAGCTCATTTTCTGTATCACAACAAACTGTCTCCATTATCACTTAATGGGCTGTGAAGGTCTCACTTCTGTCAGCCCAGCGATTTATGTTGTGAATTAATCTCAGGGTGGCAAAAAAATGATTTGTGGGGTGGATTAATTTGCCACCCTTTTGATTGGGCGCAAGAAGAAAGGCCCGTCTATTTTGATCTGGGAGTGATGGAGATAACATTTCAGGGCGCCACATTCTTCAAGTCTTAGGCTGACTGCTAGGGGTTGCTACGCTTTTAAAACCATGCAGCACATCTCTCTGCCTGCCCAGCGCATTTTAACCCTCGCTGTTGGTCCACGATGATTTCAACACACTTCCAGTCAAGTAGGCCAACCCAGAATGAGTCTCATAGTCTCTAGTGATGCTCAGTGTTGATGCAATTAATATACAAGTATTGATGGTGGGGGCCAAACATTAATCGCTTTATCCTCAGAGTAGGACACTTCCGGATGGAATTGTCGAGTATAATACTTAAGATGGATGATGGTTACAAGCTATAAATAAATCACTTTTCCAAGGAGGTATGAGACAATCCGCTGCCTTTGACGAATAAAGAAATAATTAATACAGTGTGTCCATTCTCAGGACTACCATTTGTTTTGGGTTTTTTTTTCCATCTAATTAGCCTGGGGACGTGCTGTGAACTCTGAGCATCCAAAGCTGTAGGCCACTTTCTGCAAGCTCTGAAAAGCAGGTCACATGGTCCCATGCCCAATGATGTCACAGGACAGGATTGCCTTTCAGCTGCCTACCCTGCTCATTTGAGCGAATGCGCACACATTGGCCCGAAAAACAACTGCTTTGCTATAAGCCTTATGGCTATACAGCAGCTTCAGACACTGGTGAGGTTGGCTCAACCTTCACGGTGTAACGCTCTAATGGAAGCTCAAACTTTAAAACGGTTAACATGTTGCTACTTTTATCCTCGATTATTATTAATGTAGATTTATGTATAATTTACCCCTCTGACAACATGGCTGCACTTCTTTGCTGCTATTATTCATGAAGATGATTATCTGTAGCGTGCTAGAACCTAGAGTGTGCATCGATGTTGGGCCGCTTTTAACATAAAGCTTACATTAGCATTAACGATTCAAATTATAAACGTCGCTAATTATATTTGCTGCGTGTTAAAGACTTTGTGAGCATGTCGCAGTGATTTTTAAATAGATATTTGGAATTCCCAAGTGAGTAGACCCTCTACTTTCCATCTCCGACCAGAGCGAAGGAAGATCCACTACCTTAATCTCGTGGAATAGTTCTCAAATGGAAAACACAGAACTGATTTGTTCTGCACAGGACTGATGAGTCTGCTGCGCTACTAGAACAAATTGATCACTACTTTTTGTACATTTTGGAAAACATGATCAACACTGACTATGCAGAAAGACCGAACGTCAACACGCAGTCGTTCTGTGTGCCAAGTGTGTCCTTGCCCAATTTATTTTCCATCTGTGAAGTTGCTTCCTGGCTGTTTTGGAAAGCACTGCGTCCCTCCAGCTGCCCTGCTGGGGTGCGGGTTTCAGAACAGCTGTTGATGTATTATCCGAACTTGAGAAGACGGCGTCCTGACAGCCAGCGATCTGCGGCGTCCACTCTGGAAGACCTCCGCCTCTCCCCAGGCCAAATCTGCTGTCCACATTGCGAGGAACATTCCCCCCCCCCCCTACTCTGTTGTGGGTTAAGAGTTCCTGTGCTAGCTTCTCTTCCTCTGCGGGGTTGAGTGTGCCTGGGTAAGCTCCTCTCTTCCTCTGTGCTGGGTTGAGTGTGCCTGCTCGGGCTGTTGGAGTTGCTTGCCTTACTTTCCTCATGGCACTAAATGAATGGCACTAAATATGTATATCCGTCTGTCCTACCTAGCCAAATTGTATGTGTCAGTGCTTCTCTCGGCCTATCTCTCTCTATCCATTTCTCCACCGTTTCCCTTTATCTTAATGCCAGAATCTGCAATTGACCATATTTGAGTGATGTGTCAATTCTCAATAACTACATGAACAGAAACCACTAGCCTGCCAGCCTCTCCCTCTACTATTGAAACTGAGTGGCCATAGTGGCCAGTGTCCTGACCAGCAGTAAAGATGATTGACTGTGAGAACCTTCATGTATAGAATGTGCAGAAGCCTCAGCTATGCATGACCTCACTGGGAGGGAGGTAGTTAACGCAGGGATTTGGCAGTAAACTCTCCAGTGTATGGGGGTTACATAGGATGCCATTGTCCTATTTTCCGTGCACACTGTAGTAGTAGTAGTAGTAGTAGGCCTTTAGTGGAGACAGGGGTGAAGTAGCCATGATATCCAGTATGTGCACTGCAGGACGCCTGCAAATATAACAAGCGTCTACAGCAGGGGGTTTCCAACTGTGGGTCACGACCCAAAAGTTGATCACACCTAGTGGGACGTTAAATGGCCACCATAAACATTTTAATATTATTTTTAAGCATGCCTTCATGCCTTTTCTGTTTACCTTGTGTTACATTAGTTTATATGATGACTGACAAAGGGAATACTGTATTGAAGAGATGTTATTTAACTCATTATTTACTACATCGTAATGAGAAATGTGGGCCTAGTTTTTTATTTTTTTTGCCTGGTGTGTCCATGAACAAAGGTACCTAAACAGGTTGTTCATATCATGAACATTTGGATTCGGCAATCCCCGTAGACCCCTACCTATTGTCCCGAGCAGAGCTCGACATTAACATGAATAATAGGATTTTCCTTTTACACCAGACAGTTCCTAGTTTAAACAGCAGGGGGCCGAGTGGGAAGGAGCTCTCCGGGGGCTCAATCTTTATATCTCTATGGAAAACCTCCCCCACCGCGCATCTTCACCGCATACAATAAGATTCTCTAAGCCTATATCATCCAGGGAAATATGCGTGTTCATTTACACCGACATGAGAACTCAATATTTGTATAAGTAGCAGTAGTCGTATCCACAAATGTGATACAGACTATTCTACATCATATCTTAATGATGGACGATCGTGTCTAGCATTTTATGGGCCGGGTTTCGGATTCCGTTACAGCAGCTGATCTGTGGGAGCATGTCCTACGGCTGGTAAATCAAGAAGTTACATTGGCAACCTCAAGCCTTCCTTAAAACACGAGGAAGTTATCTTTGACATGGACTTAGTGCAAGATATGGTAACATAAAATTCATTGGAATATTTCCACGAGGCTGGGTAAGCCTGTTTATGACATAACTCCCATTATTAATGTCCTGGTAGCAATAAAATAGGCATATGTTCAAGCAGAAATGTGTCCAATCGACCATTGAGACAGTACTGTGTTTTTTATTAATACATTACTTTTCCCCATTAAAACAACAGCTCTTATTTCTGATACATAAAGAAAGCCCAGTGAATGCCCCCACGGGTGTGGATTTGCGTCCACTTTCGCTGGAGATGAGCGTTCATGGAAGTGACTGGACGGGTTATTGTCAGTTTATTGCACCGCGACCCTCAGGATGAGCAGGGTGACACAGGTGGCTGCACTTGCCCGAGTCGCTTCTCCCGGGTCAACACTTATCCAGGGGCCAGGCCCACCGAAGGCAGAACCCCTTGGCTTGGACCCTTGAGAAAGTCCAGAAAATGCAAAAAAAAACAAAAACGCAAAATAACCTAACATTGGGAAACTGCTTCGACTTTATAAAAACATATAACTTAAAATAGGCGACGTACGGGATTTGGCCTATTGGCCTACACAATATAGTATTGTTCACATATTGTCTATGGAACCACAATGTACATAACGGTAACTGAAATATCCTCTACTCTGCAAATGCGTATAGTTTTATAGAAGAGACATGCGTCACTTCGTTTACAATAACACACAAAAAATACGCAAAGCGCAGCCTACGACTGCGGCCGTGGGAGGAGGGAACATCCACGCGGTATGAACGCACTCTGTCCATCTTTATTATTAGAGCCTCCCCCCCCCCCCCCCCCCCCCTCCCCCCCTACCTGTAAATCTCTCTGGCGTCTCCGGAGCCGAAGTGACAGGCGGCTCTATAGCTGGCCGCTCCGCGCAACGGCGACAGGGGCACCGAGCAGGGAGAGAGACACAGCCACAGAGAGAGAGCGAGAGACAGCCCAATTCAATTTACGCAGCATTGACAAAAAAAAATAAAACAACAATCCGCATTTGTGACCGCGTAGGGTTAATATTGCAGCGAAATCCACAGACCCTGAAATACACATTTCGAGTAGTTATTTAAGATTATTCCGCCGGTTCATCGATTTTATTGACGCCGAAGGAAAGTGACATCGACTCTGTGAGCGTCCGTCGCTCGACTGGATCTCTTCATGGAAGACGGCTGAGAGGGAGAGAGGTCGGACCGGTAAGGACAGGCTACGATCATTTATCTTCGCCGCTTGTACTTAAATCATAAATAAACACAGAGGCAGCCCTCATGGCTGCCTCCAGACAAATCCATCTTTAAGCATGTTGTCGTTCGCCCTCAGAGACTCGGAAACCCCTCCGAAATGAGAAGTGTGGAGGATTCGTCATTGCTGCGGATTTAAATGCCTCTCTCCAAGGGGGCACGGAGGACCGCTTATTTCGGACAAGTTCACGCGTGTTGTCGTGTGTGCTGTACGCCGTAGACCCCAGTGTACGATTCATATGTTACCCTGCTGAAATACACACGGACTCAAATCCGTTGGGCAAGAAGAATCGAAGGTGAAGAGGGGGAATTTTTTTTATTATTTTTTTTTCTCCCAAGCAACATGGCTGGCGAGTGGGGCTGGGGACGGTGGCACGGACTCTCCAAGGCGCCTCGATGCTAGCCGAAGCAGGTGGTCCCGTCCCCCGTGGAAGCGGCAGCTCTATGAGGACAAACAGTATTAACTCTAATAATATACACAAGGACTCCTCGATCTTCATGTCTAAGATGGAAGACGTGGTCATCCCGTTCTCGTCCGAAGTCCCCTGCGACAATAATGGACAGCGCATGTGGTGGGCATTCCTCGCCTCCTCCATGGTGACGTTTTTCGGGGGTCTCTTCATAATTCTGCTGTGGAGGACCCTTAAGTATCTGTACACGGTGTGCTGCCACTGCAACATCAAACCCAAGGTAATGTATGTGTGTGTATGTTTGTGTGTGTGTGTGTGTGTGTGTGTGTGTGTGTGTGTGTGTCGGTCGGTGTCTGTGTGTCTGTCAACAACAGTCAATAATGAGGATCCCCTTGTCCACTTGGCTGTTTCTGGTGTGTTGCTGTTGGCTGCATCTGTAACGGCAGCAGTGCGCATAAATGTTTCATGTGCGAGTCTCTAATACCGTCCCCCCTGTTTGTATACCCACGGAACCCCCGGTGCCAACACTGGGGCACATTGCAGCATCTTATAATTTATGCATCTCCTTTTATTGCCATATGGATGTACTTGCTAGCTCCCTCACTGAGCGAGAGGCAAGAGAGAGGCGAGAGGCGCTTGGTGGTGGAGGGGGACTTGTGGTGTATACACTTTAAATGAGATGAAAGAGTATTGGGTGGTGGGGGGGGGGGGGGGGCAGGGGTTTGAGAGTCCCTAAGCTCCGTGGCTATAAACACACACATACGGGGCCCCGGTGGCCAACCTATTGACACCACGTCCTGGTGCCATATGTACAAGGAATGTAGATCCCGTGACATCATGGAATTCCCTAGGCCGTGGCATTGCAGCGTGCAAGCACACAGGTCCCCAGGACACAGGAGAATGCCCGCCTTCCCGGAGTTAGCTTAAGTTTAGGGCATTAGGGCTGGTAATCTAGGAGCTAAGATGAGGGGAGAAAGGGCGTCACAACGCTGGTTATTTTGGCCCGTCCTGGTGCACATGAAGACAAGGTTGAATCACGGCTGCTTCGTATGTATACGAGGAGCTATGACTCCACACATGACTCACACACGCGCTGCTGTAGTCAACGCGTGTGTGGGCCTTTCCGGACGAACACACACTTTTTAAACAGTGACTATGTTTAAAACACGAGAGGAAGGTTGTGTGGTGTGAGGTTTTGAATCTACGGCATTGATACGGTATAGGGAGTTGATTGATCTCCAGTTCCGAGTTGATTTCCCTCTTGCCCTTTTCTTTGGCAGTCTTTGCTAATCTAGAATGATGCAGGCCAAAATTGAAGCAATTTGTAATGCACAAGTGCATATTGACACACACAGACACACAGACACACAGACACACACACACACACACACACACACACACACACACACACACACACACCACTCGCGCTTAATGTCATTCTTAGAACTGTGCAGTCAATCTGTCACAAACAGGAAACGACGCACGCAACAAGGCATCCATCTTGAACCTGCTAGAGCATGTGTTGACTATCTCTATCCATCGCTCCTCCTTCCAAATGAGACTAATGAGGGGTGTTGGGGAGGAGAGGAGAGGCAGGGAAGTCCTGCTCAGTGACTTTGGGCAGTGGGATTCGCACTTGGTCACGGTTGGAAAAAGCTTGTTAGAAGTATTAGAAAGAGCAACTGGATCTGAGTTCAGCTGACTGGGCCAGGCCAGTTGGCTTGCATTACAATATGTGAGTGTGTATGTGCGTGAGTGTGTGCTTGGATGTGTGCATGTTCCTGGATGTGTGTTTGTGTGTATGTGACTACTGTGCACCTAGCGGTGAGCGTGCACGTGTCTGTGGGTATGTTCATGGCTGTGTCTTTTTGTTTGCGTATGTGTAAGGCTGCTGTGTGGGACTGTGTGTGTGGGCACGTGGCAGTTAGCAGTGCGTGCGTTTCTGTTTTTTGGATGGAAGAGGGGAACTGGTTGCGCTTAATACTTGGAACCAGGGGTGCCAGGGTGGAGGAGGAGCTGAGCAGGAGGAGGTGGAAACTCAGGGTGGAGGCTTGAGGGTGGGGATGGGTGGGTGATAAAGATTAGGCGTGCTTCTGCTTAAACTTGGTGTCCTTCTCCTCACTCCACCAGCTGTGCCCCAATTCCAGCAGATAGCTCCTTTCTCCTGTCCCCCTGCTCCTCCTCTCTGGGAATCCACCTTGCTAATGGGTCAAAGGTTGCAGGCTTACGGGGGATTGTGAATGGAGTAAAATAACCAGAAAAAACACAGAAAGTGAATGGACATATGTTTGTGGCCACTGTTGATGGATTCTGATGTGCATGATGCCATAGAAATAAACTTAGAACACTTTATTGTCATGTCATATTTAAGCCTCAGAAACACAAGTGACGTCCAGGGGTTTTGCAGGATTGGAATTTTGGTTAACACACTTGTCTGTTGAAAGTGTGCCCATGACTTTCATGGCTCTGTCCTGTAAACTCTTAAATCAGTGACCTAAACACCGTAAACGCTGCATCATCATAGAGTCGGAGCCAGCATCTTAATTGTCATCGGGTGAACCTGGCAAAAACATAATGCTACCGTGCAAATGTATTTAAAGACCTTCACACACGCCCCTAGTGGTTGGACCTGAATACCACCAGCTCCAGTTCTCACAGAGGAATGCCACTCTCAAGTCGCTAATAAAGTAGGATAATTGACGAGTTGATGACTTTACGGTTCTATTATTCGCCCCTATGGGAGAATCTCCTTGTAAGGAACCAGAAGACCTAGTTAAGTGGCCAATAATAGATTTGTATCACGCAGACATTACAGGTCTATAGTTACATAATTTCTTTTCATTTCGTTAAGTTGTTTGATTTGATCAATTTGTTTCCTGAAATCACCTCGTGAAGAATGAATATGCTATATCAGCTTGGCCTCTGGCGACAGAATTCCCTCTCCTCCGTTGAATCCGGCCCATGCGCCGTCCTGTCCAGGGTGGGAACGAGGTGGGCGCTCCGGACGAGAGTCCCTTGTGAGCGTAGCGGAATGCGTCTGAAGGTGACAGCGGAGAGAGGAACTTTGTGTGTGTGTGTGTGTCTTCAGAGAGTGTGTGTGTGTGTGTGTGTGTGTGTGTGTGTGTGTGTGTGTGTGTGTGTTCCCTCGTGCCTGGCAACCCACCAGCTGCATGTCACCAGAGCAGCGCCAAGCTCACACACCCTGCCAGCAGCTGTTGCACTCACTAACCAAGGCCCGCACACACACACACACACAAACACAGACGCACACGCACACACATGCACACTCACACATGCACACACACACACACACACACACACACACACACACACACAAAGACACACACACACACACACACACACACACACACACACACAGATTGTTTGTAGCAACAAGGGCTAGTAATATGTGTGTTGCACAACAGTTCGGTCCCCTTAGTAGCGTGTCTGCATGCTCACACACACATTGGTGTGTGTTCCTGTTCACATCACAGTGTGTAAGCCATCGCTTCCAAGCCTCTGAATGCCAGTGGTTGATTTCCATGTGTCATGTCATGCGTTGTCGATGGCAACGGCTGGGAACGGCCGCGCCTCAAAGCGGTTTTGAGGCCCATGTGTGAGCACTGGTGATGGTGCAGTCCCCCCTCCCCTCCTCCTCCACCACCACCACCACCTACCCCCCACCAGCCCCAGGTCCATCTCACGATTGGGGTTAGGGAGAGGGTAATGCCTTGAGTCTCTTAGCCAAGCCACTCCCCCTATGCTGGGATGTGGATGGGCAGGCATGCATGGTGCTGCCGTTTTATTTCAAACTTTTACTTAAGATCTTAAAAAAGAGAAATAGAACGGATGTAAGAAAGTGACGCTGAGACAAATCAAAGCTGGAGTCGGTGCAATAAAAAGTGAGCAGGGCAATAGCAGAGATCTCAATATACAGACACGGTACACATCTCGACAAAGTGCGCTCTGAATTGTACACAACCAAGTACATGTTTGTTTCCTAAATCACAGCGACTGTAGCCTTCAATCTCCCACCACTCTGAACGGCACGCAGGGCATGACTCATAAGTTATTTGTCAATAAAAATCTGTTCACCCCCCTTATCCCCTCCCCATTCCCCACCCCCACGCCCCATCCTAATCCCAGTTGCATGACTGGAAGCCCATGTATGGACAAGTGCTATAGGTGGTGCTGATGCATGTTAATCCGTGGCATGATGAGCCGGTGCCTATATATCAGGGACAGACCTATGTATATCGTGAGGTAGAGACATAGAGGTCCACACTCCCACTGCCAGCGTGACGCTGTTCCCACGGTGTCAGGCTGTTACATCTTCTTTGGCCTGTCAGCGCACTATTAAAAGGACACACTTTCCCCGGGACGCATCCCAGGGTCAGGGGGGGTCAGGGGACAGGAACGGGGCGTTTACCTGGATCCCAGGGAAGGGCGCTGGACCGGCGTTCCCATATGACGGATTATTAGGATGGCCACCCGATCCAGGGCAGAGTAGCCGAGTAGAGAACCACGATGCAGATGGTCTTGCCTCTGGGACGGTCTGCTAGTTAGGACGTCTCAGTGTTATTTTTATAAATATACCTCTCTGGTTTAGTATTCTCATGATCGCTTTATTGGTGATTAAAAATCCTTGTTTGATCCTATGCCTCAAATGGATCTTCTGTTATTTTTAACAAATGCATTGTTCCTTATTCCCTTGTTTAAGCCCTTTGCATTGCTGTTTCGTATGAAAATCGCTCTATAATATATATAGTCTCTATATAGTTTGATTTGATTGCCCTGGTTGAGATGGTGAGTGGCAACATCATGCATGTTGGAGATGGATAGTTTGCAGGCTAGGTAGACAATTTGCTTTCTAGGTAGCTGGTAATATAAAGTAGCTTGTTTCGCTAGCTAAGTAGGTTGGACATGGCTCCATTAGCTAGCTACACAGGCTCCCAGCAGGCTCTGCAGAGACAGAGAGAGCTTCCCCCTCCCTCAGCTGTTGTTGTCCTTAATCAGCTGAGAGCTGCTTCTGGACGTGTCTCCCTTTAGCCATTGACCTAGAGAGATGTTTTATAGCTCAACTCTGAACATCGTCGAGGATGCACTTTTAAGCCTCAGCAGTGCCAATTTTTAAATGTATATATTAGATGACTGAGAAGGAATAGTTTGAAATTAAAATAAATGAATATCTGCAAAAGGCTTAATAAAAGATATGTTCTGAAGTGAATAACGACAGCTATGAGATGGGAAATATAAACCATCCAATGCGTCAGTTTGCACCATCTATATTAGTCTAATATTTTGGCATTCTTTTTATTTTTCCTCCCTTGACTTCTACCTTTATCCATATCTGTCGTGGATCACTTTGTTTATATCACACAGGGTAGCGGGTCAAATGCAATGAATTCATGCATTTCCCTAAAGGTGCCATAAGGGATTCCCGTGCTCCATATAGCTAGTAGAGTGTCAACACACATATATATGCACACATTGTGTGTACAGCTTCCTGCACTGAGCCACAGTCCTGCACTCATTGTAGATGGTAAAACCCTATTTTCATAGTCGATGGCGGCACAGAAAGAGGGCTATTTTGGGCTTGTTGTGATGAGGCAAGCCCCTGTACGGCGCAGCGTTCAGCGCAGTGATAGGAAACACTGCCAGCGACTCGTAGGGCTGGAAAACGCTACTACTGGGATCTGGCTCTGCCTTCTAGTGCTGATTACCAGGCATAACCAACCAATCGCCTATCGCCCTCTCTTGCTCCTCTCTCCTCCATTCCCACTGTCTCTCGCTCTCCGTCCGGCTGTCTCTCTCTCTCTCTCCCTCTCTCTTCCTAGCCTTTCTTCCCTTCCCCCCCTTATTCTCTTTCTTTCCATGGCTCTTTCTGTCTGGTTTTCTCTCATCTCTCTCACACACACACTCTCTCTCTCTCTCTCTCTCTCTCTCTCTCTCTCTCTCTCTCTCTCTCTCTCTTATCTCGCCACTTATAGCCCCCCATCCCCCATCATCCCAGCCCCCACCAACAAGCTAGAATGCCAATGGAGCGTTGATCTACGGACGGACATAAAAAATAAAACATGCCACCATAATTGCTGCTTTGAGCGGTGTGCAGCGATGCAGAGACATGGGGATGGACGGAGTGATGGAGGGAAGGAGGGGAAGGAAAGGGAGAAAAACTGACAAAGAAGAGAGAGTGAGATGGAGAGATGCTCACAAAGAGATGGGTTAAAGGGCATGGCTGTGACCTTGAGAGGGAAAAGAGAAAACGCAGGCTGTGTGCCACATGCTTGGCTGATGCGGGGACGTGCTCGCTGCGTTAGCATTAGCCATTAGCGTCGCTCTGTGCCTAATTGAGTAATAGCTTCATAGCAACCATGATATATGTCCAGATCAAGACCATTGCTCTGTTGGATGATAATAATATTCGCTTTGACCAGACTGCAGATGGTAGATTTAGTATAGCCTATAACTGATTAACAATGAAATCATACAGGATTTATCTGGTGTTTATTGCTAAATAAAAAAAGCATATACATATATAATGTATATATATATTGGTATTGTTTTATATTTTTATTGGTTGTTACTTTGAACCGCTCTGTTGCTGCAGTGACACCTGAAGTACCTTCTGGAGATTGATAGTGTTTGCCCATCCATCCATCCATCCATCCACCGGTGCCGTTTGTCATCATGGATATGGGATGGGCGGGTAGCTAGATGGAGAGATGGATGGGGGCCATCAAACCCTCAAACGACATGATGTTCATGCCTAAGAGCTCTGCGGTGTTGTTCATGTCGCTGCGCCTTGGAAACCTGCGCTCCATTGATGGATGGGTTTCAGTCCTGTGGAATCATGGTCACCGTTTTTTAAGATTTGGCCCGAGCTTTCCCCCTCTCTATAGAGATCCGCCGGCGGGTGGCGGAGCCCAGGCCTTGTGTGTTGTGTAGCCTCCCTCAGTGTTGGCAGGCTGCGTCCAACACGACAGGGCTTTCTGCACAAATGGAGATTTCAGCACCACGGAGAGCTCCGGAACAGTGGAGCATAAGCCAGGCCTCCCATCCCCCACATGTTGAAGAATCCAGTCGCCACCCACTCGCTGCTGCTGCCGCTGCTGTGGGGCGGCTGCCCTTTAAGCCTTTCCATTCTGTGGCTGTTTTGATATTTGAAAAGACATGTTATCAGTCAGGAGGAGCCGCGCTGGCACACTTGGTCAAGCACACTTTTCTCGTCACTGTTTATTATTGAAGGTTTGAAAGCAAAGGCGAGAGCGAGTGAGATCAAATTGAAAAATCTGTGTCTTTAGCAGGGGTGTACCGGTTTAACACTGCGTATAACTGGTTTAACACTGCGTACCATTGAATGATATGTTTCAAGAAAAGATAAATAAATATATTATTTAAAATGGATTATACTCTTTTTGCGGTATGCCATCATGGTGACAATAACACCACACAAATAAACAGTTAGGTAAACAACAATGGGGTAAGGCAAAACACTTTCATATCAACTACGCCTACACTGTTTACATAAATACTTGCTTGATGCTTAGAATGTATCTTTAGCCATTTTAAATTGAATTTTTTTCACATGAAACAAAACATGTCAAACAGAAGCTTCTGTGAAATTTAGCAGCCATGTCAAGGGATATACCCCTGGCCTGCCTTCTGTAGATACACTACACACAGTATGCATGAACTGTGTGGGAATTATCCTTCTCACTTATCCTTCTACCCTTGCCAATTTGATCCTCTCTAATTCTGCTCCTGCTCCTCCATGATTGCTCCACTCTGTTACCCTCAAGAGACTTTCACTCGTGACTGGAAACGCTATTTTCGGGTTTCCATTAATTCTCAAGATAATGAATATAAATATTTCGAGAGAAAAGAAGAGGTTGATGAGGAGTCTCACTTTTCTTCTTTCACATTTTCCAACGTGTGTGTGCGTGCATATCCATCTCTGTTTCTTGTTCTTTCTCATTCTGGTCTGTTGTTCTGGTCTCTATTGTTCCGGTCTGTGTTGGAATGGAGTTGATCTGGTCTCTGCTGTTCTGGTTTCTGTTGGTCTGGACTGGGGACAGGACAGAGTTGTTCTGCTATCTGTTGGTCTGGTCTGGGGGAGGGCTTGTAGCTGTATAGCGCGGGACTTCCAGCTGCTCTGCTCTAAATTGTCTCAAGCGTACATGAGTAACCGACATGTGAGGCATCGTTTGAAAGCCAAGGGCTCTTCCTCTCTCTTTCACACTGTTAATATTCTCTCTGCCTCTCTCTGTCACTCTTTCTTTAACTATCCCTCTCTTCCTCTCTATCTCTCTCTCTCCTCTCTCTTTCGCTCTTTCCATCTCTTGTTCTCTCTGTTTATCCGTCTCTCTTCCGCTCTCTCTCTGGTTCTCTCTCTATCTCTCATCCTCATCAATTTAGGCCATGTGTTTGCCCTTCATTTATCCTTTAAATCCTATTATTCTTTGTCCAATATGTCTGCTACCCAGGCCGAAGAGAGACACTAGATGAATGGAGAACGAGACCTCCTTTGTTGAAACATTGGGATCCCTGTGCCATTACGAGTCGGGTCATTACCAGGGATTAGGACAGATGATAGGAGGGAGGAAGGAAAGGCCGCAAGGGAGTAAGTCATCAAGGCATAATGTCTTGTACCATGTTGATTTACCACACCAACGACAGCCCAATCTTTTTTTAATACAACTCTAATGTGCCCCCCCCCCCCCACACACACACACACTCCCTGCCGCGTTAAGGAATTGACCCCTCACTTAAAGAGAAATAATCTCCGTCACCTGTCATCGAGGAGGTCAGAGGTCCAGGTTAACTGGCTGAGGGTCAAAGGAGAATTAGCTTTTACAGTCGCTGTGGGGTTCACGGAGCAGGATGTGGTGGCGGCTGCCGGTGTTTCCTACTTCCTGTGAGGAATGATGGCCTGCTTACACGACTGTGTGCTCTGTAATTACTTGGATACTCCTAGCCGCTGACTTCCAATGCCGTGCTCTCTGTCCGTCAAAGTCACACATTCCTGGAGAGGTGTGTGTGTGTGTGTGTGTGTGTGTGTGTGTGTGTGTGTGTGTATGGGAGATAGAGCTGATTTATTCTGGTTAAAAATGCATTAGAGGCGATAAGAGCGCGCACACACACACGCACGCACACACACACACACACACACACACACACCTCTCATTATAAATATATAACAGCAATCCAGCGTTGAATTGCATTGTTGAAGCCTTAACTTTGGGCGCAGGAATGTGGTAGCTTTTGGTGAATAGAGATTACAAAAGTAAATGTGATTTGCTGCGGTCCGTTGGCATTTCCACAAATGAAACACGCACACACTCACGCTCATACACGGCCACTCGGCGCACCACAAATGTCCACTCAGACACACACACATGGAACACACACTTGACACTTGACACAAAACACACAACACACAACACACACACACACACACACACACACACACACACACACACACACACACACACAGTAGTGGTCTGACATTTATCCTGTGTACAAGTGCCCAGCCTGTCAGTGGGGGGTTGCTTGATTTTTGGTGCCAGCCAGGTAAAGTAACATCACTCACAGAATGGAACAGCAAAAAGCAGCAAATAATCAACATTGCCCCCCACCTTCCCCCCCTCCTGCTCTCTGAATAGATCAGGGGTACAGTCCCCATAGCCTTGTGGCTGGTGCCCTGTGGCTGAGCCCTGACCTCTGTTTCTCAACCTCTCTGGTTACCGGTGTTCTGAAGGAGCGAGGGGGCGAAAGTAACAAGACCACTGTCTGGCTACGCGGCCGGCTCGGGAAACAGGAGTCATGGGGGATTCTGGAATAAGTACCCTGCCCTCCAGATGTCTGGGGGATGTTAAAAATGTTTTGCAAATATCCCCATCGCTACATTAACATTTCACATTGAGTCGCTTGTTGAGCAGATGCTTTTATCAAAGGCCACTTCAAAGTCAGTCAGAAATGATTGGAAGCATGCAATCAAAATTGGTGCAACAGCTGGCCCGAGTGCAGGGTAGCAAGTATCACAAGGAGGTAAGTAAGTTACACCTCCAGATCCAAAGTGTGGCGGAGATCCGACGTCACGTCTAAAACAACGAGTTGCACAGGTCAGTTCAAGGGTTTGCTTGCGTCAATCGTCACCGCCGGCCAATCGCATGCATTAAACAGTGGTACAATGGAGAAGGCTGTCCGACCATCGTTTATTCGCACCTACTGAACCCCTGATCCACATCCTGTGATGTCCTTTACACAGAAGAGGCGAAAAATAAGGCTACTGTTCAATGGAGGATTGAAGCTGTGGCAACTAACTGGGTGTGGGGAATCATTCCTGCACGCTGTGGCTGTGCCTGTGTTGTTATTCCAAGCTGCTCTATGGCCGGGCCACGTTCTCTTGGTGGGCAGTATTCAAACACTAAACAGCCTACGGCCACGGTGTGATTGGATAACTGAGTCGTTCTGTCCCGTTCCCAGTATTGTTAAAACAAGGAAATAAGAGTGAACGTAATTACGCTCTAATTAGGTTTCGTTGTGGATGTTTTCTATCAAAATAACTAATTAACACACTTTTGGTTTGCACGCTTTCAGAATGTTTAATTTATTTATGTGCAGCAAAGAATGGTCACATTGCCTTAAAGAACGTCGGAGCTGATCTGATGACATTTTTGACATGTACTTCTGTGACTTATCGTCATATCGTCACCCTATTTCTGGCATGAGATATTGTTACCGTTTCAACACATTGTGCTGCAGGTGCCCCTAGACACAGCCCCGGGGGGCCATCCTGTTCCCGAGGGTCCACATTCTGTTTCTCTCTGCTGATCAGTCTGGCCTTCTGCCAATAGAAAGCCTTGATAAAATGATATGACCAATCAGCGCAAGGCTGAAGGAGCTTTAACTCATGACGAACAAGAACGCTATGGTCTGCAGAATTAAAGTAAAACAAGAGCGAGCGGCGCACAAGGAAAGCGTAGTGGACAGAATAACGAGGATTAAAGATTTTTCTCAGGAGAATATGTTTTTGCTTTACTCACACCTGGATCCACTATAGCAAAGAGAGCAAGATCATCACCTCCTGTATTTATTCCGATTGGCTCGAGTTTTGTGTCCGGCCACGCCCTTTATGTTGTGCTCTATGGCCGCCCAGCCAGGGCCCAACTGATGTTCATTGTGAACGAAAGGCAGACTTGAATATGATGTCTGGGATGGTCTCCCGAGGCTATCTGAGACAGGCACCCATGGGAGAGCACATTTTATACAAGCATGGCACCACAGGTGGAAACCCTCGTGAATAATAGAACAGCCTTTGTGTGCGCGTGCGTGTGTGTGTGTTGATTTGTGGCTAGAACGAACCCAGATACAAGACCCTGCATTATTGATTGCACCCGGGCTCAATCTGAACGGCCCTGCTTCCTTCATCCCGCTCCTCATGGATCGATCCGGTGGAATGGCCTAGGGATGTGTCTCACTGAAAACAAACACACACTCTCTGTACTTAGTGTTATTTAAAGCTCATTGTGTTCAGGGGCCTTCTGGAATCAGCCGGTGTGTGCTTTACTTAAAAAAGGTGATATTACATTTAATGGGTGATTAAGATGTATGAAGTAGGGATTTGGTTGTTTTGGAAGTCGATGGGAAACATGGCATTACAGGTTTTCTTCAGATTATATACTGATCATTTTGAAAATAGAGGCAAAATTGACATTGATAACCTCATCCTATACACACACACACACACACACACACACACACACACACAGTCTGCCATACACACTAGACCCGGGGCGAGAGACGGAGCAGGAGCGAGACCAGGGGGGTGTTGGGTTACGTCCCTCCTGCGTAATGTTTTTTCAGGCATGCTGGTGTCCTCTCGGCCCGTCATTGTTAAGCGCGAGTGGAGGGGTTTAAAATAGCCCGCATATATTTGGAGACGGCTCAGACACGTGATTGAATTAGACCGCGTTGTCAGAGCCGTCCATTACTGGAGGACTGTGGGTATTTTTTTCCGCATGACTTTTTCGCTATGTATCTTATTACACGTTTATTTCCCTCCAGGTGTATAACCTTCTGTACGTCAAAAAAACGATTGCCCACCTGATAAGTGTGCTTTAATTTAGCGCAGGCTTTTGAAAGCTGTGCCGTACCGTGGGGCTATTGTTGTCTTAGAGTGGTTTGGTTTAGAATGCAACCAGGGGAATCGAAAAATAACAACACTTACACACAAGCAGAATGGGGGAAAGAATTGATTCACGTGAAAATAGGGATTATATGCTCCTGCAATACTGGCATTGTCAATTTGCTTCGACTATGTGCGCTTCTGTTCGGCAACATTCATTTAACAAATAATGGCGCCTGTGGGATCCGAACCCTTCAGAGACCCCATTCTGGGGTCTCTGCCTATTCCCTTCCTCAACACAACGCTGTGTGTTCTGTGTGTTGTTGTACTTTCAACAACTGGTGTATGTTGCTGTTGAAAACTGTACCAACAGGTCACAGCAGACGGGGCCCAAAAGCACTACGGTAGATGGTCTGAATGCCAGCAAATCTCTGACTCCAATAACCTTGGAGAGAAAAACTGAAGCATGTGTCGTCTCTTATGTCAGATCTAGAAACGCTCATTAGCAATGCCAAGGTAGGATCTCGCTAATGCTAGACATGAGTTGTGGTGTTCTTAAGTTACCCTCGCCAAGCTTAGCCTTGTCATTGACATTTCCTTGTGTGCTGCTGGCTGCTTTTGATGACATCAAACTCGAGGTAATGGGTGTCTTGTAAAGCCTGAGTGTGGAGCAAGATTGCGCTCGCAGTGTTTCCCTCAAATGACACGACTAGAAATAATGTGATTGTATCTTCTGAGTTTTCACCTGGGTGGAAGGAATGTGATGCCATTGAGCCCTGCGATGTTCATTTTAATAACATGTCAAAGAGAAATATCGATTTTTAAAGGAAAGATAGGGGTTTTATTTTGTTCCCCATAATTGTTTCTGAAACAAAAAATATTATTATATCTCCAGAAGGATGGGGGTACCTACATGACAGCCCACTGTCGTATTGCCAATCTTTATTTTATTCAACCCCTTTCCATTTATTTTTTCTAATTTCATTCCATTTCATATACAATAGCACCATGGCATGAAGACATAAATAGAAAGAGCAAATGTCACATTTTAAAATTAGGATGATTTGAAATGTTGATCACCATGCAGGCTACTGGCATTACTCCCGGGCTAGTTTCTCCAAAGGCATTTTATAACACATCAGCCCTCTCTCTCTCGTTCTCTCTTTCTCTATGCCTCACTCTCCCGTTCTCTCTCTGGTCCTCGCTATCTCCTGTTCTTTCCCTCTCTCTCTCTCTGCTCTTCTCTAGCTCTCCTTTTCTCTCCTTCCCTCTGCCTCTCTCTCTGTTCCTCTCTATATCTAGTACCTCTCTCCTGTTGTCTCACTCTCTATACTTCTTCCCTCACTCTGTGTATCTCATGTTCTCTCTCTCTCTCTGCATCTCTTTTCCTCTCTTTACCTTCTCGTCCCAGCCTCCCCCATCCCACACACTGTGTCTCACACACCTACTGTCTGCCCGACAGGTATCTGTTGCTAGGCGACAGGCGCTGAGCAGTCGACTGCTCTTATGAGACCGACGGTTGTCCACCATGATCTCAACACGCACGCACGCACGCACGTCACACACACACACACACACACACACACACACACACACACACACAGACACACACACACACACACACACACACACACACACACACACACACACACACACACACACACACACCTACGTATTGCCATACACTGGTTTGAATTGTATAGCAAGAGTGCCAGCTAGAAAAATGTGAAACTGTAGCTGCAATGCATTTGCATTATGCAATATAAATTGAGGCATTGCCTCGTTATTTATTGATATTTTATAGTATTTTTCCCATCTTATTTGATGCGTTTTGCGCCGCTTCCACATGGTTGTTTGATTGGCCCGTTGGGAAGGTCAGGGCTTTTATTTTGACAAATGGGGGAAATGCCAAGCACTACAAAGTGCTTATCCAGCTATTGATTCATGGTGGCAATTAGCTGGTAGCTCTAGAAGAGGACATTTGTACTGTAAACCACCTTAGGGTGTGAACGGCATGTTTGCCAAAAGCTCTAAGACTCTGGGATTAGCGAGGAGGATTTCCCCGCAGCTGCGTCTGAAGAAAGAGCGCGAGAGAAAGAGGAGGTAAAATTAAAGTTACTGAGTGTCTGTAAGCACGAGGTCGTTGTGGATGACAGCATTCACTGTTAACTACTTTAATTACGGCGAGATGGTATCTTCCTCCCGTTGCATAATTTAGTTACAAGACGATTTGGATATTCCACTGTACACTCCTCGTACATTTTTACACTGCATTATATTAATAGCCAGACTGTCACCTAGCAACAGTGTGCCGTTCGACTGTGACCAAAAGCAATGTTTGTTGCCAGATCTGCCAACAAAAACAGGGAAACCTGGACTTCACTGAACTAGCTTCAGCTTACCTTCCTTGGTAACTGAAAACCCTGACAAGTTGTCAATCAACTTGTACAGCTTAAACCGGAAATCCTGCCTGGCTGTCAATCAACTGGCACAGTTTGAACTTGAAACTTTGCTTAGTTGTCAATCAACGTTTACAGTTTCGGCTGGGTGATTTGATTTGATATGAGGTATAAAGTGTTTGTGTCCAAAATAGACTGAAGTCCCTTATGATGCACTCTGCAAAGAATGTAGTCCACTATGTTCGTTATATGGGTGCTTTGCTACATAACAATATGTTTCTTTATGTCTTTTTTAGGACGTACTACAAATATGAATTGAAATTCGCTCAAATATTTGGATTATTTGTGTCAATAATTACACTGTTTCATACACGCTTTCTCAAGATTATTGCACAGAAAATGGAACCTTCCGGCAACTGTCATTGTTTGGTCACATGACCATCACGGTCGATCTGAATCGCCGAGGACAATGATGTTAGCAATGTAGTCGAACCATGGTGCTTTACTCTGCTCAATCTTGTCAGTTTGTGTCTTGCACAGTATTGCATCAGTTCCACTTAGGCTTCTCTGGATTCCAAATTTTAATTTTTGTCACTTAGCAGACGCCTTTACCAGCCGTGACTTCAGATACATGACATCGAGGAGCAGGTAGAGCGCCTACCTTCTCGGGGCGAACCGGGTGCCTTTTTAGCCTGGGATTCGATAGGGCTATCCAGTACAAACTGCATGCATCAAAGTTAGACTAGCACACCTTCTGTACCTCACCTTCACTGCCCATTCCACCCACCGGCCCCACCTCCAGAGCCCTGGCACTGCTGAGTGAAATGACACATGTACCATTGGACAGTGGAGGAGGAGAAGAGGGAAGGAGGGGAGCTGATTCAGTCCTCCCCATCCTCCCATGTGAGGGACGTCACCTCCGCTCGCGCTGATGTGCTCCGACACCCGCTTTTTGTGCTGATTTCTCGTTGTTCTTCACTGCGTGTATTTGTGTGTGTGTTTGTGTGTGTTTGTGGGAGTGTGTGTGTGTGTGTGTGCATGTGGGTGTGGGTGTTTGTGTGCGTGTGTGTCACTGTGTACACTGCTGTCGCAGGCATTGGCTTGTCACTGGAGAGAAACGCAGGAGAGAAATAAAGAGAGACAGAGGGACGGCGAGAGAAAGAGACGGATAGAGAGAGGAAGATTTAAAAGAGAGAAAGATGTAAATAAAGAGAATGGGATGTAGATATATTGAGAGAGGAATATATATCTATATATAGATAGATATATCGATATAGATAGATATTTCTACACCTCTATATAGAGATAAATATATTGATACAGATATATTGATATCTATCGATATATCTATAGATAGATATCTATATCTAGAGAGAGAGATGGAGGAAAATTGATTGAGAGGGAGAGAGAGAGAATAATGGAAATAAACAAAGAGGAAGAGATAGGCGAAGTGATGGAGGGGTTCAGAGAGAGAGAGAGAGAGAGAGAAAGAGAGAGAGAGAGAGAGGGAGGGTGAAGAGGGGTCACCCTCATCTCTCTTATCCACCCCCTCAGCAGAACAGTCATACAGGGAGGAATGCCTCCCAACGGCCCCGGGAGGGCCAATCCCACAATGCATTTTGTCAGCTCCGCCACCACAACAATAACAGGAACAACCACAGGAACAAGAACAACAGCTACAGTGCTAACCAGAAGGAGCAGAGGGCAGTGCGAGCTAACTGTATGAGCACTAACATGACTGTAGCTCTCACAGCGAGAGAAACTGAGGGGAGGAGAGAGGGGTAGAGAGAGAGAGAGAGCGAGAGAGAGAGTGGAAGATTAAACAGGCTCTTTCTCCCAATCGCTTTCCGTTCTCAGCAAATTAGATCTCTAAATGAGAGAACATTTAAATAGTCGTTTGCTTAATCAGTGTGGGTTTCCTCAAGTGTGGAATACCGTTTCCCCCCAATCAAGAGAAGCGGATCACTGATATTGTTCAACCGATATTATTACAATCAAGTTGAATGTGCTGATTACATGAAAAATATATCATATTAAAGATGACATTATTATGTCAAACTCAGCAGAGTATTTATTAAATTATATATATATATATATTAAGTGAACAATTATATTTAGTGAATAAATACAGTATCTAGTGAAAGTCTTTATATAGGTCTTCATATCAAACTGAGAAGACTAGTGGTTGTAGCTCTTCTGGAATAAAAGTATATATATATATCACGGTATTATATGACAAAGACGGAACAAGGAATTGGCCAGGCAGCATGAGCCTGCCCCGTAAAGACAGATAGATAGCCTTGTGAACAGAACGTAGCGCGGGCATCGGGGGACTAACTGTGGTGTAAAAGCTGTGATTCAGTGATGTCACTGCAAGGCGTCTAGGAGGAGAGGATGCCTCCCCCTCCTCCCCCTCCTCCCCTCCCCCCTGCAGCCCATCACAGCCCCTCACATCACAGCCACGCTTTGTGCCCCACCCACCCCCCGGGAGACAATGACCTCTTCTGTCAACACACATGATCAAACTAGTGTCGGCCTACGTTCTCATTTTTTCTGTCTCCTTGTACCTCGCCTCCTCCCTCTTCTCCTACCTATTCTCCTCCTCCTCCAACGCCTCCTCCACCTCTTGCTCCTTCTTCTCTTACCCCTCCCTTTAGGCATCTTCCTCCTTGTCGTCCTCCTCTTCCTCATGCCTCTCCTCCTTCCTCTCCTCTTCCATTTCCTATTATCTCCTTCTTTTTCACTCCTCTTAGTTTTTTCTTCGGCCTCTCCTCCTCCGGCCCCTCCTCCTCCTTCTCCCTTTTGACATCTTCCTCCTTCCCGCCCCCCTCTCCCTCTTGCTTCTCCTCCTTCCTCTCCTCTTCCTCTTCCCTCCTTCTTTTGCACTTCTTTTAATTTTTTCTGGCCCCTCCTCCCTTGCCACCTCCCCTAGAGGGATAGACCCCACGGTGTCCTCTTGCCTCCAGGCTCCACGTCCTGTTAATAGATCTTGTTAGCCCAGGTCATGACACACACACACACACACACACACACACACACACACACACACACACACACACACACACACACACACACACACGCACACATAGGAGAGCATAGTCAGAGGGGAAGTGGTAGACAGGGAGACCGACCCTAGTGGTTTGAATGTTTGACCCCCGGCTAAAGGTCCTGGGTTCAAACGCCCAATGTCTGCAGTGTGCATATAGGCGTCCTTGACAAAGATGCCTGAAAAATGTCTGCTCTTTCATTGCATTAATCGGTCACAATTCAGTGTAAGTTGCTTTGGATAAAGGCGTCTGATTACCAGTAAACACGAATTGGCTGTGCTTCTTAGAATGAAGATGTCTTTTCCTTCCCCCTGTTCACTTCTCCCTCCGTTTCGGGGTCTTAAACATGCAGATATGGTGTGAAGGTGTGAATGATGATGTATTCCCTCATCCCCCTTTGGGAGGTGTTCAAATCTAAATGTGAAATGATTAAAAGGGGCCTGGAGTCACGCTGACATCGTTTCCATCTCCGTGCGGTTGCCTCCGAGCACGTCTCAAATTAGGGTCAAGTCTCTGAACCATTACCATTATGATTGCCATTTCACAGCGTGCTGAAAGCTTTCACATATTTCAACGTTTCACAAATGTTTGATGAGGTGGACTCTGTTTGTTTGGAGTTTGAAGTTGTAGATTTAACTGAATATTTCACACCGATTACATTTTCCGGACGACACACGGGTGTAATTCTGTTTTTTGTTGTTGCACAACCAAATGCACAACCGAAACAGCACACGTTGTTCCTTATGAATCTGTCTTTGAACGAACAGTGACAAAACTAACAGGATGAAATGTTATGTGTCTTCAGACAACAATGACGGCATACCTTATCCTAAAAAGCTAGCATTTGTTAATCTAATTTGTTCTAAAGCGATGGCATCTATATTTATACCCTGTACGTTCCACGCTGGTGACATAAGCAGATGGAGCGGTCTAAGTAGTGAGCGATAAAGCATCAGGAGGGTGCGATTGAGATAGCATCAGCTGTCTATCCACCCCAGAGTCTAATCATTGTGAGTGACGAGAGGAGAGGGGCGACGAGGGGGAGGAGAAGGGGAGGGGAGAGGGAGGAGGGGAGAAGTGGTGGAAAAGTTCAAGGAAATCAGAGCTGTCTCGACTACAGAATAAAATCTTGGCTTGAGAGGGGAAGAGAGGAGAGGTGAGGAGAGTAAGCGGAGGAGAAGAGAGCCTGGTAGGGGAGAGGATATAGGAACATGGAGATGAGAGGAGAGCAGTAGGCTGTGGAAAGAAGGAGAAGGAAAAAGAGAGAGAGGGGATACTCAAGGTGATGAAAGCTCAGTTGAAAGACAGTCTCACCTCTGCTAGAGACGAGAGGAGGAGAAGGAAGCAAGGGGAGATCAGAGAAACGATCGGAGAGAGGAGAGGTGAAAGTGGGGAGAGCGATAAGATGTGATGAGAAGTAAAGAGAGAGAGAGAGAGAGAGAGAGAGAGCTTGGGTGGAAGAGAGGTGAGGAAAGGGTTAATGTAGATTGCTAGTAGATCCAGTGCAGGGTTCAAAGAGGACTAGAGGTGACAGCGGAAAAACGATGCAGAGGTTAGGGTCGGGTGAGAGGAGGATAGGAGGAGACAAACTGCAGTAATGAAAATACAGGACAGCAGGATTGAATTGAGAACAGCGGACCTACCCTCTACTGCTCCTTTCACTGTAACCCAGAGCTGTTGATTTATCGCAGACCAGGAGTATATAAGGGTCAGACCCATAGGGATCCAAACGGGTGAGGGATAAGTTGCAGAAGGTGAATCAGGAGGAGAGATACTGTTGTAATGCTTTAAAAGAAAAATAGGTTATTTGAAAGTCATTTTTGCCAAGATCAAGGAAGCTGATCACTGATATTTAATCAATCAATCAATTTTTCCTTCTTTTTTTGTCATTCTCGCAATTGTTTTTCTTTCTTAAAATATATATAATGAATAAAATAAACTATGAATACCAAACGGAGCTATATGAAGCTACGTGTTATATGAAGAAGACAGCAGAACGATTTTTCATGGACAATATATGATACTGTCCCATGAAGGTAGATATAAAGCCATTAAACATATTAAAGAGAAGGTACGATAGTGATGAGGGGGGGTTTGCTGGTTTTGTTAAAGCAAGCGTGTATTTCAAGCATGTGATTTACAGTCTTGCGCCATAGTTCTAGTCATGACTGGTGACGGCGTGCCCACTCTTTTAACCTTGAAATTGGTTCTGCAAAAAGCATCATTCATTTGAGTCTGTATGGCGTTTTAGTTTGCGTTACACCCTGGCCTAATGATTGATTTGAAGGGACACCTATACTGGCACTGCTTTAGTTAACCTCCAAGAGATATGGATTCAGATTGATCATAGTCATAGAAAAAATAACAATTGATTCAGGCCCTTGTCAAGAGAATGAATTCTTTTCAATGCAACATCTCACACTAACTAACACTAGCGATTGGGAATAGATAAGTGTCCAAGAACACCAGGCTGCTAATCGCTTTTTCCTCTCAGTCATGTTGTTATACAAAGTGAATCTTCCATTCATATCCGGACCTTGCTCTTTATGGAGCAGGGTCATCGGTCGGCGCAGGTCGGACTGTAGGGAGCCAATTAGGAAGCCTTGTTTCCGCAAGCAGCCGCCATCTTGCGCCCGGCGTTGAGTTCAGTGTAGCAGCGGACGGGTTTCTCTGACATTAATAGGCCCCCTTAGAGTGGATCTGTGTTCAGTGCGTGAGGCAGCTTATTGACAAACAGGGAGCGGTGTAGGCAGCGAGAAAGCTGAGCTTGTTAGAGGAGGTGGAGCGGAGTTTGACAGAGAAACGGGGCTGCGTTCGAGAGACAGCTGATGGCGTTGCGAGGCTGCTGTTTGTTTGTTGCTGTTGCTGGGTTCTGGTCTTTAAAGTTTGGGTTAGAGTTGTCAAAGGTAAGGAGGTGGTTGCACCTTGTACTCCCAGGAGAAATAAAGGGGTCGGGGCTTCGTGCCTTCATTTAAATAACAGGGAACACAATGAACTCCCAAGTACTGTACATTGTTAAAACAATTAAATATCTGTTAAGCATTTAATTCCATCTAAATTAAAACTGAATATTTAGCGATGTAATTTTACAAATAAAAGACTAACAGCATCATAGAGAGTAACAACAGTATTATATCCATTCAACAATAAATCCCAGTTCAATTAAATAGATTCACTCAGCTTTACGATTGGGTGCCAACTCTGCAGCCATGAAAAACTACCCTGCTTTATACAAACAGCAAAGCTCACAATAGCAAAGATATAGATAGTAGACAACAGGATTGTCATCAAAATAGACCTATAAATTCTTAGACATGGAACATTTAGGCAGTATGAGGAAGATACTTCAGCTGAAAACAACTTCTTTCATACCCACAAGATGAGTCTTGGCAGAACAACTTTGACAAGTATGAGATATCAATTTGTCCTTTGGCAGGCAGTGAGGGCTCATCACAGACCGCATAATGGCTTTCATGGTTCTGTCTAGTTTCAGTGCAATTTGAGATGTTACAATTGCTGCTTGTTACAATTGCCCCTGGTCTCCCTTACACAGTCGTGTAAAAACACAATCAAGCGAATACGATATCCCGCATCAAATCTGTAGTTTACAAAGGGTTTTAACACAAAGAAAGACAGCAATCAATCAATAGAAATACTAGTATCCAAGGAAAGAAAATATGGTATATCACAGATATCGAATGTGTGGGGGTCTTGAAACCAAAATATGGGTTCCCAGTTTTGAGGCTCACTATTGCCTTTTGATTCATAGGTGAGGTAAGTGATCTGAACCACGGGCCCCCTCCAAGATAATATAAATCAATCATTACCCTTCAATGGCACGCACACACACACACACACACACACACACACACACACACACACACACACACACACACACACACACACACACACACACACACACACACACACACACACACACACACACACACACACACACACACACACACACAGGTGTCTGTTAGGAGATTTATCTAGGTATAATAAGCCCAAGGTCATGTCCGTCATTCCAGAGGACATAGCAATACACTCGCTGAAAAGGTTAACTCAAGGATGATTGATACAGAAGGAATGACTTTTTATGGATAAAGTCCAATTTCTCCCTGATCTAGTGTTTTAAAAGGGTGCCCTTCTGTTAACAACTTTGTGTGTGTGTGTGAATTGTATTTTCATTAGGTAATGGCTGTAGAATATCCTCCTCAGTTGGATTCCCCCTCCTATGCTTTTATTTGCCAATGTTACAGTGATTATCTTTCCATTAAAGTAATTCACTTTTATGGTGTGTTTCTCCAGGTTACATCTCTCCAGTGTTAACTTGATGTAGTGATTAGGGGCAATTACCTTTGCTCAAAGCCAAATTAGGTCGCTTGCTCTCTTGCTCTTTTCTACCTCGTTCGCCCTCCTTGTCAGTTAACTTGATAAACAAAGTCTAGACTTTACCTTCTTTTCTTTTTCAGAATACCTATCACCTGTGAATGTTATATTAAGAATAACTCCTCCATAACGATGACGGAAACACTGATGTATAGTTGTTTTAATAAATACTTTTATTCTTCCTTTCGTATTTTCCTCATTTTTGAATTGATAATTATTCATGATACATTCAGTTATATCTAATAGGTTTGATCATATGAGTCCATCATTTTTCCCCTTCCAGTTACGTCATATCATGCTAATACCCAACAAGCTAGCTACTATAAGAGAGAGAAAGAGAGAGAGCGAGAGAAAGACCACTTTTGCACCAGGGTTTGGTTCTCCCCTACCCCTCACACTCACCCCTCCTCTCTACCCCTCCACCCCTAATCTCATCATTGTGGGTAATCTCGCCTGCATCTCAATCTGCATCCATTACCCCGTCGCTGCTCGGCCGCGATCCACTGCCGCGATCCGCTGCCGCTTCAGAGCGACAGCCCAGCGATAGGACGGTCAGTTGACGACAATCGCTGACCTTTCATTTTCCCACAAGTCACCGCGTCCCGGGCGCTATTTTTAACCGTGGACCACTGAGGCTCGAGGAAATTGAGTATCAATGGGTTGAGATGCCACGCAGCATTATGAATCAGCCTCCACCTCCTCCTCCTCCTTCTCCTCCTCCTCCTCCTCCATCATCACTCTCTATCTCCTCCTCCTCTCCACGTCTCCCTGTTTAGTCCACGGAGGCGTTCAGCTCTGTGAGGCTGCTGCTGCTGCTGCTGTTGTTGAGACCTAAAGTCATGTAGCTTCTTGGTTCTCCTGGGTTCTTAGACAGAATTTGAACATTGATTTGATCTTTCAGCCCTTAATGAGATTTATTTAGTTTTTTTTTTTGTTACTTTGTGCATCCATTTGTTTTGTTTCTTTCGATTGTTATTCAGCGAGCAAGAGTTCTGTATCTTTCGTATAGTTCTTTCTAGCTCAAATAGTTATTTATTTAATGATTCAATCCCCTATCAGGAACCCAGCCATACCGATGAGCCTGAGTCAGTATTATTGTTGTATCTGTATCGCTGAGTTGAAATTTGTCATCTAACCCTCTTATACCCTCTTTTCCTACGGGAATTGGGTTAAACCGGTTAGATGAAATCACCCATGTCACCCACTTATATCCGTGTTCATCATCTTATCCTTGCGGATCCAGCAGGGTTGAAACTTGGCCCAACACACAGAGGCGCCACAGGAGTTTTCATATATACGATTCACAAGATGGATGCCCTCTTTTGTGACATTGATAGGTCTGCTCACATGTCACATTCATTCCATTCATCACATTTATCACATTGAGTTTATTTCGCCTCCTCCTCGCTCCTTGTCTAGTTCAGTGGAATTGTATTACTATATATCAAGGGGTTATACGTGGGATGTGTATTTGTGGTGTCTTGCTTACGCTGAGCTGGCCTGCTTTAGATTTACAGTGCTGGTTGCTATCATGGGTAAATCACGCGGGCTGAGCTGCCATACATTTTCCATAGCTATCGGAGCTTAGCGTTGCAGTTGCGTGATCCCGACCAGTTTGACTCTAGTCCATTCCCGAGTTACCCATTAGCATTAGGCCTTTACCCTTAAGCCTGTTGCGCTTAATAGCTGTATTTGCTTGAAATGTATATTTATTACTTACTATTATTGTGTCAAATAGGAATGTATTGAATTTGTTAAGCATTGAACTATATTTCCCTGGTTGTGTTGATGTTATTGGAAATGTCGTATTCCTAGCTTACTCTATATGGCGGGAAAATGGTTAGCCTAGAACCTTTGACCCCTCCTCCCCTTAAATGCTAACTGGTTCAAAAGGCTTGACCTTTGGCCAGGAATAACTGGCTGTTCCACACATGGTACACCCTTCACCCTCACCTGTGTGCTGTGGATATGTGTGTGTGTGTGTGTGTGTGTGTGTGTGTGTTTTGCGTATACATATGTATCTCTTCCTTCATTGGTTTGTCTTGTGTGTGCATGCAAACAGGTATATGCATGCATCTATGTTGGAATGTGTGTGTGTGTGTGTGTTTGTGTCTGTATGTGTGTGCGCATGTTAATGTGCCAGTCTGCGTACATCTGCCTGTGTCTGTGTGCGTTTGTTAATCCATAACTGTACACGCATACACACATTTGTGTATACTTATGTGTGGACACACGTATGTATGTGTGTGTTTGTATCAGATACTCCCCTCCATCCTCCTCCTACTCAGTTGCCTGGCCATGCCCCAGACTGGGTTTTCTAACCCAGGGAGGGGACACATGGCTAACTGTACTGGCACTGAAATAGCACACAGCATGCTGGGAGATTCACTAGTTTCCCTTCTCCCTGGCTCAGTCTATAAATAGCCCCTCACACTGGAATAGCGCTTTCCCCAACGGATGAAGGCCGCAGCAACAGCTGCGCTGAA
>NC_136935.1:10615197-10660545 GCF_949987615.1 Pollachius pollachius
TCTTTCCCGCCCTTTTCCCTGTTGCTATAGATCAAAATGTCTCCCTCCTTGTCACCTTCAGCTCTCCCTTCTGTTTTTCTTGGCTTTTCCCCCTAGCTTTTCTTACTCAATTTCCCTCAGTGTCCGTGTTCCTCCTCCGTCCTCTCCACCTGCCGACCACTCACTTGGTCTCTCTCTCGCTCGTTCTCTTTCGCACTCTCTCACTCCCTCTCCCATGGTCTCTGATCTCTTTGTGGGGGAGAGTGTGTCTGTGTCTGTGGGTGGGTGTGTGTCCCTTTTCATATGTCATGTTTTCTTTGAGTGTTGAGCGTGTGTGTTTGCGTTTCCACATCGAGTCGTCCCTGCTAGTGCTCTGTTGGTCCTCTACCTCTTTGTATCTCGTCTGGAATCTATTTTTACCTCACGTTCTTTTACCATATTTATCCCATTTTTAAACCCCTATGATCATCACTATGAGTCCTCCGTGCTTGAAGCGTGTTGTTTTCTACGATTCTCGTGAACGTATTCTGTTCTTTTGAATCAGTATGGAAAATGTGTATACAGTATACACCTGCCAACTGTTATTTCAATCAAGCAAAGCACACTGAAGTAAACACGATTGGGGGAGTAAGGTGGGCTTTTTTCTCTGATCCTAACTTCCTGTCCAACGTGTCGCTATAATAACAAAGTATTTCCCTCAACCCCTGTTTACCCTGCTCTCCCCCCCCCCCCCCCCCCCCCCCGGGCCTTCTTCCCTTCTGTCTCAGCTTGTTGTGACATCACGTGGGTGTATATATAGCAGGCTGATTGATTTCCTCTTGTCATGGGTGCCTCTCTCTCACTCGCTTCCTCCCCAGCTCTCAGGCTCTATGCCTGGGCCTCTCACATGGAGTAAAGCCCCCTCTCTCTTGTCCGTAGTGTGTGTCTTCTGTGATCCGGTGGATCGTCTGTTAGGGGCCCGCTGCACCATCTATTATTCATGGAGTTTCCACCCACAACCCCACCACCACACAACCGCACCCGCCCTCAATCCATTGTGTACCTGAGCACACATAGAATTCACACCATGCATGCACTCACGTACTCACACAGGCACACCCTAACACAAATGCGCACACCTACACACGCACACATTCTCGCACGCACGAGTGAGAGAATGATGCTTATACAATGATGCATATGCACACCCGCCATTCATGTTTTGCTAGTACTGTGGGGGGGGGGGGTGTTTACAGTGTGATCGGAGTGTGATCAAGGTGAGGAGGGTTGTGAGTGGCCCCTCCCCTCCCTGGTTGAGTTATCTTCTGGGCTGACTCTGGCCATGCCCAAGTACCGCCCCTACCATAACACACACACACGGACACACACACACAGTCACACGCACACAGTCACACACAGTCACACACACACAGTTACACAGTCACACAAAGTCAAACACACACAGTCACAAACACACACACACACACACACACACCCACACACACACACACACACACAGAGTCTCACACACACACACACACACACACACAGTCGCACACACACACTCGCACACACACACACACACAGTCGCACACACACACACACACACATAGTCGCACACACACACACACACACACACAGTAATGCCTGAAGTGCTTTTGCACAGGAGCACCACCAACCGGAGTGAAACTTAAGACAGCTCTGTACATGTAACACACACACACACACACTGGTGTCTGTTGGAGATTTATCCAGGCATGCTAGCACGCACACACACATACCGACACACCTTATCACCAACACAAACACACCTACACGGATGCTTACGCACATGCTGGAACATTCCTCCTTCATGGTTATTTTCTATTCAGGTCTTGCATTTCGTCATAATGCTGGCTATTATTGGGTCCGATTCATCGAGTAAACCAATCAGCTCCCTGGACACTGCGTGGTCCAGTGTCTGTTTTCCCAGGCGGTTTGTATTAATTAAATCATCCACTTCAGTATGGAACAGCCCCCAGGCGGGACTGTGCAGATAGATAAATCTTATGACTAAGCTGGCTTCTTTCAGTCCAGTTCATTGCTATTGTTAAAAGGGGTGGAATCAAATTAGGGGAGATGGCGACTGTGTCCTCCATGCTGTATCATTAGGTCATGTAATCCAATTGGAGCCGGACAATCCCCCTGAAACAGACTCAGGCCTCCCTTGGGAGCCATCTGTAATGTGTGTATTTTAGCCTGACGGTGCCATGCTTCCGACCACCAAGGCGTGTCCCTCCTGAGGGGTGGTCAGAGTGGTTCATGGTGAAGGTCTCATCTCCACCTCCCATTACTTCAGTGTACCCCGGATTAACTTCCACATACACAAGCGCATAGGCGCATGCACGCACGGACACACACACACACACACACACACACACACACACACACACACACACACACACACACACACACACATACACACACACACACACACACTTGCACTACACATAGACACATAAATCTGCACACACTTGTACACAAAAACATAGACACTCTCTGAAACCCTAACATAGATAATGGAACAAAAAACTCAACTCATAGCGGTGTTAAACCGGTATCAGCTCTAAAACAAACAGAACGCCACTGTAAACACGACCATCCTATTCTTTGCGCCGTCTTTAACTCTCTGCAATGAACCGACATCAGATGTTGCTAGGAGTAAAAAAAAAAAAAAAAAAAAAAAAAAAGGGCTATCAAGTCAATGTCAAACAGCATCTGTTGCTCGCTCGCAGCGTTCGGGCTTAGCCACGGCCACAGTCAGATGTCTAAAGCGGCGACATGGGAGAGGAACTGTGAATGAAGACAAGGATGACGCAAGCGCTTCTTCTTCTGTGGTACAGTAGGGAGGGAATGGCCCTGATCGGGAGGGTCTTAAGTTGCCCGAGTGCCAGGAATTCTTCTCGGGGAAGCCATATGTCGGGACTTACTCCAAGCCTTCGCTTTTTACGAGGGTAGAGGGGACACATGTTGACCTCTTACAGTGTTTCTGTCGTGTGTGCGTGTGTGCGTGTATGTGTGTGTGTTTGTGTGTGTGTGCTCACACACACACACACACACACACGCACACACACACACACACACACACACACACACACACACACACACACACACACACACACCGGCCACCCTCAGAACCACTGAACCGCACCTAACAGACCCATATGTTAAAATGACTCGCACACACACACACACACATCCTACATCAGCGCACGACAGTCGACATATGCCATATAGGGCGACAGCTGGATTTCTATGCGATTCCTCAGGGACAGTAGCCATACAGTCACATGCATGTTTCATTGCACATGCATGTGCTAGGGGGCATATTGACAATTGGACGCATTCTCCTTCTTCCTCTGCCTCTTTTCCCTGGCCCTTGTTTCTCAGGGAACCACTGCTGTGTAGCAATGTCTCTGTGTCAGTGCTTTTTTACCACCGTGATGCTAACCCTCCCTGGAAGGAGGGATACTTCTCCCCAAACCAAAGGAAAAAGAGTGTGAAGGATTCTCAAGGTTCCTTCCCTTGACCTTGGGGAGAGTTTCCTTGTCCTTTAAGAGGAGTCAGGGTTAGGAGGTTGTCATATATTGTGCCCTGTGAAGCGTTGGGGGGCTATAACTGTGACTAAGGGCTGGAATTGTCTTGATTAGAATCTCTGTGACTGATCCCTCGTGCCCCAACTTAAGCAACACACACATTGTATTGACACCAGGTTCGATCCTGACCTGCGCCCCTGTGCCACAAAGGCCATCCCCACTCCTGCATGTTTTTCTTCTCTGTCCAGTCAATAAACATACAGATCCAGATAGATCCATCTGTGCCTGGTGTTCGGCTTTTGTGAGTCTATTGATTGTCTATTGTGATGTGTTTTTACAACACTCCAACACATCTCCCTGTTTTTCCCTTTTTCCCGGCCAATCACATTGAAACTTGACTCCTCTTTTTGCCTTTTCTCTTCCCCAGGAGGTCCAGAAGCTGACCAACCCCGTGGTTATTCAGGCAGACGGGACGATCAAGGCAGATGAGAAGGAGGAAGTGCCCATGAGCGAGGTGGGGTGGATGACCTCAGTGAAGGACTGGGCGGGAGTCATGATATCTGCCCAGACGCTCACCGGCCGAGTGCTAGTAAGTTCTACCGCTCTCTATCTACCCACAGTAAAGGGTTGGGTTCCCAGTTGGATCGAACCCAGAAAGATACCGGGTTCGATCCCCAAATGTCCCCAGCCTTACTTCAAGCCTTCGAGTGAGATGCGTGAAGAAGATGACTGTGCCTGCCAATGAGCCTGACTGCTCATTTCTGAGCAACATCATTGACGATCCCTTCCCTGATTGGTTTGGTGAATCCATCTGGCCTGTCAATCACTATCGCCCACGCAGCTTAATCATCTCACTGGAGGCAACATTTTGGGAGGGAGGGAGGGTGCGTTTTATTCGATTGTTTATCTGCAAAATCTTGCTCTTTCTCTCTTTAAGACAATCGTACCTACAGCACATTTAATGCATCATCAATGTAGCAATGGCCTGAGAGCTTCTTGCCGCCCTAATAATGATGGTTACAAACCCGTACCGTTTCAATCTAAGCCTAGCTCCCTGATCCCTTAACATCATGCCACGGTGTCACGGCCTTCCATGCCACGGTGTCACGGCCTTCCATGCCACGGAAGGCCGGGCCGTGCGCTGCTGATAGGAAAAAAGCTCAGCCCCAAGTTTTGACCATTTCAAGTTAGAGGTGTCAAAGGCCAGAATCGAACGTCATGTTTGATCCATTACTTTTTACACATCCCTTACCTTCCGGATCTTTTTTGGGGTGCCGACTCCGATGCTAATTCTTCCATCGGATGACTTCTGTGAACTACCTGATGTCCATAGCATTTGCAAACAATTTCTTAGCTGTTCTTGCCAAGCTCTCTGAGCCTGGCATTTGAACTGGCACAGAGTAGCCTCTGCGGCATTGCACAATCTCACAAATACACATGCAAACTAGTACACTCACATGCACACACACAAACACACACACACATGGACACACACACACACACACAAATGCACACACACACACACACACACACACACACACACACACACACAATAACTCGCTCACACACGCACACAAACACACACACACACGTGCACAGAGCAGTACAACCTACGCCGATTAGCTTTTTCTCAGCCAGTTAAATTTACAAGAGCAGTGTGCTTATTATTAATCTGTTTGTGTGCATATGTAAGTGTTTGTGGTGGTTTATTTATTGGATTGCATGTTTCTGTGTGTCTGTGTGTATGCGTGTGTCTGTGTGTGCTGTAGGTTAGATTGTCACTGTCGATTTTCTCATAAGTTAAAGCCTCTCTCTCTGATTCTTATTCTCGCTCTCTCCCTCCCTTCCTCCCTCCCTCCTTTGACCTTCATCTCACCCTCCACTGTCTATTCCCTAAATGTGGAGCCTTGAACTAGCCAAACACATTTCCTGTATTGCTTCCTTTCTTGACAGTCCTTCATGGATTTTGTTATCGATGTAACATTGTCTGCTAGCGATACACTCTCAGGTGGACACACCTTTTTGTTATTATTGTACAATATTGCGTAGCCCAATAGATTCAGTTTGGAATTATTCTGTCAACGATCTTTATACATCCCACACACGGGAAACGTGGGTGTCACGACAGAAGGCCAGGACAGAAATACGAAAAAAAAAAGAGCCAAACCTTGTCCAAATAGCAATATAAGTCCGGATGCACAAACAAGAAATGCACCAAGCCCAGCAAGACATGTGATGTATAATTCGTACCCTGTTGCGGTTGTATACAGACTGGGGCACAAAACTATTTCCAATCAACTCTCTTGCAGATCACAGATCCCTACCTGAAGCTCAGTATCTTCTCCCATCCATAATGGTTGTCACTGTCTTGAGTGGCCTGCACTTACCCAGCACGTCAAATGTAAGTGACATGCATCTGCCACAGCGGATTTACCTCTGTCACGTGTGCAAAAGGTCTGGGAAAAAATGTAGGAGAAAAGCATGGGGATAGTCTAGATGCTATGGTGTTCTACTCCCGGATAAAGCTACTGGGTTCGATCACTCATACGCCTCTATTCAACCTGTAGCCAACCTTGAGTAAGTTGCCCTAACCCTTCCCTGCTCTCTAGTGACCGCTTAAGTGGCTTTTGGTAACAGTGTCTGCAACATTGTAAATGCGTTGGAAGCTGATTATATATTATATATATTTCCAGTGTAGAGGTGGCCTTTACAACCATCCACACGATGGCAGAGGGAATATGCTTTGGGATACAGCTCTGAAACGTGGAGAACCTGTTGGACATTGCTGTTTACTAAAGATTACCCACACTGCCATTCGCATGGGAGTAGTTTCACATCTGTTGCCCATCGTGAGACCGTCTCGGGCCGTCTGGGGGGAAATTGAACGAGACGGCAGAGGAGATAGGCTCTCCAAACACACTCGCCGGGGAAAAGTGTGCAGGAATTTGCTGGTTGCTTAGCGCCAGATCGAGTTCCAGGATGCTTGGAGGAGAGGAGAGGAGAGGAGGATTCTGTAGCGCCCTCACAGGATCTGTCATCTGGACACAAAACCAGCCTCCCTCTCTCTCCCATCACTTCCCCTCCTTACTCTCAGTTCCACTGGCATGGCCGTGCCATCCTTCCTGCTTAAATACCCAGCCCCGCAAACGTGCATGCTGCCAAGCTGCTCTCTGCCCTCTGTGTGTGGGTGTGTCTGTGTCTGTGTGTCTGTGTGTCTGTGTGTGTGTGTGTGTGTGTGTGTGTGTGTATGTGTGTGTGTGTGTGTGTGTGTGTGTGTGTGTTGTGAAGGAAATGATGGACAAAACCATTAGAACGTGGAGATAGGCACTTATGCACACGTTCATGCATGCAACCACATACACACGCATACACAATCACTCCACAGTGTGTACAGTAGTGATTTTTTTACCGGGCACCTGATACATATTAATGAAAGTCAGTAGACAAATGTTTAATTCAATGATTACTGCCAGAGACACATACAGTTTGGTGCACAAACTATTGAGCTGTATTCCACTGGCATATACTCTCTTCTTTCTTTCTTTCGCTTCTTTGTTCTTTCATTCTTTCTTTCTCTTTTCGTTCTTCTTCTCTGCGTTGTCTCCCCTGCAGTGTGTGGTGATGGAGGTGTTTTCGTGGAGGTGAATGAGTGTATCTTCATTGGGGTGGATTCCAACCGTTTGTGAACTCATGGTTCCTTGCCATGTCTCGTACACATAACACCCAGAGAAGAGCTGTGTGTCTATGTGTGTGTGTGTGTGTGTGTGTGTGTGTGTATGTGTATGTATCTGTGTGTCTGCATTTGTGTGTGTGTGTGTGTGTGTGTGTGTTTATGCCTGTGTGTGTGTGTGTGTGTGTGGGTGGTTTTACTGAGATGCTTGGCCCCCCGTCTGTGTTCTGCCGCAGATCCAAATCTCAGTAAACATCCGTGTATGTGTGTGCGTGTATGTGTGTGTGTGTGTGTGTGTGTGTGTGTGTGTGTGTGTGTGTGTGTGTGTATGTGTTTGTGTGCGACCAGCCTGGATGGCAACAAGCAAGGTGCCATAGCGGTGCTTAGTCATCATATAGACACATGCACACACCGAAAACCCACACACTCACGCACGCACAAATTTCCTCGCATACATACACACACAAACACAGGCATGTACACATGCATGTACACCCACATGAATAATCACACACAAACACACACAAAGAGGCAGACACAGAGGAACACATGCATATACATTATGAGTGTATGTACAGACAGACCCACACAAACACACACACACGTATGCACTCATTGCAACCATGCAGCCACATACTCTCACACGCATAGCCACTCACACACCCGTGCACAGTGCGGATTAGGGCTCGATGCAGGCTCCGCTCTCTGGGATAAGTGAAGGGGAAGGGGGTGGCTGGATGGAGATGGATTGCCCCTGGTCGTCTGATGGGCTGAGCCCTCCATCTCTGTTCATTTGTTGGTCTTGATGAGTTTATAGCAAGTGAAAGATCAAGTATACCCTAGGGCTGATTGAATTGCAATTCAAATCTAAATCCATCTGTGGGACTGGCCCTCCACCACCACCAGCACCACCCCCACCACCACCCCCACCACCACCACCCCCACCACCACCACCACCACCACCACCCCCACCACCACCCCCACCACCACCCCCACCACCACCACCACCACCACCACCACCACCACCACCACCACCACCACCACCACCCCCACCACCATCCCTCTGTGTCGTCTCCCAGTGAGGGCCGGTGTTACTGGCTGGGGGAGAGGAGGGAGGGGGCCTCCTAGCTGTTGATATGTCGGCCCCGGGGCCCCTGAGGCGGTGCGTTGTGTGTGCCTGCTGACCGACTGCTGGGGCCTCATGGGAATCGAAGGGTAATGAACACGTATCTGTCCTCGCAGTGTCATCATTTAGTCTGGGTGGGGGTGAGGTCGGGACCCTGTCTCTTTCTGAACGCTGATGGGCTGCTGGGAGGACGGAGACGAAGGAGTCTCTGTCCTCCGGCTAGGTGTGTGTGTGTGTGTGTGTGTGTGGTTCGTGTCGTGTGTGCGCATGCGTCCATGTGTGTGGGGCCGTGTGCATGCATCAATGTTTGCAAGTCGTTATTTGTGTGTGTGTGTCTGTGTGTCTGTGTGTGTGTGTGTTTTAACATTCATGGACGGAGACTTGGTGAAAACCCGCTCTCCTTTTAGATGAGACAGCGTTTGTCAAAGTCGACTGTCCTTGTGTGATGTTAGCACTTCACCAAGACCTACAGACACAGACACACACACACACACACACCCACACACACACACACACACACCCAAACACACACACACACACACACACACACACACACACACACACACACAAAACAAACAGCGCACCCCTCACCATGTATCCAATTCCTATTAGCGTAGGAGTCATCTCGTATGCCTTTGGAAAAGCAATGGGGTAAAATGAGTGATACTTTAGCCTGCAGCTGCCGCCCTCCTGCTCTATATGGGTCTTTAGCTGTTTATGTCAACCATCACCTCCACAATATGGACCAATCAATTATTTAGGAACCAATTCACTGCAGCCAGTTTAGCTTTGAGTCGCCAAGGTGAGAGGGCAAGCTATTAGTGTCAATGACCCCGGGAACAATCTAGACTGACAGCCCTCAGAATAGAGGAAAAGAAAGTCCACCCATAATGGAAATATTACCAAATGGAAATATGAGGGAAGTCCTGTTATGTGGGGAAGACTAGTAGGTAGGCTGAGTGTGTGCTGAGCTGTGAAAAGGCTCCGGATTTGAAAGCCAATATCCACAGTCTACAAGTTGGCGTCTTTCAGCAACAAGCCTTGTCCGCATCTACCTGAAAACAAAATATTAATAACAAACTAATGATTCACTGTGATATCTCCAGACAATAGAACCACAGCAACTGAGTTCTAAAAAAGACAACGCTGATTCAATGAAACAACACAGAACCAAACCTCACCTCTGATCTCCTAATGGACTGCTTATAAATGCTTTGACAGCTTCACTCACGCAGGATATGGAAATAGCCTTTTTCCGGCAAGCTCACACTACCAAAGCAGGCACACGAAATAGTAAGCTACCCTCCTATAATTTTATAATTTTTCTCTCGAGTTTATAATGACGGTGCCCTAAAAAAATGCCTTTTTTAAATCCCGTAATGAAGAAGACAAAGGGCGGAGGATTATAACCCGTTCAACGTAGATATTTCCCCTTGTCTCGCTGTGCCGCTGATTTGCCCGGCATGCCGGGTCCAGAAATAGGTCAGCCCTGCCATCTTTCTTAATGCGATCTTTGGTGGGGGACAGTGGACCATCTGTTCCCATGGCTGGGTTCCTAGCCCTATGGTGATCCCTCTGCCCGTGCATACAGCCTCCCATCACATGGCCGTCCACATATGGAGCCCTCTTTCCGTCGTCGTCGTCGTCTGCCAAGCCGATGCACTGCGGCCGCCCTCGTCCAAAGAGCTACCTATAGTTAGGTTAAGGGTTCAGCGGGTTGAAGTCGCTTTAACTAAATGTAACTTTGTTTTTTTGCTACTCGTGTGGGGCATGGTGAGGGCGGATGAACCAACCGAAACCCTTTTCATATCCGCACATAAAAAATATTGTTTATATTCGTTACATCTCATCTTCAATATCATCAGCTAAGCCATCCAAGGGTTCACAATGAGGAACTAGCTATCAGAAACGATCTGGCATTCATACTGTGAGGACGATGACTACAAGAGCAGCGGGCTGATGTGGAAGTGTGCGCAAACCAAACGCAAGAGGACTAGTTATTCAGCTGTACGTGTGTTTATGCATTTGGGGTCCTTTCTACACCTTAACAGGCCCCCCAGACAGTTTTTAGGTTGCATGAGCAGACCTTTACCTGACACACCATATGGTTTCTGACACAGAGCCATCTGGGAAGTCGTCCTTGAGAACGGTTTTGATCGGAGCAGGCCCTTCTGAATCCGTCCATCACTGTCTATCATGTATCCCGCGTATCACGTCGTTCCTCACGGGACGCTGATTGATCCTTGAGAAGAGGAACTTGACACGGATTCTCGCGGGGATCGTAATCTCGCGAAGCCAGCCGCCTCTCAAGGTTAAGCAGACCCCTCCCCCCGCACCAATAGGAGCCTTTACAATATCAAAGGCTCATTGTATATGAGCCTATATGTCCCAGGCTCATTGTATATGAGCCTATATATCCCAGGCTCAGTGTGAACAGACGTCACTGCCTCTCAGTACCGATTGTTGTCCTTATAGTTAACGTGTCAACCGTCATTTATCTATCAGTCATGTCATTTAAAATGTCAGTGTTGAAAACGAACAAACTCACTACCTTAACTTTGATACGATATCTGTGTTAAAAACGAGGTGCATTGTACCAGGTTGCTATAAAGCCCCCTGCTAAACCTTTCATGGCAACGTTGACTACATATAGCCATGTCTGGCATAGACACCATACACAAGAAGAAGTTTTGCAAGGATATCCATCCTCGAGTTTGATCACTAACTTGCCCGATTGTTATTCCTGCCTTTGTAAAGGAAAGCCACAAAACAGCTTAGAATATTAACATGATGAACTAATGAATTGACAAATGAGGGGCAACACATTCATGAGAAGGAAGGCATCATGAAGCAGGCACTGCTTACAATGAATTGAGTGGGGATGTTGATGTTGAATGTGCAAAACAGAAAGGTGAAAACTGTCTGGGGTGAACACAAAACCCTGTGTGGGCATTTCAAGGACCAGAAGTGTCATAAAGTGACACATATGCATCATATATGCATTTTAAATGTTTTCGGACCGGATGTCATCAGCTTTAAACTTTACGTTAACCAATCAAAATGTGGGATAAAGTCGAAATACTTATTTGTGAGTGCGTGCCTCTCTGAGTGCATTGGTGTGCCAGTATGTGGGAGTGTGTGTGTCTTCCAGACCTTGTGGGGACTCTGTGGGGAAGGACCATTGTTTATCTTTGTGTCCCCGTGTCCCGCTGGGAAGAAAATAAGTGTCAACGCGTTCCCACCCTACTCCTTCACACTGTTCTGCTCCTCACAATGGCATGTGTGCGCGACGGGGTAGCGATTTTGTAATGAGTGTATGTGAGGTGAGACTTCTTGGTGTGCGCGAGCGTGTGTGTGTGTGCGTACACATATGCGTATGTTTGTGTGTGTGTGTGTCTTTGTGTTAGTCGGCTTGATTAGATTTGTTTTATTTTGAGCCTCAGACCATCCACAGTTCTGCTACTTATTTTCGTTTATTTACAGTCTGTGTTTGTTTACCCGTCTGTGTGTGATGGGGTCGATCGGTGTGCGGCCGCATCAATGGACGTAACTAAGCTTGCATGCCTGTTCGTTTCTGTGTGTGCGTGTGCATGTGAGCATGTGTTTTTGTTTGTGCATTTATGCGCATGTGCCTGTGTTTACGTGTGTGGGTGCAATGTTTCATCATGCTTATTATTCTTTGTGTGTGTGCGGAACTGATTCCGCACTGTGGGTAAACTCATCAGTGGCGCTACAGCTGTCAGCAGCCTAACGCAGCGCCGGAGCCATCTCCCCTGTTTATCCTCCGCTGTCACCCGCTAGGAGTGTAGCTCGTCAGGAACACAGTGTCACCGTAATGCAACCTGAGACCTATGGGGAGATTCTGAGTCTTTCTGCCGTCTAATGGCCCTTCTGCCATTGAGTGTTGCCTCATTTGCAACGAGCAGGTTTTATATTTTGTCCAAATCGTCGCCGATCTTGCAGGCAATCACTCGCTCACACTCGAAACACACTGACACTGATGCACAAACGCATACACACAAACACGTGTCGTGCGGGTACACAGATGAACGTGGATGAATGCACACACATACACACATACATACACATACACACACATACACTTGAAACACACACACACACACACACAAACTCGAAAGAAACACATGCGCACAGGGACACACTTACATTTTGTGCGTTTAGAAAATTGTTGAATAGAGAAGATGTTATCATTCCTCCAGGAATAAATTCCGATGCCATATCTCTACATCAGACTCAGTCTTACAACTAGCAGATACAGAGAAATCCAAGCATCTCTCTGGGCTCTGTTCAGTATCCATTCATCCATGCTGGGTTGGTTCCCCTACAGTCTTATTTCTGCTCCGCTCTACTTTCACTGTTTGTCTCTTGGTTTTTGAGTCCCTAAATCACAGATAGATGTGAATACATCTAAATACATTTACCCAAGACTTTATTCATACTGTCATTAGCATCCATAACAGTAAATAACACAACATGCACTGTATGTCACTGCGCTTTGGTGCACTGAGATAACGCATTTGTTTGTTCATGTATTTAATATAAGTGTCTTTCAGAGACAATTTTCTGCCACTGCAGATGGACTATAATGTTTTTCTATCTAATTTGTGCGAGAGGTTAGTGGACGTTCATGAACTTGCGAGTCTAGGGCTGGCTTGGGCAAGAGAATATGTGAAACTGCGAGGCCCGTCCTCTGCTCCAACCAACAGATTAATGATCAGTTAACTGATGAATCACTGGTTGAGTAATAAGCACACGAGGGTTGTGATTCATTAGCATTCCAAAAATAGGCCCAATACATCAATAAGATCACAGAAATGTGTGTAATAGAACTAAACTCAAACCAAATCTGGCTCGGTCACTTAAGATAATGAAGAGAGATAGATTAAAAGTGGATGTATATGCTATTCCTTTTTCATTGGCCATAACATAGCAGTGATGTCGATAGCGATCCAATTATCATTGACTGATGTCCGGTGAATGTTGATGGACTGCTGGTCATGCTGCATGGAGCACAGAGGGACGGAGACGCCTAATTTCCAGTTGTAATTTCCAGCGATAAGACCGTCCGTTCCCGAGATAAAGTCATTCCAATGTGTGTTACCTATCGGAATACCCTTTGATAGGTCGATGGGAGTCATTGTTTTGGACCGTGCATCTGTGGCAAAGTCATTTGACCTGCTTTGGAAGATGTTGGTGTTGGCAAAATTGTTTCTTCCCGAAATGGTTTAGGAGAATGTTACAGGCCAGGGGGAGCCCGAATTTCTAGAGATTCCAGAACGGACCCTGACCAATGTAGAAAATGTGGCACACCCCTGAGTGAAGTGGTTTTGTTGAGGCACCAGGAAGGGAGAAGTTACGGTCGGCGTGAGGATTAGGGTTAGGATACAGGGATAAAAACAGGGATGTCCAATTGTGGATCTGGAATACGGAAGGTCTAACCGACTCCGGACCTGGCCTGGCCTCAGTTGCGAGACCCCCCTGTGCCCCGTCCAGGTCCACCAAGAGCCGCACTCGTGACGGATCAATGTGCGCTTCCGAGGGCCTATAATTACATCTTTTTGGGTTTGCAAACAGCAAGACACGGTGGTGAGTATAAAGTCAGTAAGGGCAGTGAAACTCGGGAAGTGATAGAGAGAGAGAGAGGAGATCGGGATGTAATAGAGAGGGAATGAGATAGTGTGAGCCCTGAGAAGGGGCAGAGGTGGAGAAAGAGAGAGACATAAAGAGACACAAAGATCATTGTATTGCAGGAAACGGCTATATATATATATATATACTGTATACTATGATATAGTAGCATACCACACTATTGTTTACTACACGGCACTCACTATGCTACAGAATTCTATACTATAGTATTGTAGTTTACTCCACCATCCTATACTAAACAATGCGATTGTTTCTCATTCAAAACTCCCGATCTCTGTAGCACGCAGAACGATGTCTCTGGGGCGTTAAATGAAAGTGCGGTGGATTGGTTTCAAGAGGCGGACAGACAGAGCGAGCCAAGCAGGTCCTGTTAACATGCGCGTACTGGGATCAATCCATCAATATCCCGGGATAGACATCATGCGGTGATGATTGGACCAGCCACAGAGACTGATGGGTGTGGCATCGCTAGGCTTCCACTCCCCAGCCTGGGCTCCACTGCCCTCAGACCGAATGCTTTCCTCATGGTTGGAGTTTCATTTGAATGAAAACAAAATCACATATTTTACAAGGGTTCCCTTTCCCATTCTAATTGTGGTATAGGCGGGGACGGGGGCGGGTTAAAAGGGTTTGGTTAATATATTTGTTTGTATATGTTAAGCTGGGCAGATCAATGCAGAACTATTCCGTGCGACCGCAGCTGTCATAGTGGACATGGTGCTGCATAGTTTAGCATTGGTCCCCTAGCAAACAGCTGTAGCATACTGGAACGTGCTAGCCTTTGTGTGTGCCCAAGTCTAATCTTTGCTTTGTATGATTGAGAGGTCAGCTTGGTTTTACGTTTCATTTATGATGCTACAGCTAAGTTCAGTGATAATTAATGCATTCATAATACTACTCTGCCACTGAAATGAAGGGAATCTTTAAAAGCTCGATAAAGTAGAGGCTAGGGTATTGGACCCCATTTGATCCCATCTGGCTCACATGAACCTTTAAGGCATCCTCGGGCCGCTGAAACGTCGATAGAAGACGATATAAGCCCATTGTGTTCCAGATGTAACATGTTTCATAAATACTATTAGGTGTTTGTGAAACGATTTGAATAAGTCTGTGGTAGCCATGCCCCCCCCCCCCCTCGTAGTCCCTGGACTGCAGGTCATAATGCTGAGTCACTCTATGTGATGAGTCACTGTCCTAAGCCCCCTCCTCCACACACACACACACACACACACACACACACACACACACACACACACACACACACACACACAGACACACACACACACACACTGCCCCCTCACACCGCCCCCCCATTACCTCGCCCTCCAGCCCTGACCGGTCTGCTCATATCCTAGATAGAATTAGAGCGGTGTTCTGCATCGCAACAGCAACCCCCCATCCCCCCCACACACACAAACCCACATACTTATACACACAAACAAACACACACACACACACACACACACACACACACACACACACACACACACTACTGTATGCATGCACACGCCCATGTACACATTCCTAGTAACTGCCCGGATGGCAACACTGCAGTCCAAGGGATGGAGTGATAGAAAGAAAGAGAGATAGTGAGAGAGAGAGAGCGAGAGAGAGAGGAAGGGTGGGAGTGGGATGGATGGAGAGGGGGTGAGTGAGACCGAAAGGGAGGGAGAGAGAGAAAGAGCGAGAGAGCAATTTTCACGGCAAGAGAGCGAAAGAGAGAAAGAGCGAGAGTGGGATGGAGAAAGAGTGTGAGAGCGGCCACAGGAGTGATGTCCCATTTAGCCTCACTTATAGGAGCCGAGTCACTGGTGACTTACAGGGACGGGATGTCTTAGATACTGCACTGACATTATGGCCTCAATTCTGTCTCCTTGCGCCCATGCTGAACAATGGATCACATGGAGACCCAGTTACCAACACAGCAGTACAACACTTTGGATCTCATGGAGACCCAGTTACCAACACAACAGTACAACACTTTGGATCTCAAGGGGACCCAGTTACCAACACAACAGTACAACACTTTGGACCTCAAGGGGACCCAGTTACCAACACAACAGTACAACACTTTGGATCTCAAGGGGACCCTGTTACCAACACAACAGTACAACACTTTGGACCTCAAGGGGACCCTGTTACCAACACAACAGTACAACACTTTGGACCTCAAGGGGACCCAGTTACCAACACAACAGTACAACACTTTGGATCTCAAGGAGACCCAGTTACCAACACAACAGTACAACACTTTGGACCTCAAGGGGGCCCAGTTACCAACACAACCGTGCTACACTTTGGATCACATGAGAACCAGTGACCCAGTGGTCAGCATTTGACCTTCACTGGATTCGGGCATACGACAATAACATTCATTTACATTTACATTTAGGGCATTTAGCAGACGCTTTTATCCAAAGCGACTTACAATAAGTGCATTTGTTACAATAAGTACATTTGTCATAAGAAGTGAAACAATATATCGCTGTCGGTACAGTAAAGATGTTCATAGAACCAAGTGCAAGTATTACAATCGCTAGGCTAACCCATTCCCCGTGTAAAGCAATGATAGCAGCTACTGTAGATGCTACACAATTGCTACACAAACATTCAAACACAGATGCTACACAAACATTCAATTCTTCTTATTTTTTGTTGTATGTTTTTTTTAAGTTAGGCAGTCAAAATTTGTGTCTGCATAAACACAATGTAACATAGTATATAGTGTCATGTTCCACAGATAGAACGGATTACCAGATGATTGTTTGTGTCTGCAGAGAGAGAGAGGGGCACACCAGTGACAGGCGAAAACAAAACAACAGAACAAACTATTGTTTGCCGACAGTCAGTCAGCGAGAGAGCGAGAGAGACATTTAGGTAGGCTGTGAGCGAGGGTAGACGCAGACGTGTTCCTCGGTTGCTTGTTAGTCAGAGCATCTTGTTCAATCCGACAGCCTCCTCCGATGCCTCACCACTGTCACTGCGCTGCGGTCTGATCCGGCGCCCGCGTCTCTAAAGCCCACTGAAATGACGCATCTACCAAAAGCATCACGAGGAGCTGCATCGCATCGATCCAACGCGCTTCTAACAACGCTCTTTCCTCTCCATAGCTCTCCTTCTCGAGGCTTCCCGTTCCAACCTAGGCCTTCCTGAATTAGGGCGGACTAAAAAAGTTTGGATCTCAACAAAAACATGTTTATTCATAGTTCAGAATTTTTGAAATGCAGTCGAGTTATGTTAGCCATACCCAATCAGGACCTGAACGTTGTTATGACGCCATGCCCGTTGCCTTCTTGTTGGGTAACATTAGAAATGTTGGATTGGGGGTAAATGCCATGCTTCAGCTTGGGAGGGGTTAAGGCGTCTGGTGATGCCTACAGGTAGACTGTGGACATTGCGGATGGAACGGCGTACCTGTCAAATTTTTGTCATATACCCTTACTTCTACTACTTACTTTCATCCTGTCCACCGCCTGCTTCCGACCTCCATTTTGAATAATTCATTTTGGAAAAACACTTCTCTCCTTTCGAACGACAAACTTTCGCAATTATCAGCCCTCCATCTCTCTAGGGGAATATTTGCAGCACTGTCATTCGATTCTGCTGTTCATCATTCGTCTTCTGCATGGAATACACAAGCACTGTGACTCAGAGAGAGAGAGAGAGAGAGAGGGAGATAAAGAGGGATAGAGATGGAGAGAGAGTGTAGGAGTGTTGGAGAGGATCAGAGACGACGACTCCCCCAGCTCTTCTTTATGGGCTACGGCTGCTGTTTCAGAAACTACTCAAATATGAATGATGATGATGGTTGGAAGACGTGATGTGAGGAACGATGCACTGATGATTTTCCACCAACTTAAAAATGGAGCCAACGGCGCAGTCGATCAGTGTCATTTTTTATTTGAATGTCCCGTCCTGTGTTTATGTGACTGTGGGGCACTGTGTGTGTGTGTGTGCGTGGTTGTGTGCATAAATGCAGTGATTTGTGTGTCCCTACTCCCTTCACACTTCGGGGCAGGATAGTTCAGCTAAGAGGGCGCTGGGTTCAATCCCAGAAGGCAGTTTCCAGTCTGGGATCAATAAAGTAATAATCTTGTGTTGAACTGCAATGTCTGCAGTCTACCTGCAGGAAGACTTGAGCAAGATGCCTTCTCCTAACCCCGACCTACTCATTAATGACATGTGTCTGTATCCACTGTCCATCCCCTACCTGCTCATTAGTGACATGTGTCCGTATCCACTGTCCAACCCCTACCTGCCCATTAGTGACATGTGTCCGTATCCACTGTCCAACCCCTACCTGCCCATTAGTGACATGTGTCCGTATCCACTGTCCAACCCCTACCTGCCCATTAGTGACATGTATCTGTAATCCACTGTTGGCGTGTGTCTGGATGATTGCTGGTTTAATCAGCCATCATCCACACACACTCCCACAGTCACTTTGAATCAAAGTGTCTGCAGATCAGCAATTTTATAAACACACGCCCCCGTTCCGGGGCGGTATGGGTATGCCTGCGTTCAGCATTCTGCGTGTTCGATGTGAGGTTTCGGCGGGGTTACCACTGGTCAGAGCTGTGTCACCAGTCTCATATTTCCGCGCCGTCCCCTACCCCCTTGATTGCGCTCTCTCTGCCCGGTGTAAAACCCGCGTGAACCCCTCGGTTTCGGATTCAGCCCGGCGGTAAAAGCTGTTGCCACTCGTGTCATATTCTACATGCCTAATTGCCTATCTCCGCTCTCGTCCACGTAGGCACCATCTGTCTAGGTACTCCCAACAGATCTGTTTTCTCCCACCATCAGGGATTTGTTTCCTGGGAAGAGGGTGGCTGCACGGTGTCCCTAAAAAACATGCCACCTCAAGCAACCCCGAATCCCCCCCACACCCTCTGCTAATGCCGGCTTGCTGTTTCCATGAGGTCATCATTACGGGAACTGATCGGAACGGGGCGGGGATGCGTGCCAAAGTGGCCGAGGTGGCGGAGGGAGAGAGAGATTAGTGGGCGAGGGAGGAGGAGAGGGCGAGAGCGACATAAGGACGGACGTGTAACGGAACAGGCCGAACAATCATATCAGCGAAACGGAGCGGGCGAAGCGTGAAAATGAAACTGAAACAGATTGCGACGGGTGTTGGTTCAACATGAATGCTTGTTTTGGTTTTTTTTTTTTTTTTGGGGGGGGGGGGGGGGGGGGGGGGGGGGGGTTTGGTATAATCCTCTCTCACACACTCAGGAAGCTCTCCCGCTGCTGGTGTCGGTGTCATTATGTTTTCACTGTCAATTCCCATCCAGACATCGTGAGGAGGAGGTTTTAGCTTTTTACCGTGTTCCAAGTAACCCCATGGTGCCCTTTGTCCTAATGAAGTGGCCTGCAGGGCTGCCAGTGCTTACATGGCCCCCAAATTGCTTCAGCATTGATTTTTGATGGTATATAAGCCGAGGCAGGATGGCTTCTCTTTTTGTCTTATTGTTTTGGTCTTCCCCAGGCGAGACTTGTACAGAAGCCGTTCCATTTTCTTTCCCTCCTCTCCTTCCTCTTCTCATATTTTCTCCTCTTTTTTCATCTCCTTGCATCTACCCTTCTCCCACATCTCTTCCCCCCTCGCTTTTCTCTCAGTCCTTTCCTTCTCTCCTCTCCTCTCCCTTCTCTTTGATCGTTTCTCCTCCTCTATTCTCATCTGCTTACCAGTACTGTTCTCCTCCTCATTCGGTTCTCCTCTCTCCTCTGCTCTCCTCTTCTCCTCTTCCCTACCCTTCCATCTCCTCCTCTCCCCTCCTCTCATCTCCTCCCACCTCTTATCCTCTTCCCTCTCCTATTTTCCATTTCTCTTCCCCCTCGCCAAGAGAAATAAATTACATTGTGAAACATGTCAAGGGCTGCGCCATGTACAGGAAACACACGCACACACACATGCACACACTACAATAATTATGTGCATGTTTTTAAAGGCCACTCAGGTTATGTGCACGTGTCGCCTTGACACATCGTTACACGTGTCGGATTGCGAATCGGCTCATTCAAAGGGAGTGTACACGTCGGACACACAAGTTCTTCTTATAGAAGCACTTATGTTAATGTGTCGACCGTGAACAAAAGGCGATGGAGACTTTGGTTCAGGGCTTTTTGAAGCGAACGGACAGACGGGTGTTGGCTTCCAGAACGCCGTGGGGGCGAGGTGGACTAAAAGGGGCAGGCGCCTTTCTATTCATCAGGGAGTCGTGTATCTGCTTGCGCTTTTGTGATTTACTTTCATAACTTTTCCCGCCGCTGCGGCCTCATACACCTCTTGTCTAATCCATCGTGTTCACTCCCACTTGGCAACACGTCGCCATGGTAACGCCTCATGCGGAATGTACAAGGGCTCCCTAATGCACCTGTTTGATTCCCGTTGTTTTATTTCCCGCCCAGGAACACCGCCGTCCGTCAGCCGAGTCGGGCCATAAAATAAGGGGGTGGGGGGGGGGGGGGGGAATACATGAGGAGAGCGCTCCCCGAGTCCATAGTTCATTGGTTTTCAAAGGGAGGGCGAAGGTTTGTGCTCTAAGCGTTATTTAAAATGGCTGCCTTGACAGTAAACCTCTCCCTGTGGAGGTTGCATTTAAAGACTGAAATGTGTTGTGTATAGCATTTTTATGTGACGTTTTTTAATGCTATAGAGGATAACGGTTGGAGTCCGGGGGCTCGGACGGGGTGAGAAGGGGTGTGGGAGCGGCTGAGATTGGTGGGGCAGGGGTTGAGATGTGAAGCTTATGAGATGAAAACGTGTCGGTGATATTAAACCCATGAAGTCCCTCATCGCAGGGGAATAGCACTGCATGCGCATGTGACAGAAGATCATACGCGTCCCAAGAAGGATGTGGCTGAGAGAAAGAGAGAGAGAGGTACTGCACACTTGGTGCGAACATGCCATGCTAATGTAGAGCTGCTTGTTGGTCCCTCTCATCGTTATGGGCAACAGGCTAAGCAGAGGTCCCAGGTGCATGGTGGAGCTGAGACATGGCTCTATATCTCTCCGTGATAGGTCACCAGAGACTTCAGAGAGAAAGACTGTGTTCTGGTTTGCTTACTTTCTAAGCAATGTTGAATCTTCAGTGTTTGAGGGAAACAGTGAAGGCCATCCAACAAATCAAACTAAAGTGATATAACTAATCGGAAAACATTATCTGTAAGCGACGTCCGAAACGTGTGAAGGTGGACATCGTTTATGAACCTGAAAAATCTCAATAGAATTTATGAGCACGGCACTGATATAAGTTCTGATTTTCAGTGTTTCGATGGGATACAATAACCTTTAATTATATAATTCATAGTCTTTAATATGTATAGTAGCTACTACCCTACTAAAGTGAGATTCAGATGATATATTCCCGAAAGTCAACTGAATTAGCTGATCTGCCAATCTTTTTCCTTTTCGATAACTCAAACTTGCTTCACCATATTTTAGGTCACAAGAGAACCACTGAACATGTTGGGTTTCAATTTTGTGATGCAGATTGATGTTTACTACGTCACAATTTAATTGAATACATTATTGTGCTCAATCATTCCCACAATGACTTTCATAATGTGATGTGTTTGCAATAAACAAGATATTAGCATGTGGCATAACAGGCAGTGTGATTTGTTCCTTAGCGATTTCATTGGATCGTGCTAAATGGACATTACACGTTTATCAGCTGTGTTGATAGGTGTCAGCTCCGTGTGTGCTTTATATAAGGGAACACGATGGTTCAAATGATAAGTCCTCAGTACATTTCTTCAGCTAAAGCAGGAAAATCTGTTGAAAAGATGCAAACAGATGCAGAAAAAAAACGATTATTCTTCTGTCAACAATGTTTAACCATACTTTGCTGAATAGGTGAATAATGCGACCGTGGCACAGAGATAACAAGGTGAGGGGCGTCCATTTTGTCATTTCACGCTATCTTCAAAAGGTTAATCAGACAGGGGGAGGCAGAGGCGGGAGAAAGCTGATGCATGTTGTTCTCTTCGACCTCGAGCGGGCGCAGATTGGAAAGAGGCGAACTGTTCCTCGATTAAGGCACACCTAATATTTTTATTTATCCTGGGGAGGTCACCCCTCTTTGCACCCTCTACCCTCCCCGACTTTAGAGCTCTCGTTTGTTAGCAGATCCATTCCAAGAGAAGGAACACGCTCAAAGTCGGTTCCCAATCTCCCTGTCTTGCTCCATGCCCTGCCAATCATCTGCCAACCGACGGTGTTTACTAATGCTGTGTTTTCTTTTCTCTACCATTGTGAAAACGTGTGCGAAGCGCTGTGCGCAAAAGCCCTTATCAGCCTGGCTCAATTGTTCGCAGCGAGCCAAAGAGCTCGGTGTCCCCATGGTTGATAAACTGTTTGCTAATCCTCAGGAAACGAACGGAAACCTTGAGTTAATGAGATAAATATCGTGTCCTTGCTGCCGCGTCTCCTCTGAGATGCAAGACGAGGAGTCGGTGGAGAGATATGTGTGCTCTTCGATATTTCAGAAACCCCACATTGGGGGAGAACTAGGCTGTGGGCCTTATTTGTATAAAACTGTAACATACTGTTAATAAGTCTTTCCCATGTGCTGATGAAAATACTATTCTGCAGGGGATTTTAATGTTTAAATCTTTGCCATGATTCAGACATATATTTCCATAATTGTTGAATTGAGTGTTTTTTCCAGAGCCCATATCTATTAAATTAAACATCAGTGTAGCATAGCTTTTCTTCAAAAGCAAATTTCTCCTTTTGGTTGCTTCGTAATTACTGTGGAATTCTAGTTTGTTCGTTATTGTAATTCAACCCTATACTCTTGACATGTATTCATGACCTCTATTAGCATATATACACATTGTGGAAAGTGCTGGGCCAAGGCCTATATGTTGCTATACTGGAACCTGGTGCTTCCAGCTTAATATAAACACCTCATAAACAACACTGACAGTTCTATTATCGTTGGCATCCTTTTAGGTAAATACACCCGCCTTATCTTTATCAGCAGACAGAGTGACCATCCATTAGCATTATTGCTAGGGGAACAGACATTTTTAATTGAATACTTGGCAGTATTTACCCCTTTGCCCTCCTCTTGCCAAATGCTATGTGACATTTTTTTGTCGCCCGGACGAAGGACATCCTCAAATTTGGGAATGAGCTCCGGACAAAGTAATTGGTCTTTATGCAATCTAATACAAACGGTGATGGTGTGATGAGGGTTTGACATTGTTATCTTGCGCAGGGAGGGGTTGATTTATGCTGGGATTAAGGTTACATAATGGACGCCAGTGTGCTTTACCGGTGCAGAGGCAGCAGTCACATTGAATACATTATAACCTTAAAAAACGGAAAGAAATGAAACATGATAAAAAACAGAGTGGAGGAAAAAAAGGGATGTTTAATATTCAGCCGATGTCTCCATTGCTGCATTCAAAAAGACTCCATAATGCTTTTTTTGGTCCAAACAGGGCGTTGATGAAAAAAACTGTTATGTATGAAGCATTGTGTTGTGTTGTGTGGTGCATTGAGGGACTCTACACACACAACAACAACAACTGATTCACCTCTCCTCCTCCTAGTCATCCTCCTTCTTCTTCTCAACCTCCTCCTCCTCCTCCTCCACCTCACAGAGAGACACACACACATACCCGCGTGCGGCTGTAATCTCTGCAAATTGTATTCACTATGGGCGAGTTTGTAAACAAAGGCAGGACAATGTCAGCCCACGCGCTTTAAGTAACAAGGACTCCCTGGCTTGCAGAACATTCCAGTAAAGTCTGCTGGCAGTCGGTGGGCGAGTGCCAGAGTCCTCATCTCTCCCATGTTAGATCTATTCGATTTACCTTATTGCCGTTCTGGCACCTAGTTCCATCGATTTACGTGTGTGTGTGTGTGTGTGTGTGTGTGTGCGTGTGTGTGTTTGTGTGTGTGTGTGGGTGTGTGTGTCACTCTAAGAATCAAAGCCTTCAGCGCACACCTTTTTATTTGCATAATTTTTTGATGTTTGTTCCTTTCCTTTCTTTTCTTACTGATAAGTAACTACCGGCGTCTAAGTCAAACCCAGAACATTGTTTAATGAATTATTATTAATTAAATGACTATACGAATTAAACACATTGTATCATTATTATATATTTGTATTATTATCATTATTATTATTTTATGTTTTTTTTGTTTGTTCTTTGGTGTTTGGCTTGAACCCCAGCTCTGGGTTTAGCTCCTACAAACAGCAGGAGTTACTTCTCCCTGTTTATATGTAAATATTTAAATGAACAACTTGAAACTGTTGTGCTTATCTGGTGTTGATGCCTGCAGCCGATTGACGCTAATTTAAGACTTAAGAAGGTTAATTATCTCCGGCAACACATTAGAAATACGCTGATCGCTTCTTCCTCATCGCAGGGAAGGTTAAGAGATAAGCAACAAAGAAACTGAACCCAACTTTGATGTGATCCTGAGGCGTTTCATCAGATCGTGCTAAAGTGACGAAACACGCTAGCCAGCTGTACAGCTACGTGTTAGCACGGTGGTTTCGGTTCTTATATAAGGGTGCGCACTGGTTCAAATGTCACATCACAACACGGCAATTATCACACGCATAGAAATGATGGTGATCACATATGCCTCTTCGCAGGGAAGGTTAAGACTAGCTAAAAAGAAATTGACTTTGATGCTAACACAAATACACTTCCTCTCTAGTTGGAAACACATTGGTAACACGAAACAACAAGGGTACATTCATTCAGAACAGTGTTAAAACAGTGATAAACATTATGATAAAGGATTATAATAGGGTTAGGGCTATTAAGTAATTTATACATTAATACCTTAGTTAACGGGAAAGCCATTTTCTGATTTACAATGAGTAAATCTTCGGTAAACATGAACATAATGGGTAAATGATTACTAGACCATTAGTTAACTGTTGATTAACTGTTAGTTAATGCTTATGACGGAATTACTCTTATTTTAATAAATGGTTAATCAATGTACCCTTATTGTAAAGTGTGATCAACGCGTTCATTTTGATGTTTCCGAAAATAGCTGAATGTTTTTGGTTATTAACTTGATATTCTCTTTATTTGAGTCCAATTCATTTTCTCCAAAATAACCAGCAGTCCTAAGTGCCGCCCTTAATCACGCCATAATGATCGTGTTGAAACTGAGCTGTAATTCTGTCGCACGTCAAGGTGATTCGTTCCCCCATTGATTTTCAAGATATGCCCCCAAAAAGTAATCCTAGTTAGGCAAAATCGTGCATTATGAAATCCATTATGTTAATTTAATTAATATGAACTCAAATGAATTCCATGAAACTGTGGAACAATTTGTACTGAAACAAAGCCACCGGATTTGTCAGTGTGTGTTAATTTGCTCAAACTTTTCAACTTCAAGCGACAGAATGTCTTACACAGTAGATTCAAGGGCAGTGCTTATGCACTATACTGAGCCACTGTGCATACGCTGCATTTCAATTAGTCTTCCAATAGCTTCTCTACACTGTCTTGCATTCAGTCTCAGAGATGTATTGTATGGATCTATCTAGTCTTCTTTGTATATGGTTGTTCTTTCCCACAGTGCGTCTCAGACTTTATGCATTTGATTTGACCTTCACATGCATAACATAGGGTGTGTTTCTGTGTGGTCTGTTTGTCTGTTTAGTCGGTTTATTTGTATTTGTTAAAATAAATCAGAACAACCCTTTGGGCAGAAGAATGCTTTTTCCGACTCTTGTTCTCACGACCATTGTTTGAATCCATCGCGTCTTGCTGTCATTTTAAAGACAAAGCCTTTTCTGTGCTGCTGATGTCAGGCTTGTATTGGTTATGATGGTAGAGGTGAGTGGCTTTCTCCTCTAACGCTGTCATTGGCTTTCTGCAGTCTGCTCACATACGTCTCTGCTGCCATAATCCCATTAGGGGTCCTCCCTAACACACACACACACACACACACACACACACACGCACACACGCACACACGCACACATGCACACACGCACACACGCACACACACACACGCGCACATGCGCATATGCACACGCGCATACAAATGAATGCACGACACACAAAAAGTGTGTCTTTTTGTGTGTAACACAATCATAGACTCACAAACATGCATGCATGAGCCACACACACACACACCACACAAACACATACACACACACACACACACACACTCACACACACACGATATGTGGCATTTAGACTCATGCTGTGCCTTAGAGGAAACGCTCTAATTTCTCTCTCTCTCTCTTCACTTCTGTCTCTCCCAAAAGCCATTTTCTGCTACCCCTGAGAAGTACTTATATCCCGAGGGTTCTCTCAATCTTCCTTACCCCTCTCTCCAACATACTCTTATCCATCCGTCATCATCCCTTTCTTTTTCCCTCCACTCCCCTTGTTTTTGCTCTTCCTTTGTCCCTCCTCCCTCTCTCCCTTTAAATCCCCCCTCCCGCTTTCTCTTTCTGCCCTTCTCCCCCTCTCCCTCAATTAACCTCCCTCTCTCTACCCCCCTCCCTCTTTTCCTCTCTCTTTCTGCCTCTTTCCTCCGTTCTCTCTCCTTCAACCTCCGTCTCTACATCTCCCTTTCGCTCCCCCTCCCTCTCTCTCTCTACCTTCAACCCCATCTCTCTGTCTCTTCACCCTCCCCCCTCTCTCCTCTCCCTCCCTCCCTCTCTCCCCTCCCCTCCCTCTCTCCCCTCCCTCCCTCTGCCTCCTCTGGTTCCTTTCAACTCTGTCCTCTGTGTAGAGCCAAGGTCACGGTCCCAGTCTGGGCCGGTCTGCCACTAGACTGGGCCCGTCTGAACACAGGGCCAGGTGTCTCGTGGACACATACACTGCTGAGGACACCAGCTGTGTTGTGCATTGAGTACCAATATGAGGGCAGGGACAGTACACAGATTGACTGTGTTGATGTTGTTTGTCCCAGGAATTATATGAAGTTATGGTATGCAAAACATTTGGGGTAGATTTCTATTTTCCCTTTCAACATAACGCCTCCTCCTCAAGATAGATTTACTATTCCATGATTTCTTTCAGTAAAACATATACATTCACAATATAAGTGAGTGTACTTCAATGTTGCTGTGTTTGTTATAGTATGCATGTCACTATATCTATCTTTATTATGCTATACATTCATTATATGTGTAAATCAACTTTTAAGTCTTATTCGATCCCGACTTCAACTCTTTGAAGGTTTTTCAAAAAAACGTTGTCCTCCAACTGGTTTAGTCTGGTTTGTCCCTAATAGATTCTCACAGCAGACGCTCCCTGCTCACCTCCAGCCGACAGCAGCTCATTTGAGGAGCTGTCACCTGTCCCAGCGCCCGGCCTCAGGTGCTCCGGGAGGACGCCTGTCTCAGAGGAAGGCCTCCAAGGTTAAACCGAGCCTATTCCGCACGCACTCATGGCCTGCTATGGATCAATGTCTGATTTATTTCCAGACATCGTAAAGCACATTGTCAAAGGGGGTCGGCAGTTTGGGGAATACGAGGCACAGTAATTATTATTGACCAGTTTCGAATGTTGGAGAGGGAGTTTGGAATATGTCAAATCCATGGAGCTTCTTCCATAGATAAATCACAATAGACCTGGGCCACATGTGTGTCTGATTGTTCTTTGGAAAGTCCATTTGCTCTGGTATTGATAATTTTTATATTCATTTGCTTTCAACCTCACCGGAATGTTTCCATCTCTGTGTTTTATCAGTTTAAATAAACTGTCGTTTACATTCGATTTTTTTGTTCCCAAGGCTCAATAATATCACGAAACATATGTTGCTCAATACAGAGTGAGTCTTAGTAGAGTTTCATCTTATATTGATCAACAACGACATGGGCTCTGGTTCTTGTTGTCCTCCCCAGCCCAGAATCCTGTAGTGTAGCTCTTTGTCTAGCCCCCCACCCCCCCCCCCCCCATCTCTGAGAGACGTTGAGGACAGTCTGTCCATCAAACGACAACCAAACCCCCTGTTGCCACCTGCCATGCCTGCTGAGCTCGATAAAAAACAGGGACGAGAGTGAGGGAGTGAGGGAGAGAAACAGAGTGAGGGAGAGAAACAGAGTGAGGGAGAGAAACAGAGAGATCGAGGGGGGAGAGTCAGAGAGGGAGGGAGAGAGAGAGAGGGAAAGAGTCATCGAGGTCACCACTGTTGTGGAGCAACAAGAGTGGGAAAGGGGGGGGCAAGAGGGAGCAGGGCGTGGCCAATAACTGAACACAGCCTTTTGGGATTTGTTGCATCAGCAGCAACAATGGATGGCGATTTGAGCTTTTAACCAATCGGTTTATCCCATTCCAGGGGGCTATAGAACTCTGTTGACCAATGAGTGAGAGGCAATGAGCGGGACATTGATAATGTGTTTTCCTGGAGTAGAAAGACGTTTGCTAGATAAAAGCTCCCCTATTGTTCTAGTAGGTGTCCCAGAGAGATGGGGGATAAACTCGAGGCTGTGATTGATGCAGTTGCATGTGGACGGTGGGCTTGCTGCTTGGGCGGAAGGATGATGGATCAAAGAGGATTTATGAAGGACCGCTTGACCTCTAATCAGTGGCATCTACCATTCAAAAAATGTCGAAATGTTGACTGAACCACTTGTTGACTTTGATATGCAATTATCTTTGCAAATCATTTAAAGCGTATGGGAGTGCACATACCTCTGTAACCATTATTATTTAACTTGTATTACACATTTAATGCAACATGGTTGTTCTGTGACCACTTTTCTGGCATCGGTTTAGCTTCACTTAAATATTTTATGAGGGTTATTTTAAACGGCAAAACTGCTCAGCTTTGCTAAATTATTTGTGTTTGTATTTGTCTTGAGCCTCACTTGATTTATGATGCATTACATTTGAGATTCCAATATTTGGGTTTCCTGTATTAGTATGTTAGGCAGACCAAACAAACTCCGACATCGTACCTTGTTTTTTCCCCTCTAGTTTCTGTTTGTCTGACCTCAGTGAGAGTGCATGGCAGTTGCTGTCATCTGAAATTCTGCTCCCAGACTGGGTCTCAGACAGTCTGAACTCAACTTTCCATTACTCTGATAGCCTACGACTGGGCTGTCGAGTCAACACCAACATAGCACACCTAAACCACCAGAGTAACTAGGGTCCCCTTCTCCTTTCCATGCACACTTTTACATTCAATATCTCCGAATTCATTGAACTTATACATACAACTTTAATGGTCGTCTCCATTGTTGACATTCTTCCTAGGCCCGCATGGTTCACTCACCTTGGGGCGCTGTCGGAGAGATTCATTTCTTCCCCCCCCCCCCCCCCCCCCCCCCTCCTCTATGCTCCTCTATTCACTATTGACATGAGTTCCTTGTCTTGTGTGCATGTTGGAGCCTTTTGTTGGTGAAAGCAGACCCTCGTAGTGAATCTGAACGTGATGCTTGCTTGTCAGCTGCGACCGTTTTCAATCTTTTGACTGGACTGTAGCATGAATCAGTTTGTATGTTGCAATTTCCATGCATGTCAATCGAATCAAAGGCATGTTACTATAACCTGCCGCCAGAGGTGTCAGAATAGTCTAGTAGCAATGATGTTTAACTCTCAGCAGAAAAGTACTTAGTTTGATCTCCAGTGTAAAAATATCTACTATATCACTTAAGCCAACCTTGATCAAAACCTACATCACAATTCACTGCAAGTCACTTTTCGTAAATACATCTAATGTCTGCTATATGTCTCTATGACTAAATATAAAATAAGGAGCGACCTACCTATTATAATAATAATAATAATACTATTAATAATAATAATTAATTAATACATTTCATTTTAATAGCTCCTTTCATCAGAACCCAAGGCGCTTTACAATGTGGGAGACACGATGTACACACATATGGCTTGGATTAAGAGGCTCCAGGAAGTTAGGAACAGAAGGTTGACTGGGCATGATGAGCCTTGCTTGGCCGTGGTCCCGTCATATCCCCTCTGGCTTGGACAGCAAAAGTATCACTTGGAACCTCTCCTCAGGGGCTAACCAAGCAAGCTAGGCTAGATACTTGAGCTAGCTAGCCAATCAAAGTTGGCTTATCGACAATGGCAACCGCGCATTGCCAACTGGTGGGCATTCCAAGTATTGCTGATGTCGGGAAACCATTGGGGTACCGGAACTATTATGTACGGTGGCCCTGAGAGCTCAATGCACTGCAACGTAAGGAAACACAGGCAAATAGAAAAAGGGCTGAGGTCAACCAAAGAAATGGTTGGTCGATTCAACCAACTCAATGACCAAATCAATATATTAAAAATGTATATTAAAAAAAGATGTGCGTTATCTCCACAGAGCACTCTACTGTACCTAATTGCCTACCTAAATATATCACTAGGTTTATTCAGAGAAATTCAGTGGGTTCCAAAAGGAACCCATAAGGAAAAGTGACCCACTTCTCATTGGACTATTGTCCGAATTTGGTCAAACAAGTGCATATCAACCAACTGAAACCAACTCACTGCTGATGTAGAAAACCCATGAAAAATACAACAAACAAGGTAATGAAGAAAAAATCGTTTGACAACAGCATTGTAACTTTAGAAAACACATGCAAATAGACAAAACACAACCGAATTAGGAAAACATCTTCAGCAATTTGTAAAGACCACTGCCAAGAGCACTGAGAAGAACACCACCAATTTGACAACACATGTGCAGTATTTAGAAAAATGTGCTGCAAATTTGCACAATTAAACACAATACAGACACAAGACGATACAGATAAGCTCTGCAATTACGCCGAAGGGGAGAGCATTTCTAGAGGACACTTAAAAATGATGACATCTTGTGAGTCCCAAACCGTTTTCTGTGTGTTGTCAAACTGATGAATGTGTTTTTCTAATTTGCTTGTGTTTTGTCTATGTGCCTGTGTTTTCTTAAGTCACAGTGCGTTGAGCTCTCAGGGTCACAGTAATTATGGCCGATGGAGAGTAGGAAATATATGCAGAGAAAAATTGAGTTTAGCGAAGGCTCGGAAAAACTAAATCAGTTTTGCTTATTCTGTGTGTGAGTGTTATTGTTATTGTATTATTGCCAGAAGCCTGTTCTTTATTTTATTTTTCTGTCTTTGATGTCAACCTTTAAAAGTCCAGTAACAACAGCATGCAAATCAGCCCACAAATGGACTCCCTCGTTTGCTTCAGGCTAAGGCTTATTATTAATTTTCAACTTTTCCTCACAGCTATTTATTCTCACTGCCGTGTGATGCCAGCCCTTCATTTCTTTACAACAGTATCCCTTGTTGTCCAAATGCTGAGTGTGTCACCTATTCAAAGAAGCATTTTTTTCTACGTACCATCTGGTTATTATAATAACCATACGTATTTGTTTTTGTTAAGATCCTAGTTGGACACAATAAAGTGTTTCCCTGTGTGCTGAGCAAGTAAATTCCTAAGAAAGCTGGCATGAACTTACGGACCAATATTATGTTTGCCAATATCTCCATATATTCCTTCACCCTCTGGTCAGAGAGACGGGAAAACCAATGAACCAAGACCCCACAACCACGGGAAGGAAAAGAGCCGTCAGGCCTGTGTCCTGTGGGTCTAAACTGAAACATCCCCCACTCGCTGGAGCCTCCATCCCCCGCTAGAGGAGCCCCTTTTCCCCTGGCCCGCCGTCCTTACTCCTTCCTCTTCAAGTGTGCACTTAGGTGGACAGTGGTGCCCGAAGGCTTGATCTTTCTATCAAGTCTTTTTATGGTACAGATTTGAACTCAACCCCCATCCCCCCCCCAAAGGGGCATGTAGAATCCCCTAAACTCCAGACACTGGTCGAGATAAGTGGGATAGATCAGGGGTTCCCAGCCTTGGGCTCTGCAGGCCACTAGCGGTCGTTCTAATATGCATAGGGGGTCCCAGGAGATGGCTGACTTACGATAAATGATTAAATAGAAAATGTATGCATGTAAATGTTTTTCCGTTACACTAAACGTTTAACTTAAGTTCACGAGACCTCAAGCGAGGTCTCGCAAATTCCGACGTGCCAGCCTAGCCCTGAGTAATTCAGCAAGGGACAACCAGGCCTTACACATGCATGGATGTGTTTATTATGCTGCTGGTGTCCTGTGGTGCTGTTACCTGAGGCCTGTTTGTGACGAAATGTGATACCACGACATATCTGTGTGGGGATGGACACACACACACGTACACACACACACACGTACACACACACACGTTCACCCACACACACACGTACACACACCTACACACACATGTACACACACGTACACAAATGTACACACACACACACACACAGACACACACACACACACACATAGTTATATTGTAGTGTAATAACATGTCGAATTTCATTTCAATCATTATTGTTAGTGGACACTAGCCAGAAAACAATAGAGGGACACAACAACACATTACTTTTTACAATCAGATACACTCAAATGAAAACCTGCACGGCTATGGGAGAGAAATATAATGCCATCCCTTCCCTTCCCAAGGGATGGCTGTAGGCAAAATGAAAGTGTATTATATTTGCTGCTGGCTATCTGCACCTGCACACCTCACAGTATTGTCACACTGCGTTTAACCACTATGTGTTACTGGCAACATCATATGTAATGCCAAGAACTAGCCTGTGTGGTACTAACTATCAGTAGTAGGAGCTGCTGATAGTGTAGTGCGTTTCTGTTTGTTGTTGTGTTGGTTATTTTGGTCCTCATTGTAAAAAATGGAGAGGTCCTGGTTTTGTGTAAACGTTTGTTCTTAAGTTTTTTGTACCTTTTGTATCTAGTGTTGTAACAGTGGCAGTGATTTACTATGGCTGCCTCCGTTATTGCCGTGTGCTCGAAAGCTGCGGTTGTGATGCTGACGGAGAAAGAGAGAGAGAGAGATGGATGGAGAGAAGGAGAGGGGAAGAGGGATGGAAACACAATGGCCAGATAGGGATAAATATCGTTTGGAGATGAGAGATGGCGATGACAAGAGAGGAAAGGAAAGAGAGTGAAAGAGGTGTTGAGAGAGGTTGAGGGAGAAAGATGGGAAATAGATTATGTGAGAGAGAAGGAGAAAGAGAGAGTGCCATGGAGAGAGTGAGAGAGAGAGAGAGAGAGAGAGAGGAAAAGAGAGTGCCATGGAGAGAGCGAGAGAGAGAGAGAGAGAGAGAGATTGAAGGGGAGATGGAAAAAGAGAGTGCCATCGAGGGAGAGAGAATGAAAGAAGAAGAAAGGGGAGGAAGAGAAGAAAGGAGAGAGGAAAAGAGAAAGAGAGAAGGAAAGATGTGAGACAAAGAGACGCACCAGATTTCACAGCTGAATAACTGGGTCGTTTTAAGATGATGGTGCTTCTTATCTCCTCAACTCATCGCTGGATGTTCACCGTTCAGCGCTCGGCCTTTCAGCAACCTGCATGGCTCCCCCTGCTCTCTTTCTCTCTCTCCCCCCTCCTCCTCTACCTACCTCTTATCTAATTCCCTCTATGCATTCTCTATCTATTCCCCCGTCAATCGTAATCTATCTTCTTCGCATCCCCAGTCCCCAATTTTCTTTATTCCCTGTACTTGTTCTCTCTGCCAATAGGGGAGGTGCAAATTACTGTGTGTGTGATTGTTTGTGTGTGTATGTGTGTTTGTGTGTGTTTGATTGCATGTGTCTGTGTGTGTGTTTGCAGCCTGTGTAATTGTGCTTATGTACACTAGAAAACCAGAGAGGATTCTGCCAACATGACCTCCACAAGCTACAATTCAACAACCGTACATGTACGCTCTTATTCTGACAAAGTCCTACTAGAAAACCTGTTCAACTAGTGATCTCCCGCCGTGTGTAGAGAGATTTAACCGCTAACAAGCTAATCACTGTGTTCACTACAGCCTTGCACAAACCACCAATGCTTTACTACAGGGATATACAATGGGTGTCAGCTTTTTCTTTTATTGTCTTTTCCTTTGTTTTCAGTTTCTCCTCTCTTCTTGTCTCTGCTAATTGGACCAGCAGAGTAGTCTCACTCGTGTTCAGAGAGAAACTGGGTCTTATCTCGACTGTCAGCCTGAGTCGTGTGCTTCCCTCGCCTTCTGTTGCCGGCCCATCGCCATGCCTCTGTGCTGTGTTATGGGTCAGGGGTCAGCCGTACGCGTGAAGGGGGTTAACACACGCGTTGGCTGAACTGCGACGCGTGTCACGCGACATGTCACAACTGTCAGCGCTCGGCTCGATCGGTTTCCTGCAAATGTCATCTGGATTTGTTTTACCTTAGAAATAATGGATTCACCACTCAGGGAGAGTTGACAGTGGAGCTGAGAGTCGAGCTGTTGAAACGGAGGAAAAAAACAACAGAGCTCCGTTACCCAGACATCCCAGGAGGGATATTGTCAGATCAAAAGGGAATTTATAATAATCTTGGATATTGCAGATATGCACACGCACACCATCACGCACACACACATGCTGCACATACACACACACACACACACACACACACACACACACATACACACACACCCAAGCACCCACAAACGTCAGAACAACGAATAAAGCAGTAAAAATAAGCCGTGCTAAAGTAGACAAGCGTGTTCACCTATTACCCGGGGCCACAATGCAGGCAGGATCAATTAAGAATGCCATTGCTGCTCTAGGTAATCAATCCCCAATCATGTATAATGGATGGCACGATCAGCCCGGGCGGAACAAGTGCTCCATTGTGTGGTGGGTGAGTGAGATGGCGATAGGTAGCCTGTTATTATTCCTCGCCCTGCATCATTCAGCTGGTCCTCGCACCGCCAACGTGACATGAATGTTGCAGTTACAATCTAATCAATATATATATATATATATATATATATATGTAGCCCACCGTGCCTGGGTGCACTATTCCTTAGGAACTATGGAGTACTGAGCCATGCGTTAAGCACCAATGCTAAACTGTTTGCCTCTTTCGGGGGACACGCCAAGTCCAGGAGACTTGCTCCATGAGTCTTTGGTGACGCCTGCCACCCGGTGCCCTTCTAAGTCCCCTTGTTCATCCAATACTTCCTGGGACGCCAGACTGAAACACTACACGGCTCCCCAGGACCTGCCAGCACCCGATCGCCCAAAACAATAGCACCGTTGACTCACCGCTGGCACCGGGAAGAAGGAGAGCCTGATAGCAGAGCACAGACAGAGTCTCTCTCTCTCTCTCTCTCTCTCTCTTTCTCTCTCTCTCTCTCTCTCTCTCTCTCCGGGAGGATGGATAGTGTGGCAATTAGGGGGCTTTAGCTCCCGTCGCCAAGAGGTACTGAGTTTGAGCCCAAATCCAACTCTGTAAAAGGGGGGGGTGGGAGCTGGATTGGGTGATTGACTCCCATCCCAAAATGTTACCGGGAATGATCCCCGAAATGTCTGCAGCCTGCCGTGTAGGTATTCTTCAGCAAAATCCCTCTCCCCTCAATCCTTATCTGACATGTATCACAATTCACAGAACTGGTTCTTTTGAGAAGTGGTGTCTCTGAGAACAAAAAACACTGAAGAAAAACTCCTAACCTTGTGTTCTTATGACTGAAAACTCTGCACAGAGCGGTTGTTTGTTCAGCACTCTGATGTCTCGCTTGAAAGTCCCTTTCAAATATGTGTCGACTAAATGAGAGCATTTAAATAGCAAGTCTTTATTCTAGTTCTAAGCATCCTGCCTCTACACAGCCGTCCCTGTTGTGCTCCCCAACCTCTTTCTTCCTCTCTTCCTAACTACAGCATACACCAGCCAGTACAATGAAATCTTCTTCACACTTTCTACCTTCACTGTCATGGCTGACATTTGGTCGGCTATACATAATTCAACGCGGGTTTTTTTGAAAATGCATGCTCATTTGCTATTTATGAGAGGCCTGGCATTGCTTTGATGTTTTATTATTAGCCCTAGTGTCATCCGCTGTGGTCATGTCTTCTGAATATGGCATGCATAGCTGAAAGCAGGATATCACTATACGTATGAAATTGACCTTTTTTTTTCCTTCTCTTTCCCTGCCTCTTCCACCATCTCTCTCTCTCTCTCTCTCATATCAGGTTGTGTTGGTGTTTGCACTCAGCATCGGTGCCCTTGGCATATACTTCATAGATTCTTCAGAGTGAGTATCTGCAATTCAAATTCCCTCTTTCTCTCCCAGCCATTTCCCTCAACCACATCTACAGCAAACCCGTATTTATATTTCAAAATCATATTAATATAGTATGGATATGAACAACCATGTCAGTAGAGCCTGTGTATCCTTTTGTGACATAAATAGACACTACCACGTTGATCAATACAATCTACATAATAAATTGGCTAACCTTATACCTCCTCTCTCATATGCTCCTCAAATACACTGACTGCAGTGCTGACATAATAAGTGTGTACATACGTGTGCACACTTGCTTGCTCACATCCAGCCGTATGTACGACTCCATCTGCAGATTTGTCAATGAGAGAGAGGGGCCCGTTAGTTTCCATGGCAACATAGACAGGCGGATGTGTATCAGTGTGCTTGATCTTTCCCTTTTGTGTGTGTGTGTGTTAGTGTGTGGGTGTGTGAAAGCTTCTGTGTGTGTGTTTATGTGTGGGTGTCCACAACTACATATGTGTGGGTGGCTGCATCTACGTGTGTGTTAGGGCCTGCGTGTGTGTGTTTACTTGTCCTTGGCCAACATTCACCCAGAGATAAATTGCAGGCCTGGCACCCATCCCACTACCATTGCATCCATTTCCATTACCGCCCACACGTATAAAACACTACCTTAAGGATTCTCAATCAAACATGCATGCCTGTGTGCGCACACACACACACACACACTCTCACCAAGCATTCCCTGAATCCAACCGACTTTACTGCATTGACAAAGACATTGATGTTGAAACACAAATCTCCATATTGATCGGAAAGTAGGACAAATTTCTCAAATCGTGCAAATGAACCTGTATAGGGAAACTTAATTAACTTTAATCTGGTTTAGTTTACGGCAGTGGGTTGCACAGTGTTTGAAAACACTCAATTTTATTTTGAGGGCAGGAGAAGCCTGCTTCTATGCTAGCAGTCGGCTTGTAGCGGTGGGGTTTTCTGAAGGAGGTAATAATGTTCCCGTGTGTCATGGGAACCATAACATTGCTAAGGCAGATGGATAAAAACCTGTTTTTTAGTATCTATTTCAGAGGGGATAGAAAGATGGTGCATGGAGTAGTCACGATGCCCGCTTGCAGAAAATAAAACGACGAGGAGAAATGTTTTTGATATTCGCCCCTACCTGAAATGTACTCAGTGGAACAGTTAAAGAAATACGTGCTTCCGAGCCTCACCTCCTTGACCTTGAAGGAAAAGGTCAAGGGGTCAAGGAAAGATTTGAAGGAGACTTAGGAACAAACAACCGCGGTGCTACGAGAATCCGACTGCACTCACACTGGGCAAAATCAGGATGCGCTGGCAGATGTTATGGTCAGGGGTCTGCCGTGGTGAAACAACAATGTTCCCAAGCTGGAATACTAAAAGCATGCGTTTAATATGTTGTTTCATGTAACCTGGTGAAAAATATTGCTTCTTTACCACTGTTCAAATTTGAACACATTGAATAAAGGCTCATAGGCACAAAAGGGAGACAGAATGGTTCTCATATTGATAATGATCGCTCAAGGTCAAACTTCTGTCCACTCATATTTATGGACATAGATCCCAATTAATATGATTGTAGGCATATAATTATCGGTCATGTTGATCGTTTGTTTTGATGAATGGCCTAGTGGTGCGTCGCTTTAAACGTTCCTGCTGCAAGGAATTGTGGGACGACACCTACCTTCCTTTGGTAAAGGATGGTCCGGTGTACCCTATGCTAAAGGAGATAAGAAAGGAAGCATCAAAGCACCTTTGCTTAGCTCTTAGAGAACTTGAACAGCTCCACTAAGATACTTTCGGCCCATTTCACTCCTTCCAAAGCAAAAAATACCATCCGACCGCAATCATCTACTCTAATTTTCTCCAAACAAATATATCTTTCAGATAAATTGAGATAGTGAGACATATTCAGCACCACTACTCAGAGTAAGAGTGTGATTGGCAATATATTTGAGGAAATTGAGCAATCTATCTGTTGTTAGCATGTCTGAGATCCCTGGGGACGGCTGTGGAGCCTTGGCCAGCGCCATCACTGCTCGCAACTAGATTGACTCATTTATTTCTTAATTTCCTACTGCATTACTTATTTCTTTCTAAAGGAACTGGCTACATTTATGGGGAAAGTTGTACCGCCATCTTAAATGGGGGATGTGATAGGACGCTCCGAATACCATCGATGTTAGCAGCCAGCAGGGGAGTTTCCAGCGGGAATATGACTCCTTGATTGATGGCTCCACTGATTAATTTTGTTATTCTATTATAGGACACAGTTTGGGGTTTGTAAGTGGATAGTAGTGGCTAAGGAGGTCAACTCTCAGACGAAAGGTTCTGGGTTCAATCCCGAAACCTACCTGTGGGTATCCTTGCGCTAGATGCCCTCAAGCCCGACCTGCTCCTTAATGAGATCAATCTGAATTCCCTGGAGGTTGAAGTGGCTGAAAGTCAACAAACAGTAAAACAGCCTTCATCTCTCAGAGACTGAATCAGGAGGTGTCAAGCGTGCTGACAGAGCACCAACCCAACATGTTTTGGGTTGTTTTTGTCCGTGGCTCTTGTGCAAGGTAAGGGAATTCAAATGTCATATTTCCAGCCAGAATTCACTTATTGCATCGCTCAAAGCGGTGCGATGCGTGTTTGTTGTTTTAATTCCACCCCCCCTCCCCCCCCCTTGCCTGGCAGCAATTCCCTGACCTCGCTCTGCACGGCCCCATTAAGTCATGCCAGCTACTCAACCCCCCCCCCCCCCAAAAAAAAAAACATTTTGCTCTTACTCATCATCGTGATGAGGTTCAAACTTGTCACTGGAGAGCAGCGTGTGTCCTCTCCGCTCGACCCCAGAGTCGGTTCAGCTGGCTGGCACATGATGCAAGCTGCAGGCACCGGGCCTGGGACGCTTTACAGCTGACTTTTAACGCTCCTCCGAACCGCGACCAACAGTAGCTGCTGGGAGCTGCTCGGCAAAACCTTCTGCCCCAGCGCTTCCACCTCACCGCACACACGTCCAGCCACGCGCCGCTCACCTGTGTGTGTTTGTGTGCGTGTGCGTGTGTGTGTGTGTTTGTGTGTGTGAGTGTACGCTTTGTGATCTGTTGCATGTGTTTCTCGATGTTTCTGCTCTGCTGCCGTTTGTTTGCTTTGGATGGGTTCTGTGTAGCAAACAAAGGAGGTTCCAGGATCAAGTTTGCGATTCAGGTCTGTTGTAATATGCGTGTGAACCGACAACAAACAGCAGCAGTCATGAAGGATTCAAAGGGATCATTTGAGGCAAAGAGCTAAGAATAATGGAAAGTACACACCATGAATAGCAGTGTCAACTCCTGAAAGCACAAAGGTATTTTGACAATGTTTGGGACAGATCTGGATGGAGGCTGGCGAGGGCGGTTTGAACTGTAAAGAGAGTCTGTGTGTCGACTTACGGCCTGTTGCAACAAACCTTGCCGGTACCCGTTTGTTCGACTCTGGATGCTCCTGTACTGTCTTCCACGGCTGGTAGCAGGCATGGAATGTGTATGAATCGATCAAACTTTATTTATATAGGGCTTTTTGTGCAAAACTGGCAGCAAAGGTGGGGCCAGCGAGCCTCAACAGACCGGTGTTTCCCCCCCCCCTTTCAGAAAAAGGTGTGAATAAATAGACCGTGGTGCATGAGTGTATTCTAGTAGACAGTGTACGTGTGCATATGTGTGAGAGTGTGTTTGTGTGTGTGTTCTGGAAAACAGTGGTCTATATATGTTGTGTGTGTCTGTGCAAGTTCTAGCAGACTGTGTGTGTGTGTGTGTGTGTGTGTGTTTGTGCGTGTGTGTGTGTGTGTTCTACATCCTGACCTGTTTCCATCCAGCACGGGGAAACGCAGTGATCTTCGGTTGACCTTTCCTCTCGCCGCACAGAAATGTTAACGATGGAGGAAATCAATGGGCCTCAGAGCTGTGTGTTTACCCCGTAATGGCCGCCACGGCCGACTGTTGAAAACAAAAGGTTAAAGGTCTCACTGTTTACTCATGAAACCTGAGGAAAAAACACTTGATCGTTTGTATTTTTTTGGTCGATTGGACAGTTTCTCTGCTTTACTTTGTCAATCCAGCATAGGTGAGAGAGAGGGAGAGAGACAGAGACAGAGACAGAGAGAGAGACAGAGAGGAAGAGAGAGAGAGAGAGAGAGAGAGAGAGAGAGAGAGAGAGAGAGAGAGAGAAGAGAACGCCCAGTCGAGGTGAACGCTGCAATGGTCTGTGTAAAGGTCTCTCAGTAATGGGCCGTTTTCCGAAAAGGATTCCAGTTTAGTCCCCGTGGTAACGGAATGAATCATTCAGTAAAGTAAGACTTCCTGGGTTCGACCTCAGGAGACCAGGGCCGATCTAAGAGGTACTTTTATGTATGCTTCAGTAGAGCAGGTTATTTCTCTGGGGCAGGGATGCACCAAAGCCTTTGTGTGTGTGGAAACAAACACACACACACACACACACACACACACGTACACTACGGCCCACATGCGTGCACACACATAAACCCATGCACACCCTCACACACACGCCCTCACGCACACAGTCATGCACTCACTCAATCACACACACAGACACACACAAAGACCTGCCCACGTACATACACACAATGTTGGGAAAAAGAAGCCTGTGCACCTTGGAGGGCAGCCATTGGTTTTTTCCAGTACCTACTCATTCCAGGATAGATTTTCTGGGCCGGAAACGCCCTAGATCAACCCACTAGTGCACTAACCATAGAGGGGACATGTCGTCTAGAGACCCAGGTTTGACCAGCGGCGCTATGCTTCATGTTATTTCCTCTCTTCCTCTCTCAACCTACTGCCTGTGTTCACTGTCACAACCATAGACGCACACAAACATAGAGACAAGAGAAATGCTCTTCTTCAAGGTTCTCGAATGAATGACTTTGAACGTCTCCTAGAAATTCCTCCTCGTGTGGTGTTTTCCTCCGTGTTTATTAGGTGTTATCCTTGCGAAACCCTATTCCCCGCACCTATAGAGACTCTCTCTCCGGCGTTGTTGTAAGGTATGGCTCATCTCCATGTGTGTGTTCTGCAGCAGTCCCGACGCTTGTTGCCAAGCTCATGCTATTTCTGTGATATCATGCAGCCTCGCTCCCCGCCCACCTCCATGCCTCTTTAATGGCTCAGCCTTCATCCCTGCCTTGTTCCTCCTCTTCCTCTCTGGAAGGAACAGAGCTGGAAGTAGGACAGATGTAGGTCTCTGCAGTAAGTACTCTCCGTCAGGGATGTCCGTGTTCTGTCCCACTTCTCTGCTCGGTCTCCGCTCCACTGTGTGCCTTTCACAGGCACACGCATATGCATACACACACGCAGCAACACGTATACATGAGGAACTTCATTCTTCATATACACACAGACACACACATACACAAACACGTGTCATGTGAAAACACACACACACACACACGTTTAAACAAACACAGAAAGACACACACATTGTCGGTTGGAAGGCTTGCAGCCGTCGGAGGCCTCATATGCGACAGCTGGGGCCAGTAACCCTACCATTAGCATGTGATCAATGACAGGCGCATGAAAGAAACAGTGGCTGATGACTAATTCATGGGGTAAGGTGAGAAATATGGCTGAGCGCTAAGGCAGTCCTGTCTGCCGTTGCCGCCATGGGGGTTAGCCTAACCCTAGCCTAGCCTAAGCCTAGCCTCCCATCTCCTATAGGGTCCAGTCCTCCGCTATGGCCGCTGGTAGACCCGGAGAGGAACCAGAACACCCAGGGCTTCTGGTGGTTGTGGTTCCTCATGTCTCTAGATGACCTCTGCTACTAGTTTGCAGTAAATTAGGAGTTGGCTACAAGTTAACGGTTAGCAAAATGTTTATTTGACCGTAGGCGTTAGCTGTGAGTTTGCTACGAGTTATGAGCTACAAGTTCCCTTCAAGTGAAGCGTTTTTATGCTATGTGTTTTTCCTTTATCCTGTATCAAATTTCTTTCAAATTATATACAGTATAATATAGGGATGCACATGCCCACTTTATCCGTACATCCATACTTTTTAGGTCATGTTTAATTGGCGTAGAGAAAAAAATTATATGTTCTGGTGGAAGCATTCCACATATTAAGTGTGTGTGTGTGTGTGTGTGTGTGTGTGTGTGTGTGTGTGTGTGTGTGTGTGTGTGTGTGCGTGTGTGTGTGTGTGTGTGTGTGTGCGTGTGTGTGTGAATGTGTTGTTTTCCTGCTGGTAGTTCTGTAGTACAGCTCTCTTCCTGTAAAACCACAAAAAAAAAAAGTAAATTGCAATGACGTGAGCAGTAAAAGCAACTGACAGCGGCCTCAGGCACATTGTTGTTTACGTAAAGGTGAGGCCTGTACATTATCGTGACTGTATGAAACGGGAAAACACCCCTCAAGTAATGCACTAATAGGTGTGAAATGATGTGCCAGGCTGTCTGTAGTACGCAGATGGGCCTTGGAACACCGCTGGAATTCTAACGAGGGGCGGCGCCTTCGGAGACCAACCAGCTCTTCTGCTCCTCGCTTTTCATTATCGTAGAGCGTGGAGGAAATCTCATTAGGAGAACGAGGCGACGGTCCGTTCTGTTATACATACAAGATGAACATTGCATTAGTGATTTCATGTGTAATAGAAACTGCTCTACAGAGTGCGTTGTTGTTTAAGAGTGTGAGATTACTACAGAATGCAAGAATGCCGTTGTTTGACTAAAAGTGGAGAAATTAATATGATAATTAGTACATTAGTAATTAGTTACATTTGGTCATTTAGCAGATGCCTTTATCTAAATCAATGTAAAAAAGAAAGACACAATCTCTTTCCAAAGCAGGATTTTGATAGCTGGAGTTTTCTAGATGTCCAGGGTTGAGCTTGCACTCCCCTGGACTGAATGCAGACTTGTTTTTGCTGTATTTGGTTTGATAATACCATAAAAAACCTGGCTTGAACCCACAAAGCGAATTTAGTAACCAGAGACCAATCTAACTAAGTCAAATGGAGATGGCTCACTGTACTCCTCTCTATAGGTTAATGATATAGCAATTAACATCCACCTGCTCCGCTTGGCTGGGTAATGATCGCAGAGAAAACCCAGGGAAATGCAGACAATACGAAATAGGTTCAACAAAGGACCAAAACATTGTTTTTCTTTGGTAGTGTCTGGTAATTGTCATTATATGTAATCTGTCATTATATGGTCATATTTACCCAATTTACCCAACACCGTTACATGAATCCACCACACAGACTTAAGACACATGCAGTATCAACCTGAAGGGAATATTCAGCACTGAACCAACGGAATGCTCTCCGAATGGTTTGTATCGGAGTGTTTACATGCAGTTAGCATAAATTACACGCCCAGGGAATTGCGATAATGACTCCATTCGATGAGTTTTGTTTTCGCGAAGGAGGGGAAAGTAGTCATAATGTTCTAATGCGTTGTACCTCCGAACCGACGGTCACAAAGGACATCCTTAGTTATCGGCGAGGCAGAACAAATGTTACTCACCCGCGCCTCATCAGAGGAAAAACCTGAATACATTAACGGCTTGACCTGAATGTGCGGACAGACGGAGAACACACCGGAACAAACCACATTTACCCCACAAACCGCCCGATAACAAACGCCCGCTCCTCTGTTTTGAATACGAAAACCGTGTCCTTAATCTCATGATTGGTTTTTATTGTGTGGGAGGGAGTGTTGGGAAAACGTTTTTTTTTGCTTAACAGCAGCTGTAGCTGCGGCCATAACAGCACACAGGGAGATGTTGTACTAACACCACTTTCTTGGCAAGATGTTCCAGCCAGTACGGGTGGTAAACGCTTCCATGTCAGAGCTCTCTCTGAGGGGGTGTGGGGATGGCCGGGTTCATCCTGTGTACCTTGATTATTCAAATGAGCCACAGGGGCTGGGTGTGAATCCCCACCCAGCCCCAGAGTCTAGTCAGTCTTACTCGTGCCTGTTGAGGCTCCTTAAACCAGCCATCGACCACACACAACCACACACACACTCCACAATGGCCCAAGCCGCGACTGTACTTCAAAGATTTTTTTTTTTAATGTGCCATAAAATAAAAACTGGCCTTTATCTTGTTTTGTTTTTATAAACATGGTTTGCCTTTGCTAGCGCACACACAGGCGCTGAGGCTAGCCGTGAGTCTGGTGTTAGTTTACACCCCTGCGCTATAGGGTTTGAAGTACTGCACATCTGGGGGAGCGTGGGAGGAGCCGTGTCTCAGTGTGCACGGCGCGTGTGCATATTGCGTGTGCGATACTTAGTGGGAATAGAAAAAAAAGGGAAGGAGAGATCTATTTTTAGCCACCCTCAGGGAGTCTTTATTTGTGCGTTGCCCTTGTAGGTGCTAACTCATTCTTATTTTAGTAATGGTGGCACGGCCTGAATCAATCATTTACCTATTAAGATGCCCTTCTCTAATCTCAGCAGAGGACCGCCCACCGCTGCTTGGAGAACCAGGCACACGTATATGCAAACATCACACACGCACACACACGCACGCACACACACTCTCTCTCTCCCTCCCAGGGACCCCTTACCTTCAAATGTATAGCTTGGAGAATCATGCATGCAAACACACAATCCCACTCTCAGCGAGACCCCTTAGAGACATATATAGCTAGGTGAAACACGCACCGGTGCATGAATGCAAGGATACATGGACAAACACACTCACATTTACCCCAAGCATTCAGATATAGACTGAGGAGACATGCACACAGACATGCCCATATGCCACACTTTACAGTTCATCAGTAAAGTCAGTAGAGGACTAAGTCTCATCCTACGACAACATTCCAGATTGCCATGAAAGAAACCTGCTGTGGTTGCAAGCATTATTAGTCACAAAGGAAGCACGAAGAAGCAGGTAGCAAGAAACAGGTAGCAGGAAGCAGGTAGCTGCTCAGGGTGATGTTTGGGGCAGTTTTGTAGAAAGTGCTAAGCTATTATTGAGTTTCTGCGACCTCCTTCGAATCCTCCTTCCTTCCCTGTTCCCTCCTCTCTCAACTCCAGCCCAACAGTCCCTCATCTCCAGGCAATTTCCATGTGGCCTAAAACCAGCCCTGACTGCTATATTTATCAATGTGGGCCTGGAAGGAGACAAATTGTCCTTAATACCTGTGGGACCCTTTGTGCTATCTCTCTTCTCTCCCTTTCCATTTTTTTATTCAGCCTCTCTCTCTCTCTCTCTCTCTCTCTCGCTCTTGCTCTCGCTTTCGCTCTCTCGCTCTCTCTCTCACTGCCCCTCCTTCTCTGTCGCTTACTCATGCATCTCTCTCTCTTCGTA
>NC_136935.1:10660745-10750745 GCF_949987615.1 Pollachius pollachius
CCCCATGTCTCTTTCCCAGCCGGGCAGGTCAAGCCAAGGGCCAGGCCCAGGCTTAAGTAGTAATAGGAACCTTGGTGGTCAGATCTATTTTCTGCTGTGTGCAGGCAGAGTTGGGCCAGCCTATCCCATGTGATTACAGAGTGTGAAGTGACATTGAAACCTGGGATCAGTCCTTTGTCTTTATCTGGCTTTTCTGTGGAAAAAGCACACACAAGTACGCACGCATACGGCCACACAAACACACACACACACACACACACACACGTATACACACAATAGGGTGAGCAAACACTACATACATAGGTGCATGCACACTTATATACCTACAAACATGCAAAAAGACGTACACTCACACTTACCCACACACCCACACACACATGCCTATACAGACACAAACACAAGTACATCGTTGATTTATTTTGTGGTTCATTACTTTTAGGAGAGTGGTCTTGATGGAGGCTTGATTTATTTAATCATTGCCAAGTAAGGGCTGGCAACTGTGCACAAAACAAAATTAGAATAGGGTTTTCCTAAAAAAGTAAACTGGGATTTGAATATATTTGAATATATATTACAAAATATAAATTAATAAAACAAAATAAATCAAATGCATCATTAATATACATGGCCATAATACTTTTTGGCGACTCTTTTTGTACACGCTACGTCCAAAAGGTGGCGCAAGACGGCCAGTACAATGAAGGTAACATCAAGTGGCTTTAGTAACATAAAAAGGAAAGTTTTATGCAAATTGCTCCATTTTCTGGATTGACAAGAACTCCTACTTTCTCTGCATGTTGATCTTCTGACCTTTCTGCCAGGTTGTTTGCTGGTGAGTGTGAGTGTGACCGAGCTCTTACGTGATTGGCTTGTGAAAAGGAAAATCAACAGGCATTCAGGGCACACGGGATGGGTTTGAACGCGGTTCAAGTCCAGAATTTCGGTGCCCATATTATTATTATTATAATTCACACATGTTTTATATTGAAATGTAAATTTAGGCAGTGACTGATATGTCATTGGCATAAAAGACCCATGTATACATGACCTTCTGTTCATCCTCTCTATTGAATAATTTAAAAGCGGTTTAAACTGACAGCCTCAGACCACACTTAAATATCGGAAGTTATGAAATATCAAGATAGGTTTTCAAGTGTTCTTATTTCACCATGCATAAGCATGTTACACAGTTTCTTTACATAATCCTCGTATATCGACACTCATGCATGCGATTTGGGCCATCATTGGCCCGGGGGAGAACGTCACACTAATACTACAGCAAGTTGTTTCTCCACCGTGTGTGTGCGTGTGTGTATGCATCTGGGTGTGCGTGTGTGTTAGCCAATGATCTAAGTGTGTACCCATCTGTAAGATGCTTGGACACTGTTTGCCTGTTTTGACAACTGATGGAGAAAACTTTGGTAATGTGACTTCTATTATCCCCCCCCTCCCCCCGGAAAAACAGAGGAAAAACCCAGAGTTAAGATGACATTTAAATCAGCCCTTGACCGTGCGTACTAGCGTATTAGCTGTGTGTGTGTGTGTGTGTGTGTGTGTGCGTGATTGATTCCCAGGAGGGTTCTTCCTGAGTTGCTGTGTGTGCGGCTGTGCGTGTTTGGCGGTGGCTGGGTAAATAATTGATCAAGCAGCCAGGATCAATGTGGGGAAGAGACGCTGGTAAATGAGGCCCTGACTGAACCCCCCCCCTCAAAAAAAAATGCCTTTCAGCAAAATGTAATTCAATTCATTGGGCTTCAGGAAAACAAATGTACGAATAAAATCCCGGGGAACAAAAATGAGTTTGCTTTCAATCCCAGTGGTGCTGTGGGGTTCTGCTCCTTAAAGACCACCTGAGACCCCAGGGAGACACGCGCGGCAGACAACACGCCAACGGGAATCGATGCAAAGTTCATTCGTTCTGTATGTCTGCGATCCGGGTCATGTCTGTGGGACTGCCCATCGATTCACTTTGGACGTGTATGTTTGCCCATTCATCCATTAATGTAACCATTCATTCATCCGTTGAATCATTCATTCCTTCGATTGTGCATAAGCCACCTTATATCCGTCCATCTTTCGATTGAATTCTTTGTGTATCCATGAAGGCATGCCTGCAAGCATACATTCATTCATTCATCAATCATTTATTTTTCCATTTAATTGAAGTAATGAATGTTACTGTCCATCCTTTTCTTCACTTATTCACTCATCCTTTCATAAAGTGATTGATTCATCCATCCTTTTGTGCCTTTATGCAACCTTCCATTCATCCGATGTGTGTCAATTTATTAAGTTGATCAATTCAATGAATTATAATGTAAATACTGTGCTTGATCATCGAATATCTCCCTGCGGGGCTGTGTGGTTGGTGTATGTGGCGTGTGTGTGTACGTGTGCGCATGGGTGTATTTGATGTGAGGCATGTTGGGAATTGTCACTGTGTTGACTCTACCAGAATGCAAACCATATTCCCATCTTGGCCCTTACATTACATTCCCATAGGTAGCATGTAGCCCCAACATGCTAACATCATGAATATTCATGAGGTGCTGCAAGCCCCCGTGGGACCGTATCTCTGTGCTCAGCCACCAGCGTTGTGTGACAGGCCCATCTGTGTGTGAGGAATGGCGGCGGTGGTGATTGCTTTGTTGTGTGCATCCGCGTCGTAATGGTTAATCATCATAAGGTAAACGCTGAGATGGATCATGTGACAGACGACATGGGAACAGGGGGAAGGATGGCGCGCCGCTAGCGTCCGCCTTGTCTTAACCAAAGGCCCGGGCTGGTCCGAGCCCTAGCGCTCTGTCACTTTTAGAGGACATAAATATGCCTACATGATGTTTATTAATGTTTCTCTTACTTCCTGGTGCTAATGTATTCATGAGAATGAATGTAAGATGGTTCTAACGCAATTCATCATCATCTCTTCCACCCTCTCCCACCGTTTATCTTCTCTCTCTCTCTCTGGCAACCTCTCTTTTTCCTCTATCTATCTCCAGCCCTATAGAGTCCTGTCAGAACTTCTACAAAGACTTCACGTTACAGATCGACATGGCCTTCAACGTCTTCTTCCTCCTGTACTTTGGTTTGCGGGTAAGTTGACAAATTACAAATCACAAGTGTACACATACACCAATACAATTATTCCTATAGCATCTTTTGAAATATGATAACAGACACGTTAAAAGACAGAGAATTCTTCCCCCAGAATTTCCATTCATCGTTAATGCTTGAAATACACGCCCACATGTCAAACCAAGATACTTTCAGTTCTTTATATGCACTTGTGCAATTGTGGAACACAGCATCCTTCAATGTCGACGCAGTTGCACATTTGTCATTTGGCTGACCTTCCTTAACATAAAGATAATCTTAGGATGCCCTTTTTTAGTGCGCTTCCAAAACTCCCATTTGTTAGCTGCCACCGAGCATTGCGCTAACATAAGACCGATAACAACTAGCCTTCAGCGCTGCTAAGCTACACTGCTACACTGCTGATGCCTCACTGCTATTATGGTCTGCTCTTATCCAGTTCATCGCAGCCAACGATAAGCTGTGGTTCTGGTTGGAGGTCAACTCTGTGGTGGACTTCTTCACCGTGCCCCCCGTGTTTGTCTCCGTATACTTGAACAGAAGCTGGCTCGGTGAGTCCGTCAGTCTGTCAATCTCCTCATCTGCACCTATCACAATGTGTACAGAATGGTGGTTGTATTTGGGGGGAGTGTTCTGCCCGAGTCAGGTAAGGCCTTAATGAGATGATTGTTGACCGGTGAGGTGCTCTGCCTGGCACACCTCAAGCCTGGCACAGGTGTTACCTGTTGTCCTCATATGTACACACACAAAAACACACAAACACACACTTTTAGTCGCACAGTGGAAGGAACACCTTGACCTGTATTGTGTAGCGGCCTACTTACTGTGCATTTAGACGACCCTGTCCTACATGCCACTGCAGTAACGGGAATGAGGTTGCTTCCACCAAGGGTCTCTCTGTGATCCGCAACAGGACCTGGATATCCCAGCTTGTATACAGCTTAGTGTTTCTTAGATCACTGTTGACTTCATCCCAACCATGGTGTCGTGGATAGGGTGTTCAACTCCCGGCCAAGTGCCACCGGGTTTTGATCTCCGATGTCTGCAACCTAACCTGTAGTCGTCCTGGAGCAAAACCACCTAACCCATACCTGCTACTGAAGTTCCTTCATTACCAATTGCTTTGGAGTAAAGAATTATTATTCATCGAGTCATTGAACCGTAACACATTCGAAGATGCGCAAAAATAATACAACACAAGAAAACAACAGGTTACATAATCATCTGATATGATATGAGCGTATGAACCAGAGAAGCATCAGGATACCATCAAATATAGTTTTCTTCTTGGAAATCTTTTCACAATCGTGATGAAAGGGTCCCAGCTACTGTTTCTATTACCAGCAGTTCTTAAGAGGGATTCTACAATACCCTTCCCTTGATCTTCCAGGTCATTAGAAAGAGCAGTAGCTTGTGAGTCGCCCAAGCCAGATGTATTATGAATGTGGTGACAAGCTACGTGCTAAGACAGCCACGCTAGCTACACTAGCTAAGCTACCCTGTTGGAAATCTGGAATTGATGATGCGAAGAGGTCTCCGTCTCCTTCCCAGAATGCCCCGGGTACGAGCGCCCCCGCGATGATGAAAGGCTGTGCAAGCGGGGTCTTAACTCCTCGCTGACACTCTCGTGCACATTCTCGCGCACACAGCCATGCAGCATAGTCGTGCAAGTTGAAGATAAGCCTGGCAAGGTGGGGAGGAGACAGGGGATTGGCCCCCAAAAGATGGCTTTGATATCGATGAAAGGAGGGGATCACGGACATTTCTTATTCTTATTTCATATCCTCTGCCCTTTTTAAGATTGTCACATGATATCTGCTGCAAGAATGTTTTTGTATTTTATTTCATTCCCTTTGAATGAATTGAATTTCTTTTTTTGACTGTAAAATCCCATCATTCACAGTTATTCAATTATAAACACACAATTAAATAGCGTTTACTATGTTGGACTTGACAACCTAAAGGGTTTAATGTTGCCTATAGGTTCTACATTTACAACGTGTTGGATACTCTCCTCCTGAATGCTGTTTGGGTGCTAGTGTCTTTGGCAGCAAAGCACACAAGGAACGCCCTAATGCTAATGCTTCTAGATATATTACTATGCATGCGGTATATAATATCACTGTTCCATTACCCTTATGGAAATGAGAATCACGATGCATGTTTAGTCGTCTGTGTAGTGTTCTGTCGTGCCTATGTTCATGAGGTAACCGTCAACGTCACTGTCCCTAACCTAAACGTATGTGGAAATAAGAGCCGGCCGCTTCCCGACCATCTCCGTCCCTCCGGATCCATGAATCACCCGGCCCATTATCACAGCGCTTCGTCCGGACACCTCCCAGTAGAATAATTGTTTTCCCAATAATCAATAACGTCCGTCCATAAAAGCTGCTCTATTCATTTTGGTAAGTGTACACTTTCGCATCAGGCTCAGTGTTTTCTTGTTCTTCACATAATTAAGAACCAGTGTGGCAGTCAGGACCTTGAAGGCCGTAAAGGGGTTTTGTTGACCGTTTCCTTTTTTTTCTGCAAAAATACCTTCTCGACTCTTACCTGAAAACAACTACACACACCCCTCTACTGCCACTTCCCTGACCCCTGCGTAAGGACATGACCGGTAGCAAGGCCGGGGGAGGGATACGTGGGTCATCAATAAATAACCGACCAGTGAAAACAAGTGCTGGCACCTTTGCGGTGGCAGCGGTCTGGTCTGGTCTATACTCTTTAGGCCGAGTAGATTGTAAATTTATGCCGCAATCATTTTCTAATCACCTCAGCTCCGCTCGAACAAATTGGACACTTATGAGCAAGGGAGAAGGAAAGGGGGAAGAGGAAAAAGAAAGAGAAAAAAGAAATGAGGCTCATACTTAAAAGGCTGAGCGAAAGTTGTTAATGAAAAATTCAGCCTAATCTTCTTATGCCACTTGGGCTCCTGGCTCCTGGGAGAGTAGGAGCCGTGCAGAGGTTGGATTAGTGCGGCGCTCTTTGAAAGTTGCAAGCAGCCACTAAGAGCGCAGAGAACCACCCCCTCAACCCCCCACCCCCAACCACCCCTGACTTCCCCACCTCAGCGCTCTTCAAGTACCTCTACTGCACCCCCTACACCCTACACGGCGTCTTCCTGATGTTTTGATACCATTTAATTGAGTTGAACCACCCGGTAGTGATTGATCATTGGTCTTTTCAGAATCTTCTCACTGGTGACATCACAAGTGGGCGTGTCCACCCAGATGACAGATGGCCTGGGGGGTTGCTGCTTTGGTCCCCAGCTCCTCCTAGCCAAGTGTTGAGGTGTCCTTGAGCGAGACACCTTACCCTAAATGATCCTGGATAGCTGGCTGAGTGTCCACAGGATATAATAGCACTACTGTATATCAATCAAGCCAAAATTAATATACCTTTCATTTAATTTACCATTTATGGATCACACTTCCAACCTGGCAGTAACATAAACGGCCCTTCAAATGTATATCGTTTGTTCTGTATTGATCGATCATAAAACCAAGTGAAAGTTTGATCCATCAGAGTGTTGGTGGATCAAACACAGCAAGCCAAGCCAAGTTGAATAAACATGCCCATGTAACTCACACTGCAGACTTTCTGGACTATTATTACAAAAATACAGGAGGCCCTTCCATTTCATTTTGAACTGACACTGCCCTCTAGTGGTTCTTGATGTAGTGTCAGAATCGGGCCCTTGAAGAGGTTTTCCATAGACATGGGTTTATACAAGCTTGCTATATCTTTTTCTTCAATGACAAGAGAGCCACCCTGGCCAGTAAATAAGGAGAGGAAAACTCATGTTGTTGTTGTGTGGCTTACGCCTCCCGTTTGCTCTACGTCCCTCACATTTCAAAGCTCTGCAGCATTACTGCACTGTGCATGCCTCATACTGAAGAGATGCACTATTTTAAAGAGAGTAGGACTGGGTGGTGGTTTAGCCGGGGCTTAGAGAGGGACTTGATGCTTTTATGAATTAACATGCACTTGGAGGGGTGTACAGCTTGCTTGTGTGTGTGTGTGCGTGTGCGTGTGCATGTGTGTGTGTGTGTGTGTGTGTGTGTGTGTGTGTGTGTGTGCATGTGTGTGTAGTAAAGTGTAATATCCTCCCAGGCCGCTGATTGATAAAAGACTCCAGCAGCAGGCAGGCAGGACCTTGTGACCGGAGGTGTATAGGGTCTTTGTTCTTGGCTCTCAGGACCTCAATGAAATTACTCTCTCTGAATGAGCATCTGGCCAGCGGACACGTGTGTGATGTAATGTGTGGGTGGTTGTGGTGTGTGTAATGTGTGTGCATGTGATATAATGAGTGTGTGTGTGTGTTTGTGATGTAATGGGCTTCTGTGTGTCTGTGTGTGTGTGTGTGTGTGTGTGTGTGTGTGTGCGTGATATAATGTGTATGTGTGTGTGTACAGAAGAGGATTTGCCATGTGTGGGGAAGGGGATTTTCTCTCGCTGAGGACACATGTGTTCGCGGGACCAGATATTCATTGAGATTTTTTTTCTGGCATCTGTGCTGGATTCAACCCCCCTGGGTCCTACCCTTCTATACCCGCCCCCGCAACCCTAACACCCCTCCTCCCACAGCCCTGTGCAACTAGGTACAAGTCAACAAACAAACAGCAGATCCCCTCCCACACACACACTATCACACACTTTCGCACACACACACACACATACACACACACACACACACACACACACACACACACACACACACATAGTATCACACACACACACACACGCACACGCACACACACGCACAAACACACTTTTAATAACAAAGAATAATCACAGACACGCACCCTACTGCACACTATCCCACTATAACACGCAGAAACAAACATAAACAAAAACAGAAACACACACTCACATACACACATGCCTGCACATTCACAAATACTCAACCGTGAACACTGAAAAAGATATGCACGCACACATGCATCTATGCGTATTTGCACAGAAGCACATCGGCAAACTCTGCGTGAAAGCATGCAGACACAGATGCTACAAATCCTGAGCTAGAATGCAAACGCTAACCAATTACTTATCCAAATTAGATCTACATCTAACCTCTGCACGGATCAGTAGCTCCAGTAGCACACAATCCGCCACAACTCGTTCTTGTTACCGTCATTAACACTATTAATCAAACTCACTTCACATTTGAATAACACCATAATCATACATACCAACCACAAAAAAAGGACCCTCAGTGCTAGAACATGAGAGATGAGATTGACGATGATGATAAACTCAATTATTCCCATGTTTCAAATTCGTCTTGGAAAAAGGGTTGAGTTAAGGCCGGACAATGAAAATCAACTCATGCAGGGTTAGTTATAATGTAGACTCATATACATTTCTTTGTATGTTGTCATTCCACGAATCTAAACCAACCTAGCAAACCGCCATGAATCCCTCACCGGGCGAGAGACCTAGGATTGATCCGTATCTGTGTCGTCGTACCATTGTATCACCTCTCGTCCTGGCGCCGGTTATCAAGAAAGGATTATTTAATCCTGTTCCACATTTGTTCTTTCCGATCTCATTTTATATCATCTTTCATCAGCGGGCTTCAGGTGGCTTTTGTATAAAGCCCCACCTCCCTGCGATGATTTCGATTGGCGAGTGGAGATTAGTAATCCTGTCAGAATAATAATAATCATAAAAAAGCTAAAAACCAGCGACTCCCCCTCCAGTGAACGATGACATGGGATGGTTTGAGCCCCTGCGGCGGCCGTGTAGACGGATGTGACAGGTATAACACCAGGCTCTTTCTCACTCCCCCCTCGGTGTCTAGACTTTAGCTGGAAGGATACGACCCAGAACAGTGAGAGCTTTATACTATCGCTATTCCTGCCCAGTGACTCAGCACTTTCTTTTGTCAAAGGAATACGACGAAGAACAAGACCTTTGACCCAATAAGAATCGCCTCAACTTTGAATATATGTTTTTATAATCAGTTCCTGGAGTTATTTCGAAGATTTCTACTCATTGCACCATTCCTGGAGATAGAAACATTCGATACGGTTTAAAGTAGTTTATTTTTATAGTTTTAATTCCTTGACTACCATGATTCCTCCGAAGTTGCTTATGTACCGTTGCCAGCGTAGTGATGCTTGTGCCGATGTTCCCCCGGAAACGTGGCGGAGGAAAAAGTCTTGTGGGGAACTTTTTCAAAATGGCTACCGGGTGAGGCTTGCCCATCATGTCCACCTCAATGGGGAGGGAAACCAGAGACCTGCCACTGGTCTGTTCCATTCGGCCTGCTGGTCACGTCTTAAGGTCCTGTCCAACTGGGGTAAGAGCTGCTGTCTCAGGGAAACTGCATAGTATCTATTCTTAATAAAAAAAGATCTGGGATTTACAGTTTATTCAGATCGAATACTCACATTAATCGCTGCACTTCTATTATATCTGTTTGGTCACATATTCTTTATTCTATATTCTACATAGATATTTTTTGGATTGATATTTTACTTTATTGTCCGGACACAGTAATTCCATCTGTATTACTGTGCATTTGACGTTAAAAAAACATTGACTTTGACTTAAAAATAGCAGTTATGGCTCTGAAACTATGAAGTTGTGTAGTTAAACTATTGCATCTGGAATCAGCTCCTCCTTCTCTGGACCACACTGGACACATCACTCTGACACACTTTCAATACTGTCATTCAATAATGAACCATCAAATTGTTTCACCTCAACAGTCTCAACGTTGACATTTACGTTGTGTGTTAAAAAATGTATGACTCATTGTGTATATAAAAAATATATGTTTATCTTTGCTATGACACTTGGCTTTCCTTGACTAGGATTTATAAAGCACATATCTTCTTTACATCATCACGTTATGGTTTATAGATATTGCTGAAAAGACATACAGTGGAAAGACTAACCCCTACAACAGTTCAACGCTATTACCGCTAATACTTCAAAGAGCTCCTCACACACACGCCCAGCCCACAGTGTGAGGGCTCAGTGTGTGTGGCGCTGCATAGAGATCGGGAGGCAGGCAGGTGTTCATTGTTCCGTAATCCGTGAGCGAGCAGCAGCCGTAACGTTCGCCTCCTGGCTTTCCTTCTAGTTTGAGCCGTCTAAAAATACGCAGAAACAATCCAACTGGCACAGCGGGTTTTACCCCTTCTGCTTCAGTGTTGTCTTGCCCCAATTCTGCCGTAGCATCTCTTTTTATTAGCACGATATACAAGTATGATACATTTGTGCTTCTGTCTTTTTTCTGCATACTCCGCAATATATAGGTATGATTATTAGTAGGGCTTTGTAAGAACAATACTTCAATCTGAATCCAAGTGTAAATCTTGTAGTAGGTCTCTAGTAGGTTAATACAATTCAATAATTGTATTAACCTACTTATTTATTACACAACGTAAATAATATAGAAGAGGCAAAGATCTTCATATAATAGTTCACTATATTTCTGAGATTCTCAAGTTTTCTGGCTTCTTTTTTTAACACAGTGGTTTCAACATAGACATTTGTGCTTGTTGAGTGACAGCTGTCACCCACTAAGTGAAATGTAAAGTTACACTTCTGGTGTGACGGCCTTGAACATTTCTCCATCACACGTCACCCTGTTCTGATAGCAGTTGGTTGGAGTTTGTCTGACTAAACTCGTTTTTTATCTATTTGATTTCTCTGAGTATTTTGGGCAGCCTGTTGTTATTCTGCTAAAAATGTTTTAGCTAGGCAGCTACACTTCAGGTCAATATACTAAATGTACTCATTTCTTTCTCCCTTTCGTCTCTACCTGTCTCTCTCGATCCTCCTCTTCCTCCTCTTCCTCTCCCAGGTTTAAGATTCCTGAGGGCGCTGAGGTTGATACAGTTCTCCGAGATTTTACAGTTTCTGAATATATTGAAAACAAGGTAACCAAGTGACGAGATTGTGTCCACATGGAGTCTAATTAAATCTAATGTCACATGTTAAAGTGACACTAAGTTAAATCTCAAGGCACATGTTTTGCCCTTCATTTTCCTCAAATATTAAATTTTTCAATGATGCACTTTTGAACACACATTTATGAATTTAAAATGTTTAGTTACCGTTTTTGGAGCAGTCAAGCCCAGTTGATAAAAAGTATTTTGCAACCACTTCTTCTTTTCAAAAATACATTCACTTAATCTTCTTCTCTTGTTTTTCTCGTTCTACTCAGCAATTCCATCAAGCTAGTGAACCTGTGCTCCATCTTCATCAGCACATGGCTAACAGCCGCTGGATTCATACATCTGGTAAGTGTGGTTTAGAAGGGGAATTAGGATTAAATATCTGTTAACGTTCTGGGACATTTCACTGAAATTACCAGTATCAAAGTAAAGCATTGTTGAAGGAAATAAGATTCCGGAGGACCATTGAATAGATGCCTTGTAAATCAGTATTATTTCACTAGCGAGAGAAATTCTATATTCCCAATTTGAACACCAGATGTCAGTGTTTAGCCTTAGTTAAATTGATGCTTCTCATATCACTTCTATTACAATCTAAATATCGATGGTGTGTCCCACAACATTTGATATATATATCAATAGATAGACATCGAGAAAAACAGCTGCATCCTTGTTGATAAGCTGGCTTGGTGGGGGAAATACAGCTGGGGAGGTTAGGCTTACTTAACCACACCCTATGCCTCTCTTTATTCAATTAGCAAAGCACTTAGCATAGTTGGTTCTGCACATTAATACTTTGTTTGTCCTTGTTATTGTTGAAATGAAATCCGATTATGGTAAGTATTTAAATATTACTGATTGTATGCCTTCCAATTTAATTGTATTCACTCAAACAAGGTTGTCCACATTATTTTTATTGAATTATATTTATATCTTTGTTAATTAACTCATTCATTAAATTATTAAATTAATGTAGCAATTATGAGTTTATAATGGATATGTGCTTGCAGATAACCCGTTTTCTATTTCTACAAGTACCCTAGGCCACCACTAGATGTCAGTCTTGGTTCAATAAAAGAAATAGAAAATAAATCACCAATGTCCTTTTTTAATCATGTTTGACTGAATGCATGAGCTGTTTCAGCTGTGTCCAATACAGACAAACAAACCTCACAACTCAGTTTAGAAAACACACCCGACATAATCCCCCTTTCTGTCCGTCGGCCCGTCTGTTCACCCTAACCCTAAAACCACCTGTCCATTCCTATGTCCCTCTAGGTGGAAAACTCAGGGGATCCATGGGAAGACTTCAAGAACTCCCAGTCCCTCTCGTACTGGGAGTGTGTTTACCTGCTGATGGTCACCATGTCCACAGTGGGCTACGGAGATGTCTATGCAAAGACCACGTTGGGACGGCTGTTCATGGTGTTCTTCATCCTCGGCGGTTTGGTAAAACAACAGCAACAGGCTTTTCTTGACCTTCATAGCCTCCCACCCCACCCCACCCCTACCCTACCCTGGTCCTTTCCCCGAAACCCTGCCTGCCCCTTGCCAACGTTCCTGGTAGAGCTGTCGTATTGAGACTAAATGTTTTTCTCTAGAGATATGTGTCATGTGTTGACTGTTTGGCTCTTAAAGCCATTGTGTTGTTATGGTAGGCCATTTTGTTGCATTGTACTTTTTAAAAAAGTTCTGTGAATCCTGAAACAGTATTGTCACTGTCATGTCATTGTCAACGTTGATCCATCCCCTACTGTTCGGCCTCCCGTGTTTCGTCCACTTGTAGTTACTATGTGCTTCCCCCCCCAACCCCCCAAGTCTGTCCACCTCCAGTATCTGTTGAAGGAGTAGAGAGTTCAAGAAGACGTTGATATCCTGTGCTAGCTGTTGAGGTTTCAGGACGCTCGTGTCTCTCCCGCACGCCCTCCCCACCCCTCAACAATCCCACCTCTCTCACCCTCTCCCCCCCGATACTCCTACCCCCTAACACTGTTTGCCCCCCAACACTCCCACTCTCCCCCCTAACACTCTCAGCATCCTCCAACACTCCCCCCAATACTCCCATCCCCAGCACTCCAACCCCCCAATACTCCCATCCCTAATACCCCCCCCCCCCCCCGATGCTCCCACCCCACACTGCCGCCCCCCCAATATTCCCACTTCCAACCTTCCTACCCATCCCACCCAAGATAATCCCACAAACCCTACACCCCACCTTACACCCCACCCTACACCCCACCCTACACCCCACCCCCCCTACCAAGCCAACAAACACAGGGGCAGGGGGATCCGACCTGGGCCACCTTGACTGATGCCACAGCACCACTAGCCAGTAAGATAGCCAGCCAGTAAGCTAGCCAGCCAGTCAGCCAGCTAACCAGTAAGCTAGCCAGCCAGTCAGCCAGCCGCCAGCCTGATTGTACCCACCTTCTAGTGATAGTTTCCTCTTCCCTGGCTCAGCTGCCCCGCACAAACACATAGGTACGCACACTCACTCACTCACTCACACATACACATGCACACGCACGCACACGCACATATTCATACAAACGCATCACAGTTACCCTACACATCTGGACCACATGTACAGTATATACACACACACACGCACACTCACACGCACACACACGCACACGCACACACACATTCACGTAAGGAGCAGACAACCCCCCCACACACACACACACACACACACACACACACACACACTCCCATTATGAGCAGACAACCCACACACATCCCCTCAGAACCCAGCCTATATCCCTCACCCCGACCACCACCATTAGCGAGGGCCAGGGTTATTATTTATACAAAAGAGTAGAAGAACAGTCGGTGTGTTTAATAGTGGGAGGAGCCAGCACCTCATACCCCTGACGACCTGCAGCTGTGTGTGTGTGTGTGCATCACATGCGCCATATGCGCCGGTGGTCATAGCGACGGCCCTGCTCTGGTTCTCCAAGGGCTGAGAAAGATCTGGAAATCTTTAGGGCCAAGCAGTGGCCTTTTACGGCCGCTTCCCATCAGAGTCGGTAACTGTTCCAGGGTGCATAGTCTTTCAACAACCCCCACCCCCCACCGACACCACCAGCATCACCACCAGCAGCAGCAGCAGCACCACCACCAGCACCACCGGCACCACCCCGACCTGCCCTTCAAACTTCACATCGTAGCTGGACGTGCTTAGGTGTACGTCTCCAAGGGCGTTAGGGGCATGTTTTCAGCATGAAAGATGCTAGATGATAGCTTAGCTCAGGAGAGGAGGAAGCAAAGGGAGCATGCCATGGCAAGCTACCAGGCAGCTGTAAGGCTGTATGTGTTCCTAGAGGCTTCCTTGATGTGAGGGATTATCCTAGGTGAGGGAGAGAGAGAGAGAGACAGCGAGAGAGAGAGGTCTCTTTAGGATAGGGCAAAAAGGCGGTGGACCCCTGCAAAATGCATCCAGCTCATTATCCTGAACAACAAATGAGTCTTAATGTGTTCTGCAGCTGTGGATCATCAGGTGAGCCCGTTCAAGTCCCCCTCGCCGCGGTGTCTGTGTTTGTTGGAAAGAACATGGCACATAGGTTGTTTTTTTTCACCCCCCGTAGTTCTTGATAATGGCTGTAGGAAGGTTCCGGGTGAACTCGTAAGGGCATCCTGACTCAGGGTCAGCTGTAGCCCGCCTTCACACCAATCAAAGCACTTTTTTTGTTTCTCCCCCTCAAAATGTTAAGTTAACCATTTTTTTGAGCAGTCGAGCCCAGTCGATGACAAAAACAATGACTGACTATGACTAAATAAGAATTTTCCAAAGAACTTTTGTCTCCAAACCTCGGAGCAAACAATTCCTCCCCCCAAAAAACCACACACTGCGACGTAATCGTCTTGTTATTTTTTTTAGTTTCTTCTTCTGTCTCCTATCTTCTCCTTAGGCCATGTTTGCCAGCTACGTCCCTGAAATCATAGAGTTAATAGGAAACCGCAAGAAATATGGCGGTTCCTATAGTGCTGTTAATGGGAGAAAGTAAGTATTCCAGAAGGTTCTCTGCTGTTCTTGCTGTGCGCGGTAGAACCCTCTCTGCATGCATCGTTTTTTCTTTTTTTCTTTTTGTTTTCTGTTCCATGCATGTAGGCCATGTTTGCTCGCTACGTGCCAGAAATTGCCGCTCTCATCCTTAATCGGAAGAAATACGGAGGGAGTTATAACTCGACCCGAGGCAGAAAGTAAGTTCAGATCCAGACAAGGTGTGGTAGTGTGACTCCAGGTCACGCCCCCCCCCCCTCCCTACCCCCACACTGCAAGCACCGACGTCTAAATTGACGCTTGTTGTCAAAATGTCAAAGTCCCACTGCGGGATTGGGGAACTTGGCCATCGGTACGAACATGTCCACGCACCTTTCTCTCTCACCTTTCTCACCCTTCTCTCTCACCTTTCTCTCCCACCGTCTCTCTATCTTTTCTATTATTCTCACTTTCTGTCCTCCCTCTTTGACTTTTCTCCTTTCCCCGTCTTTCTGTATGCCTTTGCATTTTCTCTCTCTCGCTGTCTCTCTCTCTCTGTCGCTCTCCCCCCCCCCCCCCTCTGTCTCTGTCTCTCTATCTCTATCACTCTGTCTCTCTATCACTATGCTTTAAACAATCATTTTTGTGCTTCTCCCTTTTGTCTTTCGATCTTTCTTTCGTTCTTTCCCTCTCCTTCTGGGCACATCCTGTGTTGATATTTGCTCTTGTTTGAAACCAGAGATTTCATGACTGCTCAATGATCCACTCGGTAATGTTCACCTGTGCTGCTTCTTAACCACATCATCAGTATGTGTCGCATCGCTCCATGTGCTCAAATTTATTCCAGCCCAAACCATGAATATATTGGATGCAGTATGATCAGAATCCCAAATCAAAACGAGTCATGAAACCCCTACTCTGTGCTATTGATTTAGACTCACAAGACAAGAACTACCTCAACAAAAATCTCCAACTGCATTGTTATTGGTGGTCTTTCCTTGAAGTATTTGTCCGTAAATCAATGGCATACTGCAGGATATGATTTATTTTCTCGTTTCTGTTTTATTGCTCGAGTTAGTATTGCACGTACATGACTTCTTTCTTTCTCCTATCCATCTAGCATCATATGTTCTCCCTCGAGATGTAGACTTGCCTTTTTTCTTCACGGATCATGCATAGGGCTATGATTCCTGAAAAAAAAAAATACGATACCCTTCGCCTCTGTACTGTCCCTGCTAACCCATTGCATCATCACCGTGTGACATGGCCTCGACCGCTTGCATCATCAGTGCTCGACATGAATCTGGCCCTGATCTTCAGTCAGCTCCCACACCCTGAATGCTGGATGCCTCGCTCCCATTGGAGGCTTTCAAACGCTCTATGCTTGCTTTGCCTGCTTGCTTCTTGATGCCCGACTGGTCTTTTTTGTGGTGCTAGATGTTGTCCCGAGAGAGGCTTTTTTAGCAGCTTTTTATATATATATATATATTATACATATATATATATATATATATATATGAATATATATGTGCGTGTTAGTGTGTGTTTGTGTGTGTGTGTGTGTGTGTGTGAAGCCTCTCGCACAAAAAAGCGTTTTCTTATGCAACGAATGCCTTGTAAGTGTTTCGTTAGTGGGGTTGTCACTTTTCTTTTTTACTGTTTGAAAAGTTTTGTCCGTACAAAATGTTGTACAGCAAGCGGGCCTTTTCCACGCTGCGGCTCAAACCTTTAGGCTCCCGGCACACACAGACATGTCCTGCCACGTCACGTCCATCGTAGCACAGAGTAGGACTTTTTCTGGGTATATTTCCCCCCTTTTCTACCTTATTATCCTTCTCTCTCTCTCCCTCCCTCGCTCTCTCCCTCTCTCTCTGTTTCTCTCTCTGTCTCTCTTTATCTCTATCTCTCTCCTCTTCTCTCTCTCTCTATCTATCTCCTCTTCTCTCTCTCTCTCTCTCTCACTCACTCACTCTCACTCTCTCTTTCTCTCTCTCACTCTCTCTCTTTCTCTCTCTCTCTCTCTCTCTCTCTCTCTCTCTCCCTCCCCCTCCCCCCAGCTGTCTCTGTCTCCACACGGCAGATGAGCCTGTTTTTGATGGGGTCTGACTGTCACCCGGACGAGACAGACGAGATGTTATGTTTGGACGGGGACTCCGGCTCCGACACACAGACGGGTGTTGAGAGAGGGCCTTGTCAAAACCAAGGAGCACTTTTTCTCACACACTTCTCTTCTCTTACTATTTTCTTTCATCCGACCTCCCCCGGCCCCCCTTCCCTCCCCCCTTGCTCCCCTCTCGGCTTTACTGTACGGCCATATGGTAGCAATCAGCGTCTCCCCGCTGAACACAAAGGCTTTAGAGTGGCACAAGGCTCCAGTAATCAGTTAAATGTGTAAGTGCTTGGCGCGGAGACGTACAGACCCTGACGCGCGTGTCATGTGGGTTTATATTTGCCCCGGAGGGGGGGGGGGGGGGGGGGTTCAGCGCATCATCGCCGGCGAGTGCCAAACTTGTCAGCCCCCCTCCCCACACACACAAACACACACACACACACACACACACACACATGTCAAGCAAACGAGATTAAGAGATTACAAATATTTGATTGATTACTGTTACTCACAAACAATGAGGTCATGAGACATCCTGAGCGGGTTTCTAAATGAAAAGGAGTGCGTAGCGCCGCGGCCTCGCCACGTGAAATGGGCCTTGAGGGTCAGCGGGAAGTGAAGGGAGTTGTGTTGGATCCATATTGGATCCACATTGGATCCGAAACGTGCTTTCATGCTCGTGTTGTGTACAGCGCCCGGTGCAGCGTAGCGTACACCCTTCACAGCCCGTGACAGAGCTCCCCGACCGCATGGCCCTGATAGCGTAATGACAAGCGTTTTGCTCGGTTGGCGCCCTCCCTACTTAGGGCTCTGTGGTTTCCATTACGGCTCCGCGGTTTCCATTAGGTCCCCACTGAGACAAAAGGGGGCTGGCACGGCAAACTGGATTCAACGCTGGTTGAACCCTGACAAATACCCCTGGATGTGGCCCCCCCCCCCGTACTCTACTGTAAGTGCTAGCAGTTTGAGGCGTGGAGAGCGCGTATGGTTGTTAAGCTATCGAGACGACGAACAGAGGTTCGTCGTCGGAAAAAAAACACAATTCCGTAAGAGTTATGATTATTGCCTCTAATCTGCAAAATAGTTGTTAATGCGCTGCTTGCTTATACTTCAGGATAATGACACAAAATGACATAAATGACAAGTTCAGGAGACGTGTTTGTGTTTCAAAGGGACTGTTCTGTAACAGGGACGCCAGTTACAGGTAATTTCCCACCGAAACAACAACCCTTTCATATCTATCAACGGTTATAGGCCCCAACTGCACGCAAACACTTAAACTTAATCAGGATAGACGATTTTTTACAAGATGGAGGAAGCAGGAACACGAGGACTACAGCAGTGCTTTGTGGGTGACTGTGTGTGGCTGGTGTTTGAGCCGTCGTTCTGATGTGTTCTCTGATTACATCATGGGTGTTTGCTGTTTCTGTACTGCATGCTTTTGTTTGTGCATCGTTGCATGTCTTGCTGTGATGAACCGTTGTGATGTTTGATGCATATGATTGAAATGTCTGTTTAGATTTGTCGTTTACTTTATCCTGTAGTAGTCTGATCTTATCTTCCCCCCGTAGATTTGTTTTGAGATGTGTGTTAGATTTAAAGGTTATGCTTTACCATAAAGAAAAAGGTTTTTTTTTAAACAACTTGGAAAGCTATTGCTGGGGAATGGATTTAACCATATCCAACCATTGATCCTGCCAATGGTTTCCATCATGACCCCATCCTATTGAGGACTCTACTTTTCCGCACGCAGCGATATAATCATACACTCAGCCGCAACCACTATTAAATGTCATTGACGCAGACTCCCTGAAATTTATTTTCCTCCTGAAGATTTACAGATACATAATGAAAGCCTTACAGTCTCTTAATTCATAATAAATATGAATCATAGCATCATTAATGAGGTGGAAACGAGAGACTTCCACAGATGAGCCGTCCACTTGGGTGTCCCAGTCATGTCCGAGTTGAGCTCTATGTACTTTGCGTGTGTGTGTGTGTGTGTGTGTGTGTGTGTGTGTGTGTCTGTGTGTCTGTGTGTGTGTGTGTGTCTGTATCGGGGTCAACTTTTGCGGGGGGCTTTGCGTGTCCGACTTCGAGGTCCACCCACCAAAGGCTGACCCCAGGGACCTCCCACACTATATGCCACACATGCAGACGAAAATAAGAAAATCTGCATTAACTTTATACTTCGAGGAGGAGCAGCGAGTAGGAAAACATGAACAATAGTGTTTAATCCATTGGAAAACGAGAGGAGCCTCCTGCCCAGCGGCTCTCCTGGCTCCTCAACAGACATGTCAGCTCATCAGCCGCTACCACCACCACTTCCACCACCACCCCGTACTCTCTGTCTCCTCGCTGCTTCCAGGGCCAAGACGTACCGCTTGAAGCTCCTCATTAGTGTCTCTTGATGCACCGAGGTGGCCTCCATCTGTTGCAGACTTTCCCCCTTTTAGTCTTGCGTGGTGAAGTCCTGGCGAGACATCCTTGGGACCACACTTTCTGTGATGCAGCGACCCCAGTCTCTGTGGTGCACGATGGGGTGATGGAAGAGGTTCTTACGGGTGGTGCTATGCTTGGTCTGTCATGTCGTCCGTCGATAAATCCAATCCAAAGCGTTTTACTGCGGACCATATGGTTTCAGGATACAGTAATGTCCCTGTAAAATTTGACGAGTTTCTCGTGTGTTTATAAGAGCTTGGGTTTTTTGGCGACTGCGAGAGATCTATCAGAGCAAGAGTTGCCCAATGGCTACGGAGTTAATGAGTGATCCACCGTCATGACCTCATAGGCTTGGAGGAGAGACTCAGCCAGAATTTCCCAAGTCCCTGGTAAAACGAAGGGACTCAAAGTGGTTAGAAAGGAGCGCATTGGCACGGCAGTGGAGAGAATGATCGTTATCATTATTTAAGGATTGCCTGAAAACTCTCTTCCAAGGGGAGAATAATGCGGCCATCTGCATGTCCACACGGATCTCGAGTCAGTGCTGGGGCTAAACAGTGCCGGGCATGTTGAGTTCATCTGGCCGTTGGGCTTATTACTCTGTAGGGGATGTTAAGCTTTCGACAGAACAAATGGTGCGTGAAAAATGCTCTAAATCCATTGGATAAGTATGATTTAAATGCTATATCCTACTTTCTATTCTACTTTTTCGAAGTGGTCCCATTTATTAAGTTTTCCCCCGATCATGTCATGTGATACAAATAAAGATCCGACACAAATCTCCCCCCTGTGTTTGGGACAAAGAGATATTTAGAGAAACCCTTTCCGTTGGAAAGACTCGAGGCTGGAGCAGACCATCCGTCCCAAATGGCTTTCTTCAGCTGAGGAAACTATTGAGCTATCAAGTGATGGATGCTATCTGCAGGACCTTGGACCTGTTCCTAGAGCAGCTAGAGGACAAACTGGGATAGAAAGTACACAAAACGTCCCCCCCCCCCCCCGCCAAACCTCGGTCCAATCGAACCTCTTATTATTATCTCCTCTGTGTAATCATCCCCTCGTGCTTCATTCGCGTCTCTCTCTCTCTCTCTCTCTCTCTCTCTCTCTCTCTCTCTCTCTCTCTCTCTCTCTCTCTCTCTCTCTTGCTCTCTCTCTCTCTCTCGGGCCAGAGACCTGTCATTGGCTCAGAAGTCTTTCTTTCAAATCCACGTCAACCGCAAGCCTCCAAAGTCACATTGGGAACTTTCAGTAAGGTCCCGTTTGAAGGCAGGGGGAATATTGATGTACATGCTTTTGTCAACATTCATTCAGCGTTCCGAAAAGAGTGGGCCTTGTCTTGGCCGGGGGGACAATTTTCATATTGAGAACGGATAGGAATCCGACCACTGCGGGTTGTATGATTATATCTTAGGTTTTCTAAAGTGGTTCTGAGCTGAGTGTTTGATTGCGTTTGTCGTGCGGAATAACCACATTCATAACATCGAAGGGGGAATTATTTTTACAGGCAAGGAAAAAAACGATATATCCGAATGACTTATTTGCTTTGTAAAGACATTTTCTTGACATGTCAATAGGTTTCTCTCAGGCTATTTCTGTGAGTTGGATTTTAGGGTGCCCTGAGTGATTTTCTTCAAGCCACACGCCAGACTCTGGTGGGATTGATGTTGACAGCCGAAGATGAATTATCCTCCTCTTCCTCCCTCTCACAGGCATATTGTGGTCTGTGGTCATATTACTCTCGAAAGTGTCTCCAACTTCCTCAAAGACTTCCTACACAAGGACAGGGATGATGTCAATGTAGAAATTGTTTTTCTCCATAAGTAAGTGCACAAATCTCTCTCCCCCCTCACAACCCTCCCCCCCCCAAGCCGTCCAAACGTATTTACGACCCCTAACGCAACAATTCAAAAATACAACATTCAGAGTGCATGTACTGTGGTGTAACTGGATATGAACACACATAGCCGTGCCCCTGCTCACCGTCTGACCGCTTCTTGTCTCTCTTGTGTGACAGTATTTCCCCTAATCTTGAGCTGGAAGCCTTGTTCAAACGCCACTTTACCCAAGTGGAGTTCTACCAGGGATCTGTTCTCAACCCTCATGATCTAGCAAGAGTGAAGGTACCTTCAGAGACGTCTGAGACACCCATCCCGGGGTCCGCATGTATAGGAGGGTTTCATGTGATGTCACGCACATTCCCAGCCACCATCTTGGTACCTTTTTACCGTTAGAATTAGAATAATAACAACTGATCGCTTTGCTGTTCTGCAATGTTTGGTCAAGAACTACCAAGGTGGCGTGCTTGAACTTATTTGATGGATTCCTGAAATCCCATTATTGAATCCCTCCTATACTGTATATGTGTAGATACAAATAGTACAAGATAATTGTAATCATTGCTGTATAAGGCTGTTTTGGGCTGTATGTGAGTTAGCTGACCTATTAATACAAATCATCCGGCACCCGGCCGAAACATACTGGGTTCGAGCTCCAAAGTCTGCATTGTACCTATAGGCAACCTTAAACAACCCCAGCAGTGTTAATGCCTTGCTCGTCCTGTTGAACCAGGACCACAATAGTGGTAGTAAATAGGAACGGTAACGGCCAAGGCAACCGAAACAACATGACAGCTGTGATGTTTACTTAAACATCGTTGTTATGATATATTGTCAGATCGATAGTTTGTCATACTCGCATTAAATGCATAATGTTCAAACTCAAAATGATGTGTTTTGATTGAGAACTAAGCCAATAGCAAATGTCCATGATGTACGTCAAGATGTTGAAATCAATGAGCTGTCAGAGTTGTAAATGTCTGTTTCGCATTCTGCGTCTGTCTCCGTTTATTCTTGCTCTCTGGGATAGATCGAGTCTGCAGATGCCTGCTTAATTCTAGCCAATAAATACTGTGCAGATCCAGATGCAGAGGATGCATCGAACATAATGAGGTATGACATCCACTGAATTGAACAAAAACAGACTAGGATCTGCCAACAAAAATCACTTTTTCGCTAACCTCCTCGATGTTTCTCTCAATCTACAGGGTCATTTCGATCAAGAACTATCATCCCAGAATCAGAATAATCACACAAATGTTGCAATACCATAACAAGGTACATTTGATCATTGATTTCTATGTTCATATATAAACGCTTTTGTCAACCTTACTATGATAGATATGGTTATTTTGCACTTATTTACTTGCATGCAAAGCAGTTTTGTTTTCATTTTGTAACATGGCTTTAAAAGTGTAGTGTGTAGGATTTAGGGACAGCAGTGAGTTTGCAAATTGCGCTCGTGTTTGTTCAGTGTCCTGAACCTGGCAACGCCTGAACTTCCTAGTCTGGGGAGGAAGACGGCCCTAGAAGCTTCTCTCCAATATTGTGATTTTGGGCTGCAGATTCTCTCTATGTCAATGTAACACATTATACCTTCTGGATATTGCGATGGTCTCATTGTCATTAGCATAACACTTTCAAACTTTCAGTATCGCCTTCATTAAATCTGTTACCATAGCAACTTCTTTATATACATTATCCCTCCCATGAATCGATTATTTATAGAGAGCACCAAAGCTTACTGTGAGTCCAAAGCTCACTTATACGTTATGTTTAGTATAATGTCAAAGTTTGCTTATTCAAATTGAAACTTTTTTATTTTATATTCTGTTGCAGCATTGTTCTAAGGAAAGTGTTTCCTGTTAGTTCGCATAACAACAGTTAACATCCAATTATCAGAGCAGATATTTAGACATCATGTTCGAAAATGATCCGGGGCCTGTTTCTGTTGGTTGTTTATTAACTTTCCACCATGATGCTGTTGCTGGTTTCCCTCTCCTCTGTCTGTCTCCTGTCTCCGTGCGCAGGCCCATCTGTTGAACATCCCCAGTTGGAACTGGAGAGAGGGTGATGATGCCATATGTCTGGCTGAGCTGAAGGCAGGCTTCATAGCCCAGAGTTGTCTGGCCCAAGGCCTGTCTACCATGCTAGCCAACCTCTTCTCTATGAGGTCCTTCATCGAGGTATACCACAAATTCCCGCTCCCAATGTACACCGTATGTTCGATATGTAGATACGATCAGGGGCGAAGTACTCGTTACAGGAGTCGATTTATTTACATATGGTAGTCGTGTATATATATATTCCTTTTTTTTGTTCTCAGAGCATTTTTTTCATGCTTCATACAGGCACTTGGTAAATCTGGTTTTTGATCTAGTCTGGTTTCAGTCAGATGGAAAAGCTTTATCATAGGACAAGTGGTACATATAATGCAAAACTTTGACAGCTCTGTTCCGCTGGAGCCGAACGAGTCTTTCCAAGCATTTTTTTTTCTATCTGTCCATCTGTCACTCTATAAAAAACATAAATAAGGAAAATGGCGCAATAAATCTGACATTTCTCAGACATTGAATCTGCTCAGTATTCCCTGATGCTTCCCTGGTGATAATAAAGAGGTGTATCTTGTACAGGAGAACAGGTTCTCATGTCCTCAAGAGGATGAATCTCTTTCTAAGGACCAGGGCCCCTGGTGGCGGGGCCAAACATCTGCTGGCCGCATTGATCCACACTCCCCCCCCTCCATCGCGACCCCCCCACCTCCCTCAAGTCTCTGGTGTTTGAAGTCCTCAGGTTGCATGTTCACTCTCACATATGATCCTTTCTGGCTCCAGATTGAAGAAGACACATGGCAGAAGTATTACCTGGAAGGAGTCGCCAATGAGATGTACACCGAGTATCTGTCCAATGCCTTCGTGGGCTTGTCCTTCCCTACAGTCTGTGAGTAAGTACCCCTCCGCTTGTGTTGAGGTGAAAGGTCGCCTGTCGTTCGGTTGTGAGGACCCAGCGTGTCTACGTCGAAGTATAAAATTGATCGTAAGGTTCTGGGATCATACCCTGATATGCACAGTCTGTAGTAGGCATCCTTGAGCAAAATGCAAGTAGTTGTGCCTGAAAGGCGATGATAGGGATCTGGGAAAAGTGAGTGACGATTTTGTCCGAATTTGAGTTATACACTTCACTGACCGATGACTTCCTCTCTGTGTTTCTCTTGCAGACTTTGTTATGTGAAGCTGAAGCTGTTGCTAATTGCCATCGAATACAAGTCGGAGCAGCGAGAGAGCAGGTTTGTTTGGTGGACCATGATTATGAATGTCTTACTATGGTTATATTATTTTATTTATTTTGTCTCCTTCCCTTTACTTTTTTGCCAAACCCTTATCAGTGTGTTCCCTTGTAGCACACAATCTTTGGTTTTACCCGTATGTTTAAAGTTATTGTCTCGATTTGGTTTGAGTTTGGTCTCATGCACTAATGCAGTGTTCATATGCCATCCTCAACCAAAAGTGACAAAGGATACAAAGACAACTTTATGTGTATATGTTGTGGTCAGGTGACAACAACATGAAGCATTGTAACTCTAACATCATCCATAATCCGTGACAAACACTAACAATAACATGATTTTCATGATAAATAACCTGTTCAACAAGGATTATTTAAAGTCACACGTGTCCATTCTATACCTGTTGCTTGTATATTTCACTCATTATGTATTTACACATCCATTCAGGCGTAGTTGATATAGGCTTATGGCACTCGATACAAACTATGTTTTATTTGTTTTTGCTTCCTTAAATATCCCACCACAGTACATTTCCACACTTGGCCAAACCAGCTCTTTTGAATTCAGTGTAATTCACTGAAAGTAGAATATATGAAATATAAACATACACATCCATGTTATTAACTTGTACATTAGCATTAGTTTTTATCTTCGCTGTATCTTTTTTTTCCCGTAACATATAGTGCCACTATTCTCAGTGCCATTAACTTTGTCTGATTGACGAAGGAAGCCAGAACTAGATTTAACTCTATGACTATCATTAAATTTCAAGGTGTATGGAGCTGCACAACACAACTCAATATCACATTAGCTCAGCAGAAGCTACACACACCACATTACACAAGGAGAGAATATCAATGACCGTGCATGATATTCTCTTGTTCTGTGTCAATGACTTGTGTTTCATTTGAGATTCTTGTGTCTTGTCATTTGCAGAAGCCGAAAGCGGTATGCCCTCTCTACCCTCTATGTCACTGCCAAACCTCTGAACCCCTTCTTCATCACTTTAAGGCTTCTGGCTTTGGGAATCCCCCGGCCCTGGTCCCCTCCCCCCACTGCCCTCCTCCCCCTCCCCACACCCCTCCTTCCATTCTATCTAAATGAACAGGAGTCTGATTGTGTTTGCTAACTTCTTCATGGTGTCCCGTTGTGCGAAAAGCAAAGCACTAACTTCTTTGCAGGCAGAGAGAGAATAGTGAACGTTGCTTTGTAGATGTGCAGTTTGTTCGTCTCCCTGTTGTCGACGTACAGAGGTCCACTGCCACACCCCCGCCATATTATCTCCCTCCCACTGCAAACTGAATTTTACTTTTGTTCTCTATCCGGCTTTTTTTTTATTTCGGTAATCTCTATGTTTCACGTGGCTTTAAGTTCTCCTCTCCTTGTTTCCCTCATTATTTCTCTTCTTATGGTTCTTATCTGTTGACACTAAAAAACTAAACAATTAATGTAATTTGGGTGACTACAGATCAGATAATTGGATGTAACGTCTGCCATGCATAACATCGGCATGCCTTTTTGATTGGGTGATACAAACTAATGTTACCACCATGCCTCCCGTTTGTCCTCAGAAAAGGCATGAGGACAAACTTTGGATAGTTCAATATTTATCCAAAATGAAACCCAACAACCGTGGCCACATTTATCTTTACAAAAAGGCCTCCATCTATATTCATGTACATCTTTACGTGTAGCACATTTCGTCCCTGCATCTCATCACCTTTCTACGTCATTCATGTGTGTGTGGGTGTGTGTGTGTGTGTGTGTGCGCCCGCGTGCTTGTGCGTATGTGTGTGTGCAAGTGCGCGTTCAAGTGCAAGAGTGCATTATCTATCTCCCCCACCACCGCCCATCACACGTCTCTGGAGTAGATGTCCCCCCTTTGAGGTCACTTCCTGTCAGTTTGGTGTTTGAGAAACAGTCCAACTGCACAGAAGTTACTGCAACCGTCTGCATCCACGTACCTGTTCCTCTCTCCCTCTCGCCGCTTCCACTTCCTGTCTGTCTGCCTGGCCAGCGCGTCTCTGTCCGGGTCACTGTACCGGGTCACTGTACCGGGTCACTGTACGGGGTCACTGTACGGGGTCACTGTACGGGGTCACTGTACGGGGTCACTGTACGGGGTCACTGTACCGGGTCACTGTACAGGGTCACTGTACCGGGTCACTGTACCGGGTCACTGTACCGGGTCACTGTACCGGGTCACTGTACCGGGTCACTGTACGGGGTCACTGTACCGGGTCACTGTACGGGGTCACTGTACCGGGTCACTGTACCGGGTCACTGTACGGGGTCACTGTACGGGGTCACTGTACGGGGTCACTGTACCGGGTCACCGCATGCTGTGAGCACGCCACAGCAGCTGCTCCGCGCTTGCCTTTTTGTTGCTCAAATTATGAGTTTTTTACTTTCGGCCGTGGTGGGTTTTATTTTTGGCCAGTTGAACGGAACGCTGTTTAAAACAACGACTGCGTTTATTGCAGAGACAGCGGAAATCTCAGATTTGGGCAGCAATGTTTTGTCTCCTTGTGATGTTTCTTTTACAATTGGTTTAGTTTTCTTTGAAAGGCATGCAGAGTGAAATGCACAAGTCTTGTTTTTTGATTTTGGGAGCCATTGAATTAATTTCCAGCGGTTAGAGATAATTAATGAATGCACAATTACCTCTTTGAGATATTACATTGCAGATCGTTAATTCAATTGCTCCCGGAATGTTGTACTTACTTAACAAAAGGTTTTTGGGAGCCCAGTGGAAAGAAAGAGAGGCTTTTAGGATTCCTTAAACGTTACCTTAACCTTAAAAGAAAGGGGATGTTAACATATAGACACCAACATTAGAGGTCGAAATAAAAACAAGAACAACCAAAAATACTAACAGAAATCAAATTATCTCTACTAGTAAAACACTGTATTTACAACAAAATTATAATTTGCCACAAAACGGAAAGCCAGCCAATTGTGGGGCAAAACCACCTCTACCACAACTTCTCTGCAAAGCATCCAAATTACATTTAGTCTCATCATCTTTTATCCAAAGCAACTTACAAGTATATTATAGTAGATTAAAGTTGTATGGCACGCATTACGAAGGTTGTAGAATCAGATACTTTAAAGAAAAAACTGGCCATGCTCTTCTCTTTCTAATGGGCTTCTGGACTTTGGTAGTGTAACCTGTTAGCATATGTGTGGATTTCAGTGTGTCCTAGTCTCCCTAGTTCACACTAACTTCATTGATGATGTTTGTTTGTGTGTCTCATGAATCTTGTCATTAGTCTAATTAATGGGGAATGATACAGCCAGTTCCAACAGTTTTGATTTGTTGAAAGTAAGCAACCAATCCCGCTTTTAATGTGAAAGAAATTAACGCGGAGCAGTCATCACTGCCACCATTTTTTTTGTTGTTGTGTACATTCGGTTTCATTGGACAGAGTAGGTTGGGGGTCGCCCCACATACTGTTCAGACTTTCAGTGGCTTTTGCAGTAGCTTATGTTTTTTTGACACGCCATCAGAAATATATAATCTGATACAAACTGATTTTACAGTTCGCCCCAGTACAGTGTATGCTCAGGCGCTAGGTCGAGGGCTGTTCATTCCCTTGCATTCTCCACCATCAGTAGAACTGTCATGGTGACAACTCTCATATCCTCCGACCACTGATACAGTCCTGTCTGTGACCCCCGCCAACTGCAACACCCTAAACATGGTTAGTCTAAGTGACCGTACAAATCGATATATATCGACGAATCGATCGTTAACACACCACTTCATCCGACCGCAATACTCTTGAATTATTTCTCTCCCTGCTTTGTTTACCCCCAATCCCTCTTCTTCTTCCTCCTCCTCTTCCTCCATGTTTTGCCCTTCTTCGATCATCCTCCTCCTCTTCTTCCTCAACTACTCTTCATGCTTCACTGCTGTTATGCCAAGACAACCACAACCATGAGAATTCAAATTGAAAATGAACAGCCGTGCTGTTCTTTTTATTTTGTTGGAATGATGAGCGTCAGTGACCAAAAGTCAGAGTCGGTTAGCTTTTTCTTTGAGTAGCCGCAGACAGCACCACATTTTTAATACTATTGATTTTACAATTTCTTAAACTTAAAAAAAAAAAAAAAACTTGCTCAAATTAAGCCATCCATTCCAAAACCATCAGAACTGTCCTCCAATCAGAACACCCTAAAAGTGTGTGTGTGTACCATTCCTCTTGATTAGCACTGTGCGAGTGTAAATTGGAACCTGGCCAGAGCAATAATCAGCAAATTTGTGTTTGTTGTTTTTGTTTATTTTTATGGTTTCCCAGCATCCTCATCAACCCAGGAAACCACGTCAAACTACAGGAAGGAACTCTGGGGTTCTTTATTGCTAGCGATGCCAAAGAAGTAAAGAGGTAACTGAAAAAAATAAATGTCTATGTTACTTTGGATAAATGCATCCGCCAAATGACGCAATATAAATAAATTATAGTAGACCTACGAGGTAGACTTAGAGGTAATGATTGTTGTTTATCCAGGGCATTTTTCTACTGCAAAGCTTGCCATGACGACATCACTGACGCAAAACGAATTAAAAAATGTGGCTGCAAACGACGTGAGTATTCCTTTATTGATGATAAATACAAAGCATATTTATCACTATATTAGTACCCCTCTCCTCCCTCACGCTCACTTGTATCTCATTCAATTTTAGGATGCATGATTAGAATACAATTTTATACCGCTAACTGTGAGAGGAAACTGATTTGTTTAGTTTGGGTTTGAACATCAAATTAACACATATATAATGTGTTAATACAATCAATTTATATATATAAATATATATATATTTATTTATTTATTTATATATAAAAATTGATTGTGGATGCATTCCCAACTCCTTGAGATATAATTTGAGGTTTGGTTACGTTTTTATTTCAATTGTAATAATTGTTTTAGATTAGCCCATTTCAAAAGTTAAATAACCCTATTAAATGTGTTTTCTAATACATTCATCTAAATATACTTCTGAGAAAGAGAACCAAAAACTAACAACAAATAAAAATAAAATCCATAAATATAGCAAGTCAGAATAATTTATAAGCAAAAAAAAGACAATGGAAAAGTAGTTTAAAGTTTGATGGCTTGAAGGATATAACATTAACATCTAAAAGCCATCAGACACAGAACTGCTCTCTCTCTTACAGATGTCACCCCACCACAGTTAGTCACTTAATTGATTTGAGCTTTTTAGACCTCATGAATAGTTCATTAACCTAAAATGGTAAACTGAAAATGTGTTCCCTCTGTTAAATAGTAAATGATGGCCTCTATGCAAGCCATGTTAGTACAATGGTCTTCAATATTTAGCCTTGGTCTGCATGCATTTTGTGAATACTTCCTGACCTACTTAGAGGAGTCATTTGTCAGATCATGTTAGTCCTTTTTGAATATTCCTCTGTATTCTGAGAAATGTCATCAGCCAAAATAACAATGGAAAAGAAGCTATTACTGAAACCTACCAATTCTTTGTCAAACAAATTAAATAATAATGTCATGTAGATAAACCTTAAATAATGATAGTGTATTAATTAGATGATGGAATCACTTGATTAGTTGCCTTTTTAATTCTGTCATTTCTCATGTTTGTATTTTTATGTGTTCATTTTGGATACAATTCTTGCCATGTAGATGATTGATCCTTTCCTGCAATTTTTTTGTCTCCTGTTCTTTCCCTGTGTTTTCTTTCTTTCCTTTCCTTTTTTCTGTTCTTTTATTTTCCATCCCTTCCTGTTCTTTCATTTCTTTGGTTCATTTCTCCGTGTACGATCATTGACACTGTTGATGTATTTCCTGCCCTGCTGCCGTTGGAAAACAACACTTGTACTGGTAGTGATTTATTGTGAGTAAAAAGAAAGCAGGTGTCCAATTACCCAGAGTGCAGTGCAAGTGTTTCTCTCTCTTTCGCTCTCTCTGTCTCTCTCTGTGTCTGTCTGTCCGTCTCTATGTCTCTCTCTCTCTCTCTCGCTCTCTAGCCTACAGTACTCTACTGTATCTGTGTTGCATGCACCAGTGTAGCTTCTGCATCCCTTTACCCCTGCGTTTCATCCCTACACTGTTCTCAGACCAGACCAACCAAACCCCAAAACAAAACAAAAAACGAAAGCAGAACAAATCCGACCCACAGTTTCAGCGACTCCGACAGTTGACGTGATTTGAAATGACAAACACAAAGTGATTTCATCCAGTGAGAAGTGCGTGAACCCAAGTGTTCCTCCTCTCCGTTTGAGGGCGAGCTCATGTAATAGCAGAAGCGTATGAAACCCAATCCCCTTCGCCGTGTTGTGTTATTACCTGTTGTTAAGTCCTAAGCCTTGCAGAGGAGCGACTGTTAAGATAGGGGGAAAAAGGCTGGAAAGTCAATCCATTTTTATGTTGGTCTTTTGAGTCAAGTTCCAAGGAGACAGCTGAGCTAAGCCTTAAAACTGCAGAGTAGATAAACAAGGAGCGGTGAGATTTAAATCCTAAATCTGTTGGATGTGATCTGTCGCCGTGCGTATACAGAGAGTGGAAAGTGATGTTTTTTTATTTTGCCAAGGAACTAGCACGCCAAAATGTAATCAAAGCAATCTGGTTCATCTTGCCTTCTGATTTCGGGCCCAGTTTACAAAACTCTGGTTCCTCTCTCTGCTCCTGTTAGGTTTCCAGAGAGCATCAGTGGCTTTCGTGATTAAAATACTGTGGCTCCCCTGACTTTCAATTCTGACAGTCTATAGAGCTCCATATTTTCCACTAAAATTTTACAAGCCATATTCTCAGTATTGTCGTATACAGTCATGAATGGCCACTAGATGGCGGTACCGTGCCAGAGTCAGTCTGTCGACGACATTGAGGTTCTCTTATGACTATTCAGCAAGAATGTAAATGTTCAGCTGTGTGTTTGTTTGTATGTGAGATTTTTTGTGCTGTAATGTTACATTTGAAAAAAACACTATTACTTCTACTTATATTGTTACTTATTTAGCAATTGTTGATGTTTGTTATATAGCCCCTGCATTTCCGCTGTGCTAAAGTTTGTCTTTCAGGAAACAAGGTACAAAGTTGATTCTACATTTCCAACACGTATAAGATAGGATGAATGTACACTGGTGGTGTGCAGTAATCATTTCACCTTGCACTCTTGCTGAATAGGATAACCGTTGATTTCCGAAGGGTTTACAGTAGTTGTCGTGCTCATTTTTGGGACATTCAACATGGTGCCCCTATTGGTCGGATTTAGTATGTTGTAGGATGGTGGATTAGGGTAGCGCACCATAAAATAAGACCTACACATACTGTCAATCAGGGCTTCTCTCATGTTGAATCCTTCTCTTAAAGGACGTCCTATCATGGACCTTCCCCCAGAAATGTACACATCGTTTTGTTGTTTGTGAGGCCACACAAGTTTACCATCATTGTATTTGCGTGTACTTGTATATGTGTATACGTGTGTATTTGTGTGTGTGTGTGTGTGTGTGTATGTGTTTGTGTGTGTGTCTCTCTGTGTCTGTTCTTTGCCACCACCTCAAACGTGCGTGGATACGTGTTGTAAACATGAGTGTGTCAGCAGCCCCATCCTCTGTGAGTCGTGACTACATCTCAGCATGTACCAGTAGCACCAATACACGCACTCAACATCTCATCTGTCTGCACCTCCTTTCCCTGCAAAGGGAGAACAAAGAAAAAAAAAATGCACCTTCCATTGCATGCTCCTTGAGATTCTAACATGGCTGTTGTTTTTTTCTGCACGTCGTACAATAACAACCCTGTTTTCCTCCCGGGGCCTTTTTGGTGTATGACTCCCACTCTATGACCCCCACACCATTCTCTCCTTATAAAACTTTCTTTTAACATACAGACCCCGGCAGTTGACCGCTCACAACGCTGTCCTCCAGCGATGCGGCTGTCTCTCTGTGTAAAGCATGTGGGTGGAGCGTCGGATAGACAAGGGGCATGTGTTTGATTCCCCGCCGAGAGGTGCCGGGTTCGAACCTTATTTTCCCCGAGACGTGTTGTAGACATTTAAAAAGATAATGCTAATACAATTTAAATTTTATTCTCCAAATATTGAATCGTCCTAAAAGAGTAGTCAAATTGCACATTGTGCGCTTGCACCCTGCCAGAGAGAAGGTGTGCGTGTCGGATGGGAACAGGGGCCCTGTGGCCGTACCTAGAGTCCCAGCACTCTAGAGAGGCTGTTCTCTGTGTCTTTCACCCCCACTCCCCCTGGGGCCAGGGCCACACAAACACACAAACAAATACACACACACACACACACACACAAAAACACACACAAAAACACACACACACAGACACAAAAACACACATATACTGTATATATTTCAGTCCCTCTAAACAAAGTCCTGAGGACTAAAATTGTGTCAACACACACACACACACACACACACACACACACACACACACACACACACACACACACACACACACACACAACGACACACACCCCCTTGCCAAGGGGGGAGGGGTGTGTGTGGAAGCCGCAGGTTCGATCCCAGCATGATTCGGCCACAGCAAGTAGTGTAGTGGGATGCTATTGGAGAGGTCTGCTAACACAGCTGCATGATGGGACACAGGTACGTTATCCGCATCGTTAAACCACCGGATACATAAAGGATGTACAAGATGTATTGAATATTCTGTTTGCTGCTGAAGACATTGCCCTCCCACTGCCCCTCCCCCATGCCTTCTGAATGCTATCCATCTCTCCCCTTCCTTTCCCGCCCTTGTCCCTCTCCAACCTTTTACTCCCGTCTCCCCCCTCTGTCATAGTTTGACCTCTTGACATCCTGTTGCATTGAGCTGCAGTCGCACACAGATCTCTTTCTGTCAATAGAATCCAGCGTTAACAACACAACAAAAATACACACATATCAGTGGATAATACGATCATAAGTAAATATTTTCTAGTTCTGCAACTTAATAATGATACACATATGAGCAAGGAATGACTGCTGAAAGCATCGACTAAAATTAAATATACAGTAAACATCTATACAGATTGAGGCAGTTCCCTATTTGCTACGAACACCACGCTGGTTTCTTGACAAGAGATCCATGTCTGTGGCTGCAGGCAGACAGACAGACAGGCAGGCAGGCGGACGATGGTGGTGACGCTGGCTTTACTCCTCCTTTTTAATGCTGAAATGACCTGTCTCTACCCCCCCCCCCGATTCCAGGATGTCCCTTATTTTCTCCTCTATGCCATTAACCTGCTGCTTCTCCTCCTTCTCCTCTCACCCCCACCCCCCCCACCACTACCACCACCACCACCTCCTCCTCCTCCTCCTCCTCCTCCTCCTCCTCCTCCACCACCTCCGCCTGATCCGACCACGTAGCCAAGATGTCCATCTGCAAGCGAATGAAACTGGCATGTTGTTTTGATTGCGGCCGCTCAGCGACCGAGTGCTCGTGCATGTCAGGCAGTGTACATAGTAACGCGGACAGCCTGCAGCGGGCCTACCCCCTTTCCTCTGTCTCTGTTCATGATTGCGCAACCACCTTACGTGCCTGTAAGTTTACACCGCCCACCCCCACCCCCACCCCCCCTTTTTTCCCCAAAAAAACATGCTGTGTGTGTCATGACGTTACGTGTCGATGGTGTGTGTGTGCGTGTGTGAACGTGTGTGTGTGCGTGTGTCCATGTTCCATGCGATGATTGTGGTGTGTGTGTGTGTGTGTGTGTGTGTGTGTGTGTGTGTGTGTCTCCATGTTCCATGCGATGGTTGTGGTGTGTGTGTGTGTGTGTGTGTGTGTGTGTGTGTGTCCATGTTCCATGTGATGTGTGTGTGTCTGTGTGTTTGTGTGTGTGTGTGTGTGGTTGCGAGTGTGTGCGTCCTTGTGTAGTGTACGTATGTGTTGCTATCAATGCAGTGTGCATAGTTCATATTTTCATATTTTCGTGGCTTACATATATGTATGTATTTATCTATTTCTCGGTCTATCTCTATATTTCTCTCTGTCCATCTGTGGCTGTTTTCAACAGCACTACGTTTGAGCATTTGAACAATCATATATATGAGATATATCTATATATATATGTATATATAGATATAAATTAAACACTTATCAAGTGTTTATTTAGATAAATTTTTTTTGCCTCTCACTTGGTACATCGCTTTTTCTGTATTATGTTTGCGGTCAGCGTTTGATGAAAATTTCCTTCAGTTTATTTCTGCTCTCATTTTCCATTCTTCCTAGAGTGACTTTTGTCGTGGTTGTATGAGTTTTTTGCTGTGGTGTGGCTCTACTTTAGCTGTTAGCTGTTAGCTACTGCATGCCGTGTCAGTCCAGCAGTTTGGTGACTAGTGCTATAATGCTAATGTCTCTAATGGTGTTGTGATGGTGTCTTAAAAACGTTAATAATTTTTTTATAGAATGTTTTTTTATAGAATGTTTGTAGAATTTTGAGGAACCTCCATTTTATTTTATCTTATTCCTTTTTTACATTTAAATATTATTTTGGGCTTTTAATTTACATTATTTACATGACTGAACAAGTAAGTCAATTATTTATTTTTTATCCTGGAGATCACCATGTTACAATTCAAAAAATGGATTATGAATATTTTAATTGTCTAGCGCTCTTCCAAGCCCCATAAATATTCAAGCTATTACAATGACAAAAAATCTATTCATATGCAAACAATTACCGTGAAAGATAGCATATTATTTAGGTAGATCACACCAAATACCGTACAATCAGACTTTTTTGTCTCTGTTTTAAAACCGTTCTATTACGTTCGGCAGAAAATGCCAAGCGAATCAACCCTTATTGGTTTTTCAGATACAATTGTAAATCAGCAAAGCAGTTTTTTATTCCAACAGTCAAACAAAAAACGTTAACCACAACTTTAGTGCTTGCCCAGAAAAGTTGTGCTGGTTAAAGGAGAGAGAGGGATAGAGAGAGAAAGACAGAGTGAGATGGATCAGCAGAGACGAAGAAAGCATGAGAGTGAGAGAGAGGGAGAGGGGGGTAAGGTGCGATAGAAAAGGGAAGAAGAGGAGAGCTGTGGGAAGCAGGAAGAGTGGAATCCTCCCACTGTAGTTAAAACCAGAGCAGAAGATCGACGAGATGTGAAACCTTAAGTAAAGACTAGAGGGAAAAAAGGCATTTGGCACGATAAAATGAAAAAGGTCAGGTAAAAAGTAAATCCTCCTCCTTCTCACCCACTTTTCCTCTTCGTTTGACGAGAGTGGACGTGGAAATACTAAATTGTCTGTCAATTAGACATGGCAGCAGCAGGCACCGGCTATCACAGTGGCTGGAATCAGACGTGCAGATCTGATTTCCTCTTCCACATTCTCCCACCGTCCGACGGCTCAGCCCGGATTAGTGTCAAACGTGGCTTGATCGCTTTGGCTAGGCTGCTCTCTCTCTCCCTCTCTCTCTACCTCTCTCTACCACTCTCTCCCTCTCCCTCGTTCTCTCCTAGTAGTTTGGGATCGGTGCTGATATCCCTCGGTACCAATTACCGCCCATTACATGCTTGCTGATCCCCTCCTTACCCCTCACCCCACCCCCTCAACCCCCTGCAGGATTTCCGGAAGAAAAGGCCCCTCTGTCCACCTTTCTCTCTCTCTCGCTCTCTCTGTCTCTCCGTCTCTCTCTGTCTCTCCCCTTCTCTCTCTCTCTCTCTCTTTTTATCTGTTTCTCTCTCTCTCGCTCTCTCTCTCTCTCTGTCTCTCTCTCTCTCTCTCTCTCTGTCTCTCTCGCCCTCTGTCTGTCTCTGTCTCTCTCACCCTCTGTCTGTCTCTGTCTCTATCTCTCTGTAAGCCTGCTTTCTGTCTTACAGTTTGTCTCCTTTACAGCTTAGCTTACTTACTAGCACAGTGGCCTTATAGGAAGGTTGCTGCTCCTCTTTGTCTTATCGGTGAACAGCTGCACCTATTTAATTTTTTTCACCAGCACACAGAGTAAGACGTCTGGTTTCCTGGAGGATTTTCTAATCTAACTGTAAATCTGAAGCAGATTCTTTACTCTGAAGCGGCACTTGGATAATTGATCTCTTGGATACTTCTTGATTTTTTTGTCCTTCTTTTGTTTCAGTGCCTCTACCAATTAGCTCCATGTACCGGCACACTCAGTATAACTCAGACCACACACACAGCACCGGGCACAATGCAGGGCTACTGTCTCACTGGCTGAACGCTAGTACACAATTGGTCTTTATGGTTTTCAGTGGTATGGATTTCAGATTATTTTTAATAAATCGCATATGTAGAGGATACAGAAGATACTATTGTTTTCAACCACTTTTTCTTGGTAATACTCATTTTACAATGACACAAGTCCAAAAATATACAGCTACAAGTTCAGTCAGCAAAAAGGAAAAAGTGCTGCCAGCATGCTAGATGAGTTCAGGCAGAAACAGAACATTGGAAGAGATAATCTAGACTAACTTTAACCATGTTATTACATTTTACACTTTTTAAGTCTGAAACCAGAGATGGTGCTTATACAAAATAGAAGATAACTTCCACTACATGAATACCCAATGGGAAATAAAGGAATAGGATAGTTAATATTGAAACTAGGCATGTTTAATATTGAGCATAAGCTAGCTTAGCGTAGCTTCACCATGTGACCTCCTATCGTAGAGCTGGCCCAGCATGGTTAAGTGTGTGTAGGAGGCCCCCACAGAGCTAGAGGTTATGGAGCTCAGTGTAGCCCACAATGTTCCAACACACACGGGTCAGACAGATCTGGACCCCCGTGAATTCGCGGCGGTCACTTAGCCTCGAAGGCTGGAGGCTGAAGGCCTTTTCTCTGGGGACGTATGCTAGGACATACTGGCCACCGTGTGTGGGTTTGCCTGTGTGTGAGTGCGTGTGTGTGTGTGTCCGCATACGTTATTGTTTGTACACTTCTGTACCAGTGCCTACACATGTACTGTGTGTGTCGTGCATGTCTTCAGCGGCTGACCTTATCCGTGCCGACATGGAAATTATGTTTGCGTTTTCATCTCGCCAGCCCGGCTGGTCCATCAACAAACCTGTCCTGACAGCTGCTGTCCACCGGCGCCCCCCCCCCCCGCCCTTCCTCCCCCCTCCCCCGCCTTTTCTCCACCCTCATCCCCTATAGCATAGTGCCGCTACATGCTAGCCAGTTAGCCTAGCCTAGCCCTACCTCCTCGGTGGAGCACAGGCAGATCGCTAGAGACAGATGCCAGGACCGCTCTGTGGCTCTCTGTCCGAGAGGAGGGGTGGGGGGTCATAGGTCACCCAAGAGCTTTCCCTGTGACCTTCACCATCGGGGTAGAGTGGCTTTCTGCTGTGGTGCACCAGCGTACATCCCCTCATGTCTTAAGTACGGGACAGAGTACGAATTATGTTGGCTCCGTAGTACCCAAACACGGGTTTGTTATAGTGCCCAGATACTGGCAGAAGGCATCATCCTCGGTCAGAGCTCCCTGATTACACACAGCAGAGCGAGAGGGAGAGGCTTGTGGGTTTGGAACATTGTGTTTCCTCTAATTGTGTGAATGAAAACCAGAGACACACAAATCTAAAGAAGTTCTTTGTTATCGTGTCTGTTGTTGGCCGGTTTTCCTGATTTTGCTTTTGCGATCTATTGTTTAAATGGCAGTCGTTCCTATTGTTGTTGTTGTTGTTGTTGTTGTTGTTGTTGTGGTGGTGGTTGGGTGTTGTCATTGTAATTATTATTGCTTTAGTAGTTGTCGTGACGATAGTCCAGAGCCACTGTCACTCTCATGGAGCTCAGAATGTTCAAGAATCCTCTGGGTGAAATCCAGCCATCGCAAACACAATCACATAATAAGAATATAATGATATAATAAAACCTAAAACTAAACACGTAACCAACTCAGTTTTTCTATTTTCAAACTACTAAGACTAAGACTAACACACTCAAACTTAAATCATGGCTGGCCCCCCAGACTGCTTTCTACGCTCGGTAACACTTCATTTCATTCATCTTCTTGTATAATTTTATTTAAACTGCACCACCACTTCATACTTCATCATCTCAATGACCATGCCAACATTTAAAGTATGCCTTTGACTAATAACTGTTTCATCACTGTCTATAAAAAACAATGTGTTATGTTTTTATTTCCTCATTATGTTGTTTCATTCACCTTGATTATGGTTGCGGTTCCTCATTTTTTTTGTGTGTCTCTGTGTATATCCTCATCTTCTCTACCTCCATGTAACCTACCACTTGTCTTTGCACTCTCCTCAGCCAAATATAAGTATAATGGATATGTCACATCAAGTAAGTCTGTTCTTCTGTCCCTCCACCTTCCCCCCCCCCTCCCCCCTCTTCATCATGCCTTAGCTCCCCCACCCAGTGTTCAGGCATGTGGTGTCGCTATGTGGTGTTGAACTTTATTATTAATAACGAAATTGCTGCTATGGTTGTTTTTTCTTTGCTCTGTTTTAACTTTATAGCTTTATAAATATTTACAGACATCCTCTTCTGTCTGTCCCTGAAGCAAAGCTAATTGTAAAATATCAATGTCTAATTTAAGTGGGGATTAATGGAGTTGTTATTGTATATAACGTCTTTATCAAGGTAGTTAAGGGTGTAAAAGGGTGACTAATTGGGGTTAGTAGTAATTGGGGTTGATTTAAGGGGTCACGTTTGTAATTCTACATTTCGTTTTAATTTTCTGTTCGTTTTTTTCCCGCCATAATGTGTAGGTGTTTGAAATATTTTCTTTGTATTGTGCTGCTTCTAGCAGCAGATGGCGCTACAACACCAGGCAACAGTGGGGGTCAGAAAGAGGCTGGTGTTCGGTTCAAAGCTGATTGCAATTTAGGTAAATCTACAAGAGTTGACAGAATAGCTGTTAAAAACTCTACTTTTTTAGACTAACAGTGAACTATCAATGTTAGCTTAAAAAGTTGAATTCTATCTGTAAATGATAGTTTTAGCCTAAGTATCCTATGTTATAATCTATGTTCATTTCTTTGGTTTTTCTGTTGAAAAAATCGCTTCGGTCGGTTTTTTCAAATTTTCTGTTTTTTTTTTTGAGGGGCTTTGTGAATGTCACGTTTTCATTTTTTTGGTACATATGATGGCGATTATAGATACAGACAAGATATAAGTTATATTCAAAAAAATGAAACAAATCCCTCAACGTCTGTTTTGCAACTAATGCAGACGATGATGCTGAACACAATCCTTGCCCTGGATGCTCATGTGGAGAAAGTAAACATTTGTCTCGATGTTTATTGGTTTCATCATCATCGTCCGGTTTCTAACCACTGGTCGCCACAGCCATCCGACCCCAGATCCAATATGGCTTTGCATGGACAGCGGTGGCGGCGCCCTTGCTGCTGTCACGTGATTAGCGTTTCAACAAAGGGACAGTTGCCGTCTGCGGTTGTTCCGAGTGCGCGCGGGTGGACCTGCCAGGGTGGCTGAGCGCGCTCTAAACACTGCGCGTGTTTGACAAGGGCCAGATGAATCCACGAGCTATCGGTGGCGCTCCTTGAATCAAGGAGGCAGCTGACGGCTGGGATAAACGTCTGTTTATATCGCTCCGGGGCCCCACTGGCGACGCTCTCTCCCTCTCTACCTACCTATCACCGGCCACAAACAACCAACCCATCGAACCGAACCACCCGTTCAAACTGCAAGACGATCGCTTGTGCTCACGACTCGGTGAAGACGACTGTTGTCTGACCTTTCCCCCTTCCTAGCTTCAACCCTTTCTTTACCCTTGAGTTGGCGCAAAGCTTATGGTTATGTATAATGGTTAAATTAGATTTTTATTTATTCTTAAATAGCTATATTGAACAATTTTATATGAGCACTAAAGATACCTAAAGAAAAATAATGGAATAAAATAAAATACTATTAAAAATCATCTAAATAATAATCATAAATAATTGTTTTATGAACATGTTAGCTGTATATAAAAGTATACAGTATTAGTTACATTAAAATATATATTGAATTGGGTTTTATGTAATTGCATTATGCATAATATTGTAATGTATTTATGTCCTGAATTTATTTTGTTAGGTAATACTAATAATATTAAATAAACAATGTCAGTATTTAGTCAAATTAAAAATACACATTGTATCACTAGCACTTTTATGCTTATGTATATTAACAATAACCTTGTTCCCTTTTGATATAGGGTCAAAATAAATAATTGTAAAGTATTGCTAACCACTAAACATCTAAAACATACATAAACCCGTATTCCGGTATTGTTATCTAACATATATATGTATCTAATCCATCTATTTAATAAAAAAAAACAGATCTTATCTCACTCTCACTATTCTCCATTGTTCGACAGTAAAGGAGGAGGTTAGGCCATCCTATCAAAACCGATCGATTAAAATCACCAACTGCTCCTCTGCCGCCACCGCCATCACCTCCTCAAACACATTCCACCACAACTCCACGCACCTCCAGGAGCCCTTCGTCAGTCCGGGCACCGTCCCCCTCGTTAATAACCGCAAAGGAAGCCTGCTCCCAGCGGGGGCCGGAGCAGGGGCGGCGGGTGAGCCGTCGCGGCTGAGGCTCAGTATCCCCGGGGCGGGGGGGGACGGAATGCCGCGCAGGTCCCTGCTGGCCAAGGGCCGGCTCAACCGGACGCTCAGTCTGCCAGTGAAATACCGCTACCATCCCAGTAATGCCATGCTGCTTGATCACAGTAGGCCCTGTAGGTCTCTTTTTCTTCTTTCATCTGCTTGGTGTGTGGGGGGAGGGTGCGGGGGAGTGAGTGCATCAGACAGTAACTCTGCCATTTTGTGTTGTTGCTGTTGTTTGCTGTAAGAGGGGTTTTCCTAACCGTACGTTCAGGCTGCTTGGGAGCGAGCGACCCTTACCGCTGCTGTTGTTGCTGCTGTTGATGCTGCTATGCATGGTGTCTGTCAACATAGCAAGCCCTTGAGCGGGTGTGTGTGTATATGCAACTGTTTCGCATTCAGTTTCCTTATTTTAATTAGTTCTCAAACTTAATATTGATTTTTAGCAACTGAAGATCAAATACACTGAGTATTCCTTGCTCTTAAAAAAAAAATCGTAATTTGAATCAACAGCCCTAGAACGGATGACAAGACAATGTCATATTCCTTCTCTCAGTGTGATCAGATCAGTGAAAGCAGAAGTAAACGTACTGTGGTGCTTGTTCGAGAAGTCACGGCTTGCTATGCACACTTGTGATGCAGGTTTTTTTCTGTACTAATCTCATGCTGCGTGCCATTGATTTCTTACCAAAGGACTAATGCCGCTCTAAAATGACAGGGCCAGTGAGCAGAGGTCCTCACATGTGTCAGACAGAGAGACGACGCGCAAGAGAGAGCTCTGGGTGGCTAGACTGTCTCTCTTGAAGTGCACAAACAGTGAAGATCAGACACGTCCAGTCACATGCAGAGCTAGCGGCCTGGCCAACGCCAAGCCCTGCGTTAGCTAGTCAGCCCGTCTCTCACTGTTCTAAAAAAACAACAGCATTCACTTTTATTTGTATTTTCTTTGTTTTTTTGTTTCTTATCGTCCTTCAACCCGGACGATGAATCTCTGACGGGAAAACAGAAGTATTAAAAATACATTGTTGTGTGGCAGCAGAAGCTAAACGCCACAAACGTGTCAACCGATAAAAAAAACGGCAACAAGACATATATTTAATCTTACATGAGCTTCTGTACCTCATACATATTTCAAGTTCAGTTTTTGTGAGGCTAGTTTTGACCCTCTTCTTCTACGGGCTGGAAGGCTGAGCTGCTGAGCCTGCTGCTTTCAATATTCATGGCCTCACTAATCCATCGCCACCCCTCGGCGTGCTGTTTGCGTTTAGCTAAGTCCGCCATGTTGGGGAGGCCTGTTCGTGTGTGTAGCTGTGTGCTAAGCTTTTCTCACAGCATGGAGGGAGACCTGTAGAAGAGCCATTATAGTGGGGAGCGGAATGGGTTTTGGCCATACATGCATTAATATACAGTTGATCTCCATGTTCAAAATCAAAAACCTCACCAGAAAACCATCATCTTCATCGTCTTGCTCTCCGTTCATCGCTTTGGTTCCTCATCGCCAACAGATGATGACGGTGTGCTCACTCACACACACATGGTATTTATTGGCTTAGGTACGCGGGACCACTGTGTCTAGGCGGACTGCTACAAGTCCAGCCACGCCTTAGACATTTATTAGTTTACTTTTACTTGCTGACAAATTGAGAATCACTCTAGATTCTAGAAGCATCTATTAGCTCCAGGCTAAGGGCAGATGAACCGCAGCCCAGAAAACACAAACAGGAAAAGGAGAGGCTGGAGATGGTAGCCTTGGTTAATGTTTCAAGGCCTTTTATTTGGTTTTTCTCCTGTTTTTCTCTTTGATTAATTTAATTGTACTTACCTATTAACATTTGTATTTTTTTTACATAATTATATAATTTCTGGAGGTGTTCTCTCACATTTAATATCAATTTAATATTCTTACATTGTGGTTGTTAATTGTTTATCTTTTTATTTGAATTTACCAAGCCTGTTACTTGTGACTTATTTTTCTCTCTGTATACCAGGTCCCTTCTCTCTCTCTCTCTCTCTCTCTCTCTCTCTCTCTCTCTCTCTCTCTCTCTCTCTCTGTCTCTCTCCTGCAACCCCCCCCCCCCCCTCTCCTGTGTGTGTGTCTGATATACTCTGTCTGTGTCTGCAGTTGAGGACGAGCACCCGTCAACTCTCTCGCCCAAAAAAAAGCAGCGCAACGGAGGCATGCGCAACTCCCCCAACTGCTCTCCCAAGATGATGAGGTAAGACGCCATCTTTCATACCCCCACCCCCACCCCCAGCCTCCAGCCTTCAACCAGTGAGTGAAAGAAACTCTGAGATACACACACACACACACACACACAGGGGTTTGAGTAGCGGTGGTGGTGTGGGTGTGTGTGAGTGAGCGATACTTCAGAGACAGATGCTGCTGCCGGTTGGAATTGTAGTGAGTGGGATGGCTTGATGAGAGGGGGGGCAAATGAGGAATGAGAGAGAGAGAGAGAGATAGAGAGAGAGAGCGAGAGAGAGATAGAGAGAGAGAGAGAGAGAGAGAGAGAGAGACGGGTTTGGTGAGGAGGAGTGAGGGTGAAATCGGTGTGGTGGGGGGGGGGGGGGGATGGGGGGCTTGGCTGTTCAGGATGGCATGCTGTCAGTGGGTAATGACAGCGCTGAGAGAATATTTGTGTCATGAGAGAAAAGGGGAGCTGCCAGCCAGGAGTCGTTTGAAAACTCCTCTGGCTTTAAAGTTCCAGCTGTCACCACCTCCGGGCGGGTCCACATGTACTCCTTAAACAATGCTGGCACTAATGACGCCCCCGACCAATCAGAACACCGGGGCTCTGCCCGTAGGCTACTCTTTCTCTCTCCCCCTCTGCCTATTGTAGAGGCAGAGACCCCTTGTGAGAGGAGAACCCACTCGCTGGTCCACATGTAGCTTCACCACAATCACACATGAACTCCCACTTTACCTTTGCTTTTATCCTGTCCGCCGGAGTTAAATTGCCGTTAATTGATTTTGAAAGCTAAAAAGGCTCGGGTTTGCTTGTGCTCCCGTGGCACAGCGCGGCGAGTTAGTACGCGGGGAAAGGGCACGTTCTTGGTAGCCATAGTTATAGAGGATGTACCAGAAGAGACAGGTGTACACAAGCAGCGGCGTGTCAAATCGCGTGTTCTCAGAGCCCCAGTGAGTCGAACGGAACGGCCTTATGTTTTATGAATACTTGCAGAGAAATTAGACCTAAACCGAATGCCGTGTCGGAGTTCTTTTCTCCCCGTCACACGATACTCTTGTTGTCACTTGTGTTCATTGTCTTGTGTGCGTGAACTGTGTATTTTTTGCCAAGCATAGCCTTTAGAAACCCAAAAGCCAAATGTTATTTTTACAAATATAAAGCTAATATTAAGATTAGACATCACTGTGTACACAATATTGTACATATTGTGTGTATTAGAGTATAATATTGGTAAAAGTATAGTACAACTTTTTGATAACACATTTTTTCTGCACACTTTTCTAAACAGTGTCTTTCTTTGTATATTTTTTGGGGCTTGTTTTTATTGTTGCAATGTTCCCCTTTACAGGTTCTTTGTCAGTTCTTTGTTGGTGTTGCTAGCCTCCTCCCCCAGGATAGGTTTCTGCTCTCCTCCTCCTCCTCCTCCTCCTCCTACTGTATGTACTTTGACCACAGACCCCGTGTTCATCCGTCCTCCACCGCCACTCTTGCCCCCAGCCTCTGCCTCTGTTCTGCAAGGCTAAAGAAAAACAACAACTGGAAAACTCCAAACAATTTAATAAGCCCCTCACACTTGCCAAACCATTAGTCCAGCGTAGAGCGCCTGTACCCTTTAGTCAAGTGTGCAACAGCACAACATTTGACATGCCCTTGCTCAGAGGGGAATAAAACTGTAATATATTAGGTATTGGCATTGGCAAATCTCCAGCTTACTTGCAGCTTCTGCGGCTCAGGTTGACTTGTTCGGTTCTTCAGCCGCTTAACTTAAAGCGCAGAACCTTTTTTCTCCCCTCTCTACGCCTAAGAGATGGTCCCCTGTTTTCTGCCATAATGTATGCGTCTCGTCTTTGATCCCGGAGAGATAATAATTCTTTGGAGTTATTTCTTTTTTCCTCTTTCTCAAAAAACGCTTCAAAGTGGTGTCAAAGTTTTTTCTCTGCTTCAGGGTGGGAGGGGTTGGGGGGGGGAGGCGGTCTGTATTCAGATAGCTCCTGGGTACAGTATGACAGCCCCCTCTGTTAAAAGTGTAGGTGTATATATTTATATATATATATATATATATATATATATATATATATATCATTTTTTATTATTTTCCTCATAGACTTAGCCCTCAGCAAAACATCAAATTACCCCTCACAGTGCACAAGCCCCTCCTCTTTCCTTCCCAGCTGCCCCAGTCAACATATAACACTGTATATATTAAAGAGTTGTGCAGTTACAAGGTGTATTTTATGCACAATGAAAAGTGATTGTTTGAGGTAGCCTTAGGGAAGCGTTCTTCTACAAGAAGAATAAAGAAAGACCAGAGTGTTGGGGGGGGGGGGGGGGGGGGGGGGGGGGGTAGCAAGAGCGCTAGCGAGCTAGCAAGCTACAGAGCGCATGAACCATATCAAGTGCAGGGTTTTTGGGTGTGTGTGTGTGTGTGTCTGTGTGTGCAGGACGTGCAGCCTGAAGGCCTTTGTAAATAAATAATGATCAACAGATTGGCTGTGGGTTTTTGAAAAGCATGCCTTTGTCAGTTTGCATGATGGGGAAAATTTTCAAAGCGCAAGGCTGCCTCACAGCCTGGCAGATAGAGGGGAGGGGAAGGGTGTGTGTGTGTGTGTGTGTGTTGTGTGTGTGTGTGTGTGTGTGTGTGTGTGTGTGTGTGTGTGTGTGTGTGTGTCTGTGTGTGTGTGTCTGTCTGTCTGTCTGTCTGTCTGTCTGTCTGTCTGTGTGTGTGTGTGTGTGTGTGTGTGTGTGTGTGTGTGTGTGTGTGTGTGTGTGTGTGTGTGTCTGTGTGTGTGTGTGTGTGTGTGTGTGTGTGTGTGTGTGTGTTTTTTGGGGGGGTGGGTGGTTCGGAGATACAGAGGAATAACTCATCTCTGGTTGAAATATACAATGAGGCAGAGAGACAAGAAGATAGAGTTAAGGCACGAACGACAGAGAAAATAAATTTCCTTGGTAATGAGAAGGTATTTACTATTATTATAATGTGAAAACTAAACGTATACTAAATATTACGAATATTACGTTTTTTGTTAAAATGTCTAAAGTAGACTTTTGTCCCTCTTATCTTCTATGTGCTTCTGTGTGCCAAAGTGTGTGCGTGTGTGTGTGTGTGTGTGTGTGTGTGTGTGTGTGTGTGTGTGTGTGTGTGTCGAAAATTGTGTGTGTGTGTGTGTGTGAGAATATGTGTGGGTGAGCATGCATGGGTGTGCATTCATGTGTGACTGTGTTGTTTTCATCAGCCAATCAGTCCCTCCCTAAGGGATAACAATTAAGACAGGTCACTGCATTAACATGGAGCCTCCACACTGGCGTGGCGTTCTCCCTGGAATCAACACCCAGCTCCCAGCGTCTTTCCATGGCTTAGCGGCCACAAAGTCCTCTGGCTGATGATGTGCCCGGGGTGTGGCACAGCAACGGCAAATGTCTTGTCTGCAACCCCCGACCTCAAACCACCCACAGGGCTGCAAGTATAGTTCAATACAGGGAGGAGAGAGAGGAGAGGGGAGTCGAGGGGAAGAGAGGAGAGGGGAGGAGAGGAGGGCAGTAGGAGAGAGTGAGGACAGAGGAGCGTAGGAGCTGATAGGAGAAGAAAAGGAGAGGAGGAGGGGGAGAGGAGAGGAGGAAAGGAGAGAGAATGAGTGGAGGGGAGAGAGGGCAGGAGAAACGGGGAGGAGAGAAAATGATATGAGGCAAGGGGAGGTGAGGAGAGTATTGGCAAGGAGATGAGACAAGAGGGGGGAGGAGGAGGTGTTCCTGGCCCGTGACAGTCTGCCAGTCACTTTGCTGACAGCTCTGTGAAAGATAGCTGTCTTGGCAACGAGACAGAGAGAGAGAAAGAGCGAGAGAGGTAGGGACAACGAGAGGGAGGGAGACAGACAGACAGAGAGAGAGAGAGGGAGCGAGACAGAGAGAGACGGAGAGGTAGACGAGTGAGTGGCCGACAGAGATAGAGAGACAGAGGCGAGGGGGAGAGAGAGAGAGAGAGAGAGGGAGGGAGGGAGGAAGGGAGGGAGGGGTAGAGTGTGGCGAGGCAGCCCTGCTTGCCTGCATGTGCCAGTCACAATGAGATGCAGGGGAGGGGAGGAGCAACGAAAAGAAGAGAGGAGGAGAGAGGATGGGGAAGGAGAGGGGGAGAGAGGAGGGAAAAGCGGAGGAGGAGAGGCGGGAAGGGGAGCAGGGCAGGTTGACGTGACAGGAGCGCTCTAACTTGAGTGATTGGCGCTCCACTCGCGTCAGGATGAAAGATCGGGAGCGGGTGTAAAAACACTAAACTCTGTCAGCGTTATTATCACCGCCACCGACTGATTTCCTCCTCGCACCCCAGGGTGGGGGAGATTGTAGATGGATGTAGGAATGAACGAACGGACAGACGGGATGGGGAGGGGGGATAGAATAGAGAGGTATTGAAAAGAACGATTTATGACTTGATAGGTGGAGGGAGGAGAGTTAATTGACAGTTTAGAAAAAAAACTTTTTTTACTTGCATCCAAATGCAGGGTAAAGGAGGAGACGACACCAAAGGCTTGTCAATGTGACAGTGTTGGCAGCGGAAAGAGAGAGTGATATTAAGACAGATGCATGTCAATTTTTTGGGAGCGGGTGAAAATTCTCTCTTCCTCTCATATTACTCAAACGTCAATCACGCCGCTTTCCCCCCGTCTTTTTTACCTTTTGTGTGTTTTGAATACAATATATATATTTTCATGTAATGTAGGATAACAATTCTCAACACACAAAGGCCCTTTGCCAAAAACGAAGGTTTAGTTTCTACGGTTACTGTAAATTCGAACTGTTTAGTGTAAAGTTTTAGCTTTTCTGTTGCCTTGCCAAAAACTAACTCTGTGGGGAGTTCTGTAGTCTTGTAGAATAAACGCAAACCACAGGAGACTCTCTAAGACAGTTGTGGCAGGGTAAGTTCTATTTCTCTTCAATTTTTCGGTCAGTGTACGAACAGATCAAACTCAACAGCCCGATGCGGAAGATTAGCCCGTTTGGTTGTGACGCGCCGTTGAATCATTAATGACCCGCCGTTGGGGGGCGAAAAACCGAAATGTGATTGGACAAATTCCTGAAATATTTAAAGTACGAGCTTGTCGGAGCCTCTTTACTGTTGGATCCGTGTGGCGTCAGGCCTCGGGGAGAAGGGCTGGTAAAAAGCTGGTAATTGGTGCCCTGGTAGTTGTCATGTCATTCTGGTGATATGTAGTGCCCGCTCACAAGCCTTGCTAGTCTCTCTGCCACCCACTCACCCACACACACTGACACCTGGCACCCCTTCACCTGACCACCCTACTGACATCAACAGTTTACACCCCAGTGGACAATTTATAAACAATGAGGGGAAAGTGGGGAGGGATTCAGTATGAGTTGCTTTTGAATGGGAAAGTACAATAACCATTAGTTAAACAGAACCAGATGCGCATGAAAAAACGCGCTAAATGATAACCGGCTTAGTGCCTTCCCTAACTCTTCCATCAAGCAAGTAGTGGCTAGGGTTTGTGCCTCCCAGCTGAAAGATGCACGGTTGATCACACAATGTCTGCATCCCAACTTGTAGTCATTATAGCAACATGATGTCACGTACCGTCTCCTTAATGACGTTTATCTGAAATCACCGTGATTTACTTTTGATAAAAGCGTTTCCTCATGGGTTGCGACTGCCCCACTCGTTAACACTTAGGACCCTATTTTAACGGTCTGAAACACAAGTGAGAAGCGGCTAGCGCAAGTAGCTTTGTGGGCGGTTCTATGGCGATGACAATTTTTTAAATCTTAAAAGGGTTGGTTTGAAGTAGCCTAATAGGTGTGGTGTGGTTTGGGCGTAACGTGCAATAAACCAATGAGGGTGCCAGCTCCCATCCCCTTTAAGAGCCATGAGCGCATTTGAATCTGACAAGTTGATATTTTAACAGCGCGTCTGCAGTCTCCGATGAGACAGATGCACATGAATTTCAAACTTCAAATGGCTCAGTTTATGGCCAAATAATATGGCCTAATTCACACATGGAATAAGGTTTTCTTTTCTTTTTTAAGGTTTGCAAGTGGTTTCTGAAACTGCAAAATAGCACCAGGGAACGTTTTGCGCCAGAACACACCTCCTCCTTCGCCGAACCGCCCCTTGGGGCGCAAGATCATTCCCTAATTAACCGACGCGTGGCGCAGGAGGGAAAAGAACGCTCTACGCCAGTTGCAAACTAGCAACGACACGTGCGCCAGTGATTAAGTCAATTACACCGGATGCAAGATAGGGCCCTTAGTGTTTTGATAAACACTTTTTGCGTTTTCTAACGTCCTTCATCGCACCTTTTCCCACAGCAGACACGACCCGCTGCTCATCCCCGGGAACGAGCAGATCGAGAACATGGACATGAGCGTGAAGAAGTACGACTCCACGGGCATGTTCCACTGGTGTCCCTCCAAGGAGATCGAGAAGGTCATCCTGGTGAGTGTGTGTGGCGGCGGCGGTGGCACTTACTTAGCCGTGCTGGCTGCGTGCCCCAGGGACTCCACTGCCCTGCTAGCTGCCTGCCCAGCAGATGATCGAAGTTATCCTCTTTGGCACAACTCTGGCATGTTTCCAGCAACGTAATCGATGTGCACGGTCCCTGTCAAAAGATACTCAAAATATAAATAAGAAGCTTGAGGTTTAGACTTTGATTTCGATAACACGGCCTATATACGTAGATACACTAGGTCAGACAGAGAGATAATATAATCAGATCATGGCCAACGGCAGTCCTGATCAGGGGGGGGAGGGTCGCTAAGATCTAAGGTCCTTCCCTGGTTCCGATCAATAACGTTAAACAATCGATAACTAATATGTACTGACACTTTCTCTCATTGCTTCGCCGTTGTTTCAAGGTGAGTGGGAATGCTTTTTTTGTTTTGTTTTCTATACTCTGTACAGCGAATAGTTACTGCTACACTTCAAGGCATGAGTTTGGGATTTGAGAAGGGAGCTTAAAGGGCCTGTTTGGGTGTGGGAGTTGTGTATTTGTATGTGTTTCAAGGAAAATAACAGTGTGTGTGCGCGTGTTTGGGTTTCTGAGATAGATGAGAAGAGAGAAGTTTGTGAAGCTGCAATTAGCAACATTCCCATTTGGAAAGATAAAATGTAACTTTGATAGTGCTGGAAGATCACACTGGTGCAATGTTTTATTAACGAAACTTGATTTGACTTTAAAGGGATTTTTTTCTTTTTAGTGTTGGACAGAAATCCTTGTGTTTATTTTCAAAGATATTGGATATCAGTAATAGTGTTGCAGCACCTTACAAAACCCTTGAGAGCCATACATAACATTACTTTATTTTTCTTCTGTATGCATTGCTGCATTCCAGAGATATATGCATGCAATATCTCACAAACTGCATCTTTGTAGAAAATGGTTAAAATCTGCTAAAGCTCGGATCTTTTTCTTCATTTCTGATTTCCTCACTTAGTATTACTGAGTACATTCTTAAATGTACGTTTACAATGTATAGTGGAGTGTACAATTGGTTGCTTGGTTAACCAACTATACATTTAAGATACATTGCATTTAGTCCAGCATACTATTCAGTACGACTGAATAGCCATGAACTATTCAACTATAAACCTGTAAAACTCTTGTTTTAAATCGCATTAATCTTTTTATTTTATCTCTCCTCTTCCTCCCGACATTTCAAGCCGACACTCCTCCGTTTCTCACTATGTTGTATTGTGTTTTTTTCTCTCTCTCTCTCCCTCCTGTCCCCCTGTGTCTCTCTTTGTCTCTCTCTCGCCGTAGACCCGGAGCGAGGCGTCGATGACGGTCCTGAGCGGTCATGTAGTGGTCTGTATATTTGGAGATGTCACGTCCGCTTTGGTGGGGCTGCGAAACCTGGTGATGCCTCTGAGAGCCAGCAACTTTCACTATCACGAGCTCAAGCCCATCGTGTTTGTGGGCTCACTGGACTACCTGCGCAGGGAGTGGGAGACCTTACACAACTTCCCCAAGGTCTCCATATTGCCCGTGAGTTTACCTCGGGACATATATTGCGTTTCTTGGTTTTTTATGTTTTTTTTTAAAGGTTTACGTTTTAATTTAAGGTTAACTTAAATGTGCTGTAGCTGGGTTTGAGAATTGTAAAAAAAAAAGAGAGCCGCAGAAAGCAAGATTTTGAAACTAAACCTCCCAAAAGAAACGCAAACAAATATTCTCACACAGCATTTTCATAGCTGACAGTATTTCTAACAATGGATAGTTAAATTGTATCTGTTAAATCTTACCAACCAACCTTTTAACACCTTTGTACAGTTGCTTAATATTCTTTTGTATTTGGAATATCCTTTATCCCAAAATATCGCTTCTAAAATAAATTGCCTACCCTAGCTTTAACTGTTTTGTGATTCAGATTCAGATTTCTGAAGTGGTTTTTATTTCTCTAGCGTGGATGGAGGGTGGTGTTGATGACTGGTGTAAGGCTAAGCGATGAACAGCGAATGACACGGAAACATTCTACTCTTTTACAAGGAGTGCTGTAAACTGACCACTGTGCGTTGACATTTCGGAGTTTGCGTGCACATTGTAATCCCGATGAGTTCCGTGAGTCGAACCGTCGTCGACTGTCACTTCAATTCGATCACAAATTATTTCGGGCTGAACGGTCGGTTTCTGTGATCGGTCCCTCTCCCTCCATGCTCTGAGGATAAATAAAAGCCCAGGCAAGGGTTCCAGGGAGCTGCAGCCCCAGTGACAGCTGTGGACGCAGTGGCTGGCTGCCTTTAGAGCTTGTTAGGCCTGGCTTGACTGATGATCACAGAGGAGAAGCCCAAACACAGCCTTCAGCGCCAGCTAGCCTTTAGATTAGTCTGCGTCCCCCCCCCCCTACCCCCCCACGGCCTGTTACATCAGCCGAATGTCATCGCCTCCGCACTGGAATACTTGTTAACTAATTTCCCAGAGCTCCACTCCACCTCTTGCTCTTAAACTAGTTTTTCTCTCCTCCCTCCACCCAGCTTGGCTGTTATTTTGTTGTGTTTTCGGGTTTGTTTTTGGTTCTTTTTTTGATTAGTTCAAATTTTTTTTGTATTTTCTCTTTGTGCCACGTTTTTATTTCTTCCCTCTGCTTCTTCCTTCTTCTCTCTTTCTCTCCCCCTGTCTCTTGCTCTCCTCTTCCGCTGTCTCTCTCTCTCTCTCTCTCTCTGTCTCTCTCTCTCTGTATCTCTCTCTCTCTGTCCTTCTCTCTCTCTCTCTCTCTCTCTCTCTCTCTCTCTGTCCTTCTGTCTCTCTCCCTCTCTCTCTGTCTCGTTCTCGCTGCCTCCTGAAGGGTACTCCACTGAGCCGGGCTGATTTACGAGCTGTCAACATCAACCTCTGCGACATGTGTGTCATACTGTCGGCCAATCAGAACAACATTGACGACGTCTCGCTGCAGGACAAAGAGTGCATCCTGGCGTCGCTCAACATAAAGTCTATGCAGTTTGATGACAGTATCGGGGTCTTGCAGGCAAATTCCCAGGGTAAGAGCCACCTCCCCCTCATAGGCTTTGAATTGAAAAATTCACATTTCTCCCCGATAATTTAGAATGGCAGCGCATCTTGTGTATCCAACCACCCCAATCCCCCTATATGCCACTAGAGGAACTACATTTTAGTCTCTCCTGTGAACCCCCTATAGGCCACTAGAGGAACTACATGTAATTATCTTCCGTGAACCACATAAGCCCAATTTTTGAGGTACTGCGTGCTACTCTCTGTCGTGAACAACCTATAGGTCGGTAGAGGAACTACATGCTAGTCTCTATCTTGAACACCCTACAGGCCGTTAGAGGAACTACATGCTAGTAGCATGAACCACCTATAGGCCATTCAATGAACTACATACTACTCTCTACCGTGAAACCACTTTATGCATTTAGGGGAACTCTCATCCAGCAGGGATTCACAAACAGGTGCTCACGGCTGCTGCCTGAACAGGAATCAGAGCTGGTTTCCCCTAGAGAGGACAGGGTCATCTCAGACTGGGAAGATTGAACTCATAGATGGGAAAAGGGGGTGGCGAGGACGGGCCTGAGAGAACAGGAAGAAGAACGTAACAGTGGGATGGATGTGTCAACATGTCAAGCGGTAGTCCATCACGTATGTTTAATTTAAAATCCCTGGCAGTAAACCGATGTTATCGCTCAACTCGAACAGCTTTATTTTTACAGACACACACACATGCACATGAATACACAGAAACACACACACACACACACACACGCACACACACACACACACACACACACACACACACACACACACACACACACACAGAAACAGCCAAACACAACACTGGGCGGTGACGGCTTCATCTGAAACGCCACGTTAAAGTTTTTCTTCCAACATCATTTACGGATTATTCCAGCCATGTCCTTCAGTAATTCACACACACGTCCTCCTCCGCCACGATAACACTTTTTAATGATGTAATCAACGGGACCGGGCCGTTTAATGACAGCGTTCCCCCCCCACCCTCCCGCACCCCACCCCGTGGACCTGGTGTCTGGCGGAATGGTCTGGAACAGATTGTTGATGTTTGGAGACGAACACACGCAGCCTGGCGTCCCATCAGCCTTCATCATCATTAAGCAGCGAGCACAAATCACCATCCACGCCGAGTCAGCTGCTGCTCGTTAGTCACAGCAAAACACTCACACACACGCAAGGCACACACGATCACACACACACACGCACAGGCAGGGACGGATGTGCATAAGGAGACGGGGTGACACTGGCGCACACGCAGACACACACTGACGCGTACAGTATATACATACAAATACACAAGCTTATGTGTAGAAACGTTGGCGCACGAGAACACTCATGTGCACACTTATTTGCGCAAATGAATAGACTTACCCATACAGTCCCACTACCGGACACGCACACACACTCGTGTACACACACACATCGGAATATATGTACCCTACACACATAGACACACATAGCTGCATGCACACACCCTAAAACAGTCAAACAGACGCAATCTCACACGTAAACACTCGCAACCGTCCCAACAACCAGCGCTTTCTCCACACTTCTCCGTCGCGCTAAAATAAACAGTTTAATACCAAACGCGGTAACGGTTGCAAACAAAAACAAATAAAACATGCCTATCAGCCGAGGGTGTATCTCCTTTGCTCCATACCCCTCTCTCCTCTCCTCGCCTCGCCTCTCGAACCCCTCCAGCACCAAAAAACAACAACACCAGCAGTGGTTATTTTTTATTCTCCACCCAGCCAGGTGTGAGTGATGCGCTGTCAATAGCAATGGCACCCCGGCCCAGTAAGCAGGGGTAAATCTGAGAACACAATGCCGCTCCGGGGACCAGTACGCGGCTCACGTGATGACGGACCGCCAGGCTCCCTGGGTCCCCCTCCCACACTGGATGGATGGAGCCTATTGTTGTCAATGATTGGGTCTTACATCAACCGTCGGTTGCAGTGATAAATATTGCACTGTGGAATGTGTGCCGCGCACGTTCGCTTGGTGTGTTTGACACATTCACAGGTGTGTAACGGCGCGCACAAACGTAGATCCAGAGGCGACACATGGGCACACACATGGTCACGCAGACGAACACAGAGACACGCACACACACACATACGAATGAACAAGGACACACACATATCAACAAGGACTCACACACACCTTTGCACACGTGAATATACAAACACACAGACACACACATGAATGAACAAGGACACGCACACATTTGCACCCATGCACGTACAACCACAAACAAACACAAAGGCACACATACACACACACACACACACACGTGCTCAGTGTATCATAGGTATTGCTTTGGGGAGTCCTACCACTCAGAGATGATAACATGGAGACGGCGGGGCGGTTGAATTTAAAACAAGAAGGTGCAAATGAATAAGTAAACACGTGGCTTCCTGGGGGAGCGCTTCTCACGGTTTCGCTAGCATGTAGTCAGCCGCAGAGCAAAGCTGTGCCCGGGGGGTTTAGAGCAGGGCATGTGTAACCCAGATCTCAGATAAACCTGTCAGCTTTACATTGTGGTGGAGGGAGACCAGCTCTCTGTCTGGCTATACCCGCTCCTGTTCAGCTGCAGTTGATGGGGCCTCTAGACATCCAAACGTTTTTTGGCGGCATGTAAATATGATGGGTCGTCGTGTGTATTTCACAGTGAATTTGATGTTGGAAATTGTGCAGGTTATTTTTTTAATTCAAGGATTTTTTTTTTTTGGTCAAAATCGGAACATAAAATTATTGATTATAGAAATAACTGAATCGTTGTAAAATATATAGAGATTGCGATGTTCAATGTGTTACATTATGGAGACTTTGGTGCGAGAGACCAAGTGGAGAGGTCAAATGTTTCCAGTAAACGCCAGACATATTTATTCACAATTTAGCGGAAGTCTTTGCCAAATACAAAAACATATACGCATGTCTAGCATTAACATGTTAATATTGTCCCAGCATGATCAGCTTTTTTATGTAATCAACTGCCAAAGATAAATTCACCATGTATTTCCAAAAAAAACATTCAGAAAACCAACAGTTAGTGGATCAATATCCCTGTTTCCACAGTTCTTCCGGTGTAGACACAAACAGCACAGCAGATTCACTACGACAAAAACATGTTTTGGCATCCCCATATACAACCATAAGAAAAGAGAAGGTATGTCGTTACAGCTAGGAACCAACACCGGCTGTCACTACCCGGAAAGAGTAAACACGGTTATTTTTGTAGGCTCGCCGGCTCTGACGATGTTGTTGGTAAACGGGTAAACCTGTGTTTCCTGGTTTACTTTAGTGAGCGTCACACTTGACTGTTTGCGACTGTTAGTTATGTTGTGGCGTTGCGCGTTATTACGCAGGCTTACGGCCTCGTAGGGAACCTTTTTTTTGGGGATTGCCTGATGCCGAGGACTTGGGGGATGCCTTTGGTATTACGAGTGTCTCTGGTAGTTTATGTGGAGATACGCACTCACGCACATACACACACGCACACACACACACACACACACACACACACACACACACACACACACACACACACACACACACACACACAAACACACACACACACACACACACACACACACCTCATTCACAAGCCTTTCAAAACTTTGTGACCTGAATATATTTCCTGCATTATGTCTGCGGAGTCGTAGCAGGTATAAGCTGGCGTTTTTGCCGTCGTCAGCACTAAATGATGGATGTCAAAACAGTGGTGATGCATTATGCATTGTAGCATTACAGTTTTAAGGTGTTTACTTGTCACTAGGAGGAAATGCAAAAATGTGAAGTCATGTGAATTCATGCCGCTGTCACATACTCCTGTGTTTCCAAACCACGCGATGTTCGGATGAGAGGTTTTTTTCCGAAGGATCCACTTCGTCAACTTAATGGTTACAAAATGAACCACATATAAAATTCATATCTTCCCCTGGTTGAAGAGCTTTGGATGCTAAAAATGTTCCGACTGACCGTTAAAAGCACAATATCCATTCTGTCCCTGGTCTAAAGTGTTGCCTCCCCCCCCCCCCCCCTACTATTTTTCTGTCAATCTGCACTTTTTGAATGACACAGAATGCACACACATCAACAACTCACCGCTGCGTAAAACAACATGCACTATGGGTAATGGCATTGACGTGCCCTCCTCTGAATAGAGTGGCATATCACTGCAGTTAACCAACGCCCCCCCCCATGCTATTTTCACCTGTGTACCACATCTCCGTCCTTCACCAGAGTAAAGGAGAATGTTTCAGCTAGTAGTGGATCTTGTCGTATCCCCCCCGCGCTTATGTTGATCCATTGCTTTCAAAATGTAGACATCTTTTTATCCAAGGTTTTTCTGGTATACATGACATTAAGGATCAGGGAGGGGTAAGGGTGTCTTGCTCAAGAATGCCTAGGTACAATGTGGACATTGAGGTTTAAACCCAGAACCCTATCTGTAGGTCAAACAAACCCCAGACTAGACTACCCTACACCCTTAAAGTAGACTAGCAGAATAGCTACACAGTAGTAGTACCCATGGGCGTAGGAATGAGTTTAACATTGGGGGGGACACATATTGGAAACCTGACAGATCTGTTAATGGTTTGAACAGAAATATGTCATAAATTAACTACACTGAAAAAATTCACAAATATATTTTATTCTACTAAAAAGATACATTTTTAAATGTAAAGAAAACACATTTTGAATGGCAGTAATGAACTGATAAATATCAAATCAATTCTTTAATTGCACGCTCAATCATCTAGTTTTTTAGAATAAGAAGCGGTGACAAGACGCTGTGTTGCGCTTTCAAAATAAAATAAAATATTTTTCTCCCCCGGTATAATTTTTAGGTGGGACAGATGCACCTGTCTCCAATATTGGAGGGGACACGTCCCCTCCGTCCCCCCCGGTTCCTACGCCCTTGGCAGTACCCACTCTTGTTAATCTGTTACTATTCCCTCTGTGCACCCTTCTCCAGGTTTCACGCCTCCCGGAATGGACCGGTTATCTCCAGACAGCAGTCCAGTACATGGCCTCGTCCGCCAGGCCTCCGTCACCACCGGAGCCAACATCCCAATCATCACAGAGCTAGGTAATGCCTCAGCACTGCGTCAACCCACACCAAGAACCCTCCACTATATCAAAAACACAAAGTAAATATCGACCAGCGTCCATTATCGACACGTACACATAGCCCTCAAGTAAATATCTCAACGCTGGGCTGCCTGAAGAGTTTAAACAGAATGTTTGATGTGGAATTTGACCTTTTATAGAGGCGACCAAATTTGTGGTATTCGTTGCTAATACTCCCCCCCCCACACACACCTTTCTCTACCAACTCTAAAGAGATTCCTTTCCTGGCTTTGTTGCTGTTTTTTTTATGAGTCAGAGGCGAATGCCTGGATGCTTTTATCTGCGGCGAGGCAGTTTTGACAAGACCATAGCACTTAGGACAGTGTGCGTTAACCTGAACGTCTCTGTCAGGCGCTTTCACCACTAAAGCAGATCGGCGTCTGCGATTTGTTCGCTAATGCACAGGACAAACCCATCCTGATGGAGAGGGTGAGGGAAGCAGAGGAAAGATGGGAGGAGAAGCGGTAGAGTGTTAGAGAAGAGGAAAATGGGAGAAAAATGCCAGGGTTGCAAAATAGGCCCATTTATTAATAACAATGGCAGTGGTTGTAGTCCCAGTGGGAACGCAGGACTCATGAAACTTTTAGATCTCTGAGGGCTGTACTAAAACACTGGAGACTGCCTACTCTATCTCCCCTGCCCCAATTAGGGAGCAGTGGAGCGTGGGAGAGGGAGGGAGAGAGAGGGAGAGAGAGAGAGAGAGAGAGAGAGAGAGAGAGAGAGAGAGAGAGAGAGGGACGGGTTTGGTGAGGAGGAGTGAGGGTGAAATCTGTGTATTTGGGGGGGGGCTTGGCTGAGAGAGAGAGAGAGAGAGAGAGAGACTCCCTAATGTTATTTGTATCATTACCTACTGTGTAGAGACCTCCCCGACTAGTTTATCACACAATCACGCTAAACTAGACTCAACTACTGGCGTCAATTCATCACTAGCTAGCCTAGCACTCGGAAATCTCGCGCATTACTCGGGAAAACTTGTCTCGTACAAGTCGTGTTTGCCTGTTGGTGGGGGACAATTTGCATCGCTGGTTGCCGACACAGTTGTGTACCACCCACATGGCGCGGAAGAGAGGGAATAATATGCAGAGGAGAGACGTGCCCGCTGTGGCTCTCAGATCTCAGCGGAACCACACTCTGTACCTCCGTGTTTACAGCTCGGGTGGCCAAGCCAACCAAATCTATTCCCGTTGAAATCAAAACTGAACATTACCCCGTTCGCGACTGGGTTTGCTTGGTCAATTTTTTTTGCGTTATGCGTAACGAACACACTTGTGTGTGCGTGGGTAGGGGGATGATAACACCTCACTTTATTCCCTTCTCCGCCTCCCACCGTGAACTATGTTATTGTTCTCTTTAGCGGCGCTGCTCGCTGACAGCAATGGCTTCTAAACCCACCACACGCAGTATAATCCACCACATTGTTCTTGCTGAAAACACGGACAGCCTTGAGTGCCCTCAGACAGAGTTGAATAGCTTATCTCCCCCCCCCCCCCGCCCGCTTTTTTTGTTTCAAATAACCACGCCATTTCTTCCCTATGCCTCCCTCCCCCTCCAAACGCCCCCACCCCATCCCTTTCCTTCCTGGGTCCCTCCCTCCTGTTTCCTGCCTTGCTTCATTGCCATTAGCTAAACCTGGCAAACTCCAGCCATTGATTTCATTGAGTCAGGAAGCAAAATGTGGACTCAACATACACATGATAACGGAGCTGGGTAAGCCGCGCTTTCTTGTCTAACACCCCCTCGTCCTCCACCAACTCCTCGTCCTCCGTAATGCTGCTTTCATGGGCCTTGTTCAACCAGCAGCCATTTTGGTTTCATGTAGGAAGTAGTGTCAATTGATATCAAGCACGTTCAAAGCCGCCATCTTGATGCCTTTTCCCCCATTGTAATATGAGGTTACTTGGTTGTTGTATTTTTGGTCATGGAATACCAAGATGGCAGCTTGATCTTCTTTAGAACTCTAGAAGACCTGAATGAAAGCCTCCTATTGGTTCTAAATGCTAGCCGGGTGGGTAATTCCGCATTCGGTTTCATATTTTTGGACGTAAGTCCAATTCCAAGTCCGGTTCCCTGACCCAGCTAGCGTTTAGATCCAAGATGGGTGCTCGGTGAACGAGGCCCAATCATCCATTAGATCGTTGGATCCCTCCCTTTCTCTCCGCCGTTCTCTCACCGGCTTGTTCTCTCGGTTCATCTGGATGCAGTCGAGCGCCACCACCAACCCAACCCCACCGTTGCTGCCTTCCCCCCCCCCCCCATCTGAACACTTTGAACACACGCCTACTTCTCAGTGCTCGCTCACCACCCGGGGCTTTTGATCATCCATGCAGTCTGCGAGGGCTGTGGCTGTTTTACCATGGACTCACTCACTTCTTCCACGTCCACCACCTCCACCACGTCCACCACCTCCACCACGTCCACCACCTCCACCTAGTCCACCCCCACCACCTAGTCCACCACCACCACCACGTCCACCACCTCCACCTAGTCCACCACCACCACCACATCCACCACCTCCACCTAGTCCACCCCCACCACCTAGTCCACCACCACCACCACGTCCACCACCTCCACCTAGTCCACCACCACCTCCACGTCCACCACCACCACCACGTCCACCACCTCCACCACATCCACCACCTCCACCTAGTCCACCCCCACCACCTAGTCCACCCCCACCTCCTCCTCCTCCTCCTCCTCCTCCTCCTCCTCCTCCTCCACCTCGTCCTCCTTCTCCTCCATCCCCTCCACCTCGTCCTCCTCCATCCCCTTCACCTCGTCCTCCTCCATCCCCTCCACCTCGTCCTCCTTCTCCTCCATCCCCTTCACCTCGTCCTCCTCCTCCTCCTCCACCTCCTACTTCTGACCACACTCAGAACATTTGCATCAGACACCTCCTTCTCCACCTTCCAGTCCCCCTCCAGCCCCATCCCCTCCATCTCCTCCACCTCCTTATCTTCCTCCTTCAACTCCTCCTCCTCCACCACCTCCACCTCCTTCTCCCCCTCCTATGACCACAGCACATTTGAGTCAGACTCCTCCACCTCCTCCACCTCCTCCTATTCCTTCTTCATCTCCTCCACCACCTCCACCTCCTTCTCCCACTCATCTGTCCACATCACATTTGCATCAGACTCCTCCTTCTCCATCTTCTCCTCCGCCTCCTTCTATTCCTCCTCCACCACCTCCACCTCCTTCTCTTCCTATGACCAAAGCACATTTGCATCAGACTCCACTTTCTCCACCTTCTCCTCCACCTCCTTCAACTCCTCTGCCTCCTCCACCACCTCCACCTCCTTCTATTCCTCCTTCACCTCCTCCTCCACCCCCTCCAGCTCCTTCTATTCCTCCTTCACCTCCTCCTCCACCACCTCCACCTCCTTCTATTCCTCCTTCACCTCCTCCTCCACCACCTCCACCTCCTCCTCCTCCTCCACCACCACCTCCACCTCCTCCACCTCCTTCTATTCCTTCTTCATCTCCTCCACCACCTCCACCTCCTTCTATTCCTCCTTCACCTCCTCCTCCACCACCTCCACCTCCTTCTATTCCTTCTTCACCTCCTCCACCACCTCCACCTCCTTCTATTCCTCCTTCACCTCCTCCTCCACCACCTCCACCTCCTCCTCCTCCCCCACCACCACCTCCACCTCCTCCTCCTCTTCCTCTGGCTACAGCGCATTAGCCTCAGCCTCCTCCTCGCTGTTGACTGACACGTCTCCCGGTTCGTCAGGGCAGGAAAGCTGGGGAGAATGATTAGAGGAATATATTAGAGGAACATAACTTCCAAGATCAAAACCTGGTTTATGCTGTTTTATTTGGATTCTTTTTTTTTTGCAGTTGTTGTTGTTGTTGTTTGTTTTTCTCCTCCAGACCTGATTGGCAGGGATTTTGCAGGAGACAAACACACAAAGATTTGCGCGTTAAAAAACATTTTGCCACTGATATGAATTTCATTCAAGGCCAACACTGTGATCACATATTATGTTTGCCAAAAAGTTTTTGAGTGGTATTTGATTTCATCATTATTTTATTAAGTTTGGTGTGCCACACTCTGAAGGTACAACAACATTTTGTTGTTTTTGTCATGCGTTCAAGTCTCACACCTTTTGCACTCTAACCTTAACACCACGGTTTGATTAATCAGTGTTTTGATTTGAATGTTTTATTGTATTATTACCTGGTTTATTCATTCATTTGTATTTCAGGGCACAGGTAAATATCGAGAGATGCTTATCTCAAAATAGTGATGATGTGCCCACAAACACATCTATCATGGAGAACTAATGCATGTTTTTTGTTTTACGGTATGCGCAAGATGTCATCAATTCGGAGTGACTATTCATGTCACAAAAAAGTGCATGAATTCAGATCTATGCTTTCTGTTTATAAGGTGACATGGAATGTTGGTAATTAATTATGCTGATTAAGGGAACAGTGATCAAGTCCTTAATCAGTTCATTATTAACATTAATAATAATAATAATAAATTAAATATTTATTAAGGAATGATATCATTGTGTTAATAAAATATTATAAAACCTCTTCAATATCAATAGATTGGATATCAGTCGTTTTATTCACACTCATCTAATGCACTTTGCATCATGATTTACTGTTGAAGTTTAGCAGTGAAAAATCACTATCCGGATCATTGCTCTTTTCGACAGAAAAGATATCAGATTAAATGTGATACTATATATGTATATATCTTTATACATAATATAGTCTTTTTTAGATTAAATGTGACTGTGCATCTCTTTAAGCTTCGAATCATCCTTCTGATGATCGACGATCAACCAATGAAACGCCGGTTTCATGGAGCGCCGGTTTTCCTCCCCGGTGTGTGTGTGTGTGTGTTTGTGTGTGTGCGCTGCGTTCTGCGTTCTGCTTGGGGTTCTCCCTCTATGTGTGTGTACCTTACCTCGTCCCCCTTCCTGTGTGCCAGTGAACGACTCCAACGTTCAGTTCCTGGACCAAGACGACGACGACGACCCGGACACGGAGCTGTACCTCACGCAGCCCTTCGCCTGCGGCACCGCCTTCGCCGTCAGCGTGCTCGACTCCCTCATGAGCGCAGTGAGTAGCCCCCCCCCCTGGCACCCATCAACCAGCGTCGTGTACCCCCTGAGTGAGGCCTCTGAACGACACCCGGACCCGCTCCCAGACCCCCGATAACGGATATGTATAGAGTCCTTTATCACAGCTACTACACAGCGACACCCCTAAACCAATCAGCCCCCAATGAAATAAGGCAGAAACCTTGTGAAATAGTATTAGTGCCATTAACTATCTGCTAACATTATATATTCGTAGTTGAAGAAGCGCTAGAAGTCATTACTGTTATACTAATGAACAGCATTTTATTTCGTACAACTCAAAGATCCTGTACATATAAATACAAACATGAATTTTGACCATGTATATCAAGAAGGGCCAATTTTGATTGTATTTAGTATTTAGGTCAAAAGTACCAGGCATCCATACTTAATGTCCTATGAAAGCAATCGACAGAACCTGAGAATTGAACTCACTCCACAGCGTATTTAAAGTATAATCTTTTTATTCAGAAACATTCCCCCTCAGAAATAGACGACATGTGCACTTTAAAGCCATTTCCCCCTCCGACATATCAACCTTTTTTAACAGCTCGTGATGCCAACAGCCATCCAGCTCTTGATGTGTGCGTGCGTTTCCACAGCTCCAGTAAAAAAGGGGCAGGGAAGGAGTTCACAGAGCGAGTCAGATCATTAGACACATGGCTCCTGGTCTCTCGGAGGTGTTTAAATGAAACGCCACGTTGATCAGCCCCTTCCACCGGCGACAGCCCCCGCCGCCACATCAAAGCACAAACTCCCGCCAGCGCTCCTCATTTTAAGTGTCATGAATTCCACTTTCAAGGGGCCTTATTAGGTCCTTTAACAAGCTAAGCACTAAGGTTGGGGTTTTAATTGCGGATACGATACAAGCAGGGCCATCACCGGGGCAAAGAGAAACCTTTTCATCTCCCGTCACCTTCCGTCATCTCTGTAGTAAAAAAAAAAGAATAGGAAAAAGAAAACAAGAATATAAAAAAAAATAAAAACACACCTGCCTTTTGCTCTGCTTTCATTCACCGCTCTCATTCGCTCTGCCGACCTGACCAATCGCGTGCTTCCCCTTTGGGGAGTGGTAGTGGTGGTTCTGCTGCTGCTGCTGCTGTTGGGGGTAGTGGTGGTAGTGGTGGTGGTAGTGGTGGTCGAGGCGGTGATGATGGCTTTATTCCCCGTGCGTGTGTCTCTCTCTCTTGGCAAGTGAGAGGGGTTAGCAGGGGTGGTGTGTAGAGAGGCCGGCTCCGTGGAGCAGCAGGCGTCAGCTGGCTAGTCTGCCGCTGGTCAGAGGTGAGGGCCGCTAATGGACAGTGCTCATCCATCATCAGGGCTCCGCAGGGCTGTCAGAGGGGGCCCCGGGGCCCGGGAGAGGGGGGTGGAGAGGGGGAGAGAGAGCTAGAGAGAGTGAGAGACAGAGAGAGGAGCTGGTCTGCTCTGAGGCTGGCCTCCATTGAGTGACATGGCCTGTCTCCACAAAGAGACACATGAAGAAAAAAAAAAAAACAGCCCCTGATGGGCGCTTGAGGGGGGTTGGTGGGGTGAGGGGGTGGTCTGACACGCTCAGACGGCTGGCGGATCGCTGGTTCAAAGAGAATAGAAATGGTGCGGTTTATAGGGCCACTTGTTCACTTGTTTTTCTGTTATTTTGTTTTAATACTTGAATATCACACCGTTGGGTGGTTCACGTTTTTCTGTGAATTATCAGCAGTAGAGGGCCGCTGTTGTGGGAAGGTGATCATCGACGATGAATTGAGACGTTGCAATGTGATAAAGAAATAACCTTGGAAAAGTATTGAGCCTGAAATGTCTTTAAATGTCTCCTCCTGTAGCCTACCAGTGGTGAGATACGGGTTAGACACAATTCAAACAGTTGCAGATTAGATAAGAAGAAACCAATCTTAGCATTTTTCCACATCTGCCCATCTGAATTTGGCACTCTGATGACATTGACTACTCCCTCCCTCCCTCCCTCCCTCCCACCCTCCCTCCCTCCAACCATTCCACCCCTCCCTCTCCTTCTGTCCTTCCCTACTCTCCTTGCCCCCTTCCTCCTTCCTCTACATCCCTCCCTCCCTCCCTCCCTCCCTCCCTCTCTCCCTACCCCCCCCCTCCATCAGACGTACTTCAACGACAACATCCTGACGTTGATCCGGACCCTGGTGACGGGCGGGGCCACCCCTGAGCTGGAGGCCCTGCTGGCGGAGGAGAACGCCCTACAGGGGGGCTACAGCACCCCGCAGACCCTGGCCAACCGGGACCGCTGTCGCGTGGCCCAGCTGGCCCTCTACGACGGGCCCTTCGCCGACCTGGGGGTAAGACATGAGGACTCTATGACCCCACTGGGTGTCTAGAGGCCTCCACTGGTCTTTGGTTAGATTTCATAGATAGCATCTTTAGCATTGTTATCTAATATTTGATATTGGAACTACAAGCCTTCCTTTTTGTATTTCGAGGTCATGTTTCGTTGGTTCCCTCAATTAAGTTTGATTTGGTTCTGATCTGAATAATTGCGCTCAGACTCTCGTCCAACCCCTTATGAATTGTAATGATTACTTTTCTCGTGAGGTTATTGTTTCGATAAGATTAATGATTGCGAGTTTGGTTCATGTTGTTTTTTGCTCACGTTTGACTTGAAACTTAAATTTTCTAGATGTTAGATATTAGCATTTTATTTGTCCAACGACGTCAAGCTAACCATCCTGCCACTGATGCTATCTTGTTGTTGTTCTGTATGTCTTCCCCAGGATGGCGGTTGCTACGGTGACCTGTTCTGTAAAGCGTTGAAGACGTACAACATGCTGTGCTTTGGGATCTACAGATTAAGGGACGCTCATATGACTTCACCAAGCGGTTGCACGAAACGGTACAGTGTCCCAATGGACATTATTTTCCAGGCTTGACATTTGGTTGACTTCATTTATAAGGCACCTGTGGTACAATTAAGTCACCTTACAACATAGTTAACAGTGAACCATGAAAACAATCATAAATAGACTAAGAGGAAAAAAAATACGGCAAACTTTAGGATTAATAAATCGAGGAATGGGATAGTGTCGTGGTTGTTGTATTTGACACCCAGCCAAAAGGTACTGGGTTCGATTCCCAATTTACATAATTTACCTATAGGCATCCCTTAGCACAATGCCTTATCCCTAGCTACTTCCTAATGAATCATAAAGGCTAATTCATACTGTGTCTGTATGACAAATGGCTGTGTCATCAACGCCTTCTGTGTCTGACTCAACTCCCTGACCCTTTGTGTTGCCCAGGTACGTGATCACGAACCCGCCGTACGACTTTGAGCTGGTGCCCACCGACCTGATCTTCTGCCTCATGCAGTTCGACCACAATGCGGGCCAGTCCCGGGCCAGCCTCTCCCACTCCTCCCATTCCTCCCATTCTTCCAGCAAAAAGAGCTCTTCCGTCCACTCCATCCCCAACCCCAGTAGTCGACAGAACCGCAGCAGCAAGAGTCGGGAGGCCCGGGACAAACAGAAGTGCGTAAACATTTTCTATTTGTGTTATTAGCGTTGTAAGCATTGACAGCGGGATAAAACTTTATAACATTTGATAAGGTTCAGTCGTCTCTAAGCCATTTCTAAGCCTTTAGTGAATGAACCAAACATAGAGCCAGACATAGAGCGGTCTGGCTCTATGTCAAAGAGCAAGACAGCAATGTTGATTAGCCATTACAAGCAATGTCCGAAACGACCCTCCAGTGACATCGCACGTGGGAGTGTCAAACCAGACGTATGATGGATAGATCAGCCCACCACTTGGTACAGTCCAATGGGTAGGCTGGTTGGCTGATCGATCCGTGGCACTCGTTAATTATCTATAATTTTATACTTGTGTTTTGTTGATGATAAGTTCATCATTAACTAAAGGCGTATAAATTACTTTTGACTGACCGTTATTGTAAAGTACGTTACCCCGCATTGTAATAGCGTTACTTAGTATTCATTTTTATCAAGATGTCATGTGTACGCGATCAGACTGATGGTTCTCTCTCAGTTTGATTGGGCTTGTGTCAGTGTGTATGCATGTGTTTGTCTCGTGCGTGCGTGTGTGTGTGTGTGTGTGTTTGCCAGAGGGATGCTTAGAACAACGTGTTGACATGTGGTACTGTGCGTGTGTGTTTTTCCTGTGTGATTTGTGCTCAGTGACCTTGTCATGTTTGTGGGTTGTTTTTTTGCCATAATCATTTGCATGTGGACCCCATTCTTGCATCAAAGCAACCATTTGAACAGGCATTTCGGATCAATAAACTGCCTGAATGAGGAGGCACATTTATAGTCTTATAACACTTGTTAACTCGCTCTTAAAGACCTAACTCCCTCTTTAATACTTAAGTTAAACCAAAGCCCATATTTTCACAGCCTGCCACTAGATAGCTCTTAGACAGCCATTAAAACTGGTTGAATTGAGATACGGTTTAATTTGTTCTCAATCTATTCACATTCCCTAGAAACACACATGATAAATAGACATCACTCTCTGTTTTTTAAGACCCAATATTTTGATATACTAAGTTCTACTCCAATAGAATCAAAGTAGCAAATCACTGTTCATTGTAAGTATTGTGCTTTGATATTTGTTTATCTTAGCAATCATGATCAAGAACACGATAGCGATTAGGTACTTGATCATGGATTTGCTGTGTCGTCACTTGTTCAGTATTAGTTGTATAATCAAGATGTCATGTGTACGCGACCAGACATTGCTTACGTTTGTTAAGATGCCCTGTTAACCACGCGTCTTACATTATGAGTAGTTCGAACACCATTTCCCCCATTATTTAGTGGTGTTAGTGTTATGTCGTTCCCAGTGCATATGTTCTGCTTCAGTGCATGTGCATGTTGATAGAAGTCTGTGTTCAGGTGATTGATTAAGTATCAACTCCATATCCTGAAATTAAGATATATCTTTTGATAAAAATAGATAGTTTTGGTGAAATATGCATGCAACATGCTTCTCACTTGATGACCAGTCAGCATAAATAATCATTTAGAATTTACCTCTTACTTATTTTCTATTTTTAAGGATTAAGATAAAATAAGATATCAACACAATTCTATTTTAAAAGCATGCAGATATGTTACAGCTGTACTCACCTTTTTAAAAACACCAATATAAATATATATTTGGAAATACTTTGTTTGTGGAAAGACATAAGGTTACACACAGGATGTAGGGCTATGACCGAGGCAGTGTCCTTCACTGCACCAGGTAGCCCTATAGCATGAGCCTGTGTGTATTATGCCTTGTAAAGACTTAATACAACTTACTCACGGTAGATTACTTACCTCTCCCTCTGAAGTGCAACAAGGATGAGTAGAATGGGCCAAGGTACGCCAAAGTTAACCATTCCGCATGACTTAGCAACCGCTGCCAAGGGCTCCCGCTTCATAACCATGTCCCCCACGGAGATCGTTATGACGGGAGGGATTTATTTATTTTTTGGTTTGATTTATGATTTCTTCTGTTGTTTAAGATGCACTGTTAAACCACGCCTCATTTCGATTTATTTTTTATTTTGCTTTTTTATCAACAAAAAAAAGCAAAAGTGTGTGCTGTTGTTATTGCCAACGACCATCTCCACTCTGCATGTGGTTGACCACACTTGTTTGTGTTTTTTTTAATATTTAATTAATCGTTCAGTTTTCTAGATGAAATTTACTGCAATTTCACCCTCCTCCCCAAGACCCTATTTATTTTTATTTAATATTCACTAATAAAAAAAAATCACCCATTTTTTAAATATAAGTTATTTCCACTGGAGATGTTTTTTGCATTGTGTGAGAGGTCCGTGTGTTTGCACATATCCTTTCTTATTAATGTATGCCATGCGAAAATCACTGGCACAGTATATGTTTTTCCTATTGTATGCTATCAGATTACATGGTATTTGAGGTCCTCATGTCTCACACGATCAGCGCTACAGGGCCTTATCACTCTTATCGTCACCACCGGGAACGGAAAAAACACTTCAAAACTATCCCACGTCACAAGACCTCACACGCACACGCAACGGTGTGCAAGCGGTCACGCGACTCCCGCTCAGACACATCGCTCGGGGCTGTATTGTCACAGGCGTCGTCGCTGGGGCACGGCCAAAGTTGGGCTCGCGAAATCGCCCAGAACTTGAAGAGCGTCAAACACCCAAATCCATCTCTCTCCTCGCTGGTGGGGAAAGTGGGGGAGTGGGAAGGCGTGGCGAATTGAAAGTGTAAATGAAAGACGGGGGATAGGAGTCTGAGAGGTACACTGCATGTCATTTCTGCGCGCCTGATATGCCGGTTTGAGGCCACCTGAGCGTATCGGCTGCCAGACGGCGGCGTGGCAGACTCCCTCGCCTCACCCGGGGGCCGGGCTCCCCACATCAAATGGCCCTGGTGCTGTGCGTCGCCCCCGCGGCCTCCAGCCTGCTGACACACGCCATACACACAAATGAGGCTGCCCCGCGCAAGTCTGCATGCCCTGCGCGCACACACACACACACACACGCACGCACGCACGCACGCACGCGCGCAAACGCACACATACAGGGCGTGCACACACACACACTCATTCACTCACGCACACACGCATGCACGCTTAGTTCATTTACAAATTCAGTTTTGGTAATACCCACGCGCACACACACACACACACACACACACACACACACACACATGCGAGCGCTGTGTACTCGTACACCCACACGCATGCATACACATACACTCAGACTTGCACGAGTATACACACACACACACACACACAGATGCACAGACACATGCACATTCAGATTCATAGACTAACCCTCCACACTTTATTACACGTTAGAATTAGATATCACCCCGTAAGGGAAGGGCATGTGGAGGAGCATTAGTAATTCCTACCAGCTGCTAGGAACTACTTTACTAACAGCAGAAAAGTCGAAAGGTGGCCTGCACTTTGCATTTGCTTTTGGCCAGACAAAGTGAAGCAGCCCAGCACTTTGCAGAACTTTGCTTATGTTACGACTTGATAACTTCTGTGTGTGTGTGTGTGTGTGTGTGTGTGTGTGTGTGTGTGTGTGTGTGTGTGTGTATCAAGCACAAATACCATTGATTTTACTGTTATATCGGCATTCTTATAATGAAGTTGTGGCACGCACAAAAGGCCAGGATTTACAATAGTAATTTCCCAGTTCTTACTTTAATATTAGCAAAAACATAAATGTAAATGATTTAAAATAAATACTCAACCACATAAATGGTAAATTCAGTGAGTATTTAATTTGCTATTTTGATAAACTGAAAGAGCATAAATTAATAAGGATTCCCCTTTATGTGAATACATAAAAATCAATTCTATATGTTCTTGGCTTTTGGACCTGAATTATTATGTTTTTAGGATACACTAATACTATTACACTACTACCTCAAGACAATCCTCAAGAAATTCTCACATTGAAAATATTGTAGGCTACCATACAGAACTTCAACTGGGCAAAGATCAGTCAGATTGACAGTGCTGATTGTCAAAAGAATTGTGTTTTTTCAGTACATTTACATTACATAACATCTTACCCTACATGATTTAGTACTGACTTTACCATTTAAACCAAACTGAGTGTGCAGAACAGTTAGGAGTCTGGGAATCCCGTTTAGCAAAGCCCTTAAGCACCGTGGCTCACGTTAAACAATCAAAGCTAACTCAAGCTCCGCTAACTCTTGTTTTTCTTCTTCTTTTTCTCCTTCATGTGCTGGCCTTGTCCTTTGCAGAAAAGAAATGGTTTACAGATGAACCGGAGAACGCCTACCAACGGAACATTCAGATAAAGCCCATGAACACCCACATGGCTAACCAAGTTAACCAATACAAATCCACTAGTAGTCTGATTCCACCAATCAGAGAAGTTGAAGACGAATGCTGAAGCACACCAGGCTCTTTGAAGACTTGGGGAGTAAAAAATCCAGAGAATCTTTTTCCGAGATTGCAGGAGACGAACTGACGAATGAAGGAAATGATAGGACGAAGGTGACGATGATGACGATGACGACGATGATGACGATGATGATGATGTGGTTTGCGATGGATAACATGCCTCCTTACTCACCTTCCAGAAGTAGGTTTTGGAAGAGGAACACACACACCTCGAAGGGACCTTCTATGTGTATTACCTTTAATGTAACTTTTCACGCTCTCGGACATTTGTTTTTATTTATTAATGTGTTCATAGACATGTACATATCGACAATCAGAAAGAAGGATTGTACAGCCCCTCCCCCCCTAGCACTTTTTTTGGAATAATTTCGAGGAGAGAGAAGAAGAAACAAACAAAAAAAAAAGAGTACTTCCTAAAATTCTTTGCAATAGATCACCTCCTTTGTGTTGCCGGACCCCCCGCTCTTCAGAGGAGGAGGAGGAGGAGGAGTCGGGGCTGCGGCAGTAGGTTGCTCATACCACCGTCACCCAAAGATACCCCACCACCACCCAACACCGTCCCAGAACGAGTCTTCTTCAACCGGAGGGGTCCCTCGCTGTCTCGCTTCTCTTATGTCTGCCTTTGTTTTCAGTTGCTCCAAAAAAATCATGAAAATTCATTTGACCAGACCACCAACCCCAACTACCACCACCACCTCCCCCTTTCCCTCCACCAACCCTCCAGCTTTGGAAATAACATCAACAGAAAGTGTCAAGTGAAGAAATGCTTGGCTGGGATGGATAGAAGAGGCAGCTCCCAACAAAGGGCTTTGTTTGTTGGTGTTAGCGGGGCAGTGGTGATGGTGTTGGTGAGAGGTGGTGGCGCCGCATTGGACGCTACGCTACGTCACCTGCTAGCGTCCTTTCAGCCCCACTGAGCAAAAAAATATTTGTTTGTGATCGGGAATCCATGTAATTGAATGCAAAGTGTTTGTTGGGAATGTGTTGTCTGCAAGAAGAACACAACCCCCCCCACCCACTCCTCGTCTCCCTCCCCTCCGCCATCCCCTCTTGTCCTGGGAGCGTCATGCTAGCCGTCATGCTAGCCGTCATGCTAGCTGTGGCTCATCCAGCGCTGTGTCGCATGACATGTGCCGGAGCTCGGCTGTTGTAAAGCGATAAGTGCAGTTGATCAGCTTGAACTAAAATACATGAGAGGCACAGCACATACTCTTACCTAGCTGTGTCCCTTCATGGGTTCAGCAATGTTTCCGGCATTTGTACATGCCATCTGTGTGTTAATGTGCGGGGTGTGTGTGTGTGTGTGTGCGTGTTTGTGTGTCACAAAACATGTTTCTCCCTTCTTCGCTGGCTAGTGCTGTCTCACCTTTCCCCTTGTCCGCCTGTGTGAGCAGGTGGGGCTTTGAGGGAACCGCATGCTGGATCGAGGGTCTAATGTGGCAGCCACGGCAAAAAGAAACAAACCTCTAAACCATCCAAATGCGCTAGTAGATTGACTAACAGAACACAACCCCAATGTGTTGCATAATCCGCCCCACAAAAGAAAATACTACTCCCAACTAGGATTGAGCTATGTTATGGTCAGAAGCAGCTGTTCAGCCCAGTTTGGGCATCAACATACCTCCTTCATTTACAGCAGAAACGGGGGCGTTAAACAGGAAAACAGCAGAGTTGTACATCATCTGAATGTTTTTGTCTGTTCTTAAAATCGAACGGCGAGTCGTAAAAATGCCACATATTGCATAAAAGTGGGCTTTTTAATGGGACCTCCTCCGATCAGAGTCACTGCCTGGCATAGGGTTGGCACAGAGGCAATAAAGAGCTTGGATGTTCTCTGTTGCCAACCCAGATGTCATTCGCCACTAAAACCCAAACCTGCTGCATTCACGACCTTAACATACGAACAGCTCAATCATAGTTGGGGGAAAAAAAAAGGTGGAGGCTTCCGAATGAGAGCTTGGAGTTGGAGTTGTGTGTGTGTGTTCCGCGTACTGCCGTTGTGGCATGAGAGGCTGGTGTCTTTGTTGCACATGGCAAGGCGTCGTCAGATCCATATTTCCACTGTGATCGCGGTGAAGGGGTAGGGCAAAGGAGGCGTGAAGGGGGGGCCTCGGCTTGGAGCTACTGAACTAGTAACCTTCACTACAAATGGATTTATAAAAAGAACGTATAGACATGATTATTTTGTATCCATGAGCATAGTCATTTTGTACTTATTTTTATACATAGTTTTAAAAAAGAAGCGCTAAAGAAAAATAACGAATGATTCCAACGCCATCATTCATTTCGACGGCGCATCAGAGCATTGTGTTAAAAAAGATATTAATATCTGCTTGGTAACATGCTAAAACTAACAAAGTAAGTACTACAGGTTTTTAGTTGAGTTTTAACAAAATCCAGATTACGATCACTGTTCCTCACCCAACAGCCTAACATGTCTGCTTACTGCTTGTAGAAACACAATGGTGTGATCTAGCTAAATATCTTTTGCTTCAACAGATGGATAATCATTGTGAGCATTCAGTGTGGCGTACCTACGACTTGAAAGAATGCGTGCGAATGAACGTTTTATTAAGACGTGGTAAATCACAAGATTTATCCAAGAGTGAGAAGGGGAAAGGGGATATTGCAAGTGAGTCTTCTTAAAATTAACGGGAAGGACCCTGAATATGGGAAATCTGAAAAATTGAATCTGGAATTGACCTAAATTAGGTCACAGTCAGGCTGGAGAGCATTGGAGGTGTGTGAGCTTTTGTGTGTGTGAGCGTGTGAGTGGACAAACACACGAAAAAAAAAAGAGGCAGTAAAAGCGACAGGGAGGCAGTAAGCATTTGACAACGGCGATCCCTTAGCCAAGATATTTTACTTCATAGCTTGTAAAAGAAAATAAAAGGCAGCATTTTTAGAATGAGGTTAAAAAAAAATTACGTTAAAACATAATGTTGTGATAATAACTATGTTGTGTAAGTTCAACCCATTTTATAGACCGCATTTCTTTCTCTAACTAAATGATCTGAGCTTTAATGTCCGTCTATTGGGTGTGGTGCAACTTTAACACATTGTCCTGAAGTGAACTCTTGAACTGTAATTACATCATCGTCACATTTTGTAGCAAATAGATTTCTTTAGAGAAATAGAAGAAAAACAAACAAACATGTGAATAAAATGTATGTATAATTGGGTTTGTCCATAGCATAACTTGCTAGCCTAAAACAATAAGTAAAAATGAATATTTGATATCATTGCAATGGCTCGAATACATAGAATCGACAGGTACAAAAAGCCCAATTTGAACCTTCCTTTTACAGGACTTTGGTAATGAAAGGAGAATGAAACGAAAGCATGGGACGGTTGATAAAAATGCCAGGTTTGAATTTATTTTCAGCAATGCTTAAAAAGACAGAAACACCCTTAATTTTGTTGTGTTCTTATGTAAAAGAAAAAAAACCTTTTTACTGCAGGGTACACATTCCATGTTTTCGGCTGTTGTCATCGTGCGTTCCTTCATATTACCCACACATTGTAAAAAAAAAAAGAACAGAAAACTATCACAACTGATATGTTTACAGGTTTTTCTTACTTTTTCACCAATGTACAGGTAACCGAAACATCGTGTTTTAAGAAAAAGAAAAAAAAAGTAATTTAAACCATCCAGCGCGACCATTAAACGCTAGTCCAATATCTCACAATTTCTCATCTCGTTACGCTCAATCGCTAAACAACGTACCCCTCGATTTGAAGCTCACTCGGGCGGAAAAAGTATTATCAATGCCGCAGTCCCCCCTCCCTCCATGGTATGTGAACACATGTACAACCGCGGTCTTTCTTCCTTTATGTGTACGTCTTTGTCCTTGACTATATATCTATACGTATGCCTCTAAACAAACGTTTTGGAGTGTCTTTTGAAGTGCCATGAGAAGTTTCTGTTTTCGCGTCCCGAGGCGTCACTTCAGTCATTCGCTAGTAGTAGGAGAACGAGGAGAGTCCCGGTTGAGTTTTTATCCAGGTTAGAATGGCATCATACTGGCATGGGGAACATCCAAGCCATCCATGCCTCCATGCCAGTACAGTGCCAGGCAGTGCAGAGCTACAGCTCTACAGGAGGTCCCATTTTCTGTAAGCCCCACTATTGCGAAAAGTGGCATTTGAAGCGGCTCGGGTGGAACCGCAGATAGACCTATCTGTATGTCCCCCCCACCCCCCCACCCTACAAGCTGTGAGGAGAATATCCTATCGCCCCTGTTCTGTGAGGGAGGTACACTGTTGTACATTGACAGTGCAAGGCGTGGTATTGAAGTGAGGTTTAGTGTGTCGAAACTCTGACTGACTGAAGGACGCTCGTGGTCAACGCGGATCAACTGGGCCCATGACATGTTTTCTGTGTCCACGTCACAAAATGGAGTCTACTACACATGATGTGTTGCTATGCTACTACAGTATGCTGCATTCTTTTTTGTCAAGCTATTTTCCTGCTGTAAATGATGGATATAATAACTTATTTGCTGGGAATTGTACTATATATATAATAGAATTTATGAAACTGGGGGTCGAGGGGGTTGGATTTAAGTCTTAACCCATTTAAATTGCATTTTGCAATTTTTATGTTGCTTTTTTTTGAGGAAAAAATGAAACTTGCCGATTTCTTTTGGTGTTTTTTTTTATTATTTTGGCAGATTTTCGTTCAGGAAGAATTCAACTCCCTGCTCTCATGAATCACATATCGATATGTTGGCACATCATTAATGCAGGAAACTGAGTTTTTTTTCATAGTCTACTTAGTTTTGGATTTGTTGAAGATATAATGATAACTGGATAATTTGATGGTGCTGAGTTGATCTACCTGACTCTGTCAAATATAATCTGAAGATAAATATACTGTCTTGTACAAAAAGTTTGTACATATACTGTACATGGTTTCTTTTTGTATTTTCTCAAATTAAAATGGATGTATTTGTGTTCTAAAAAAAATAAATCTCCTCATATTTCATTCCAGCATCACAGTGAACCTAAGAACAACTGTTTTTTATGATTATTCTCCTATTTTCCAACTGTCTATAAACGGTTAACATGTCGACAAAGGGCAGGCCGGCCTTACGTTCGGACATTTATGAAATGCCATCACAATCACAACTAACATGCAGTGACTGCTGACAAAACACCGCTATATGACAACCGCGAGTTGTGACAGATTATACAAGTGACCTTGACTCTCATCGGGGGAGGGTGGCCTATCGAGATAAACGTCGATTGTGTCTCTCCAATCCCTAGCCTGTGAAGGGGGATGACCTACTCCTTTCGGTGTTGAGTCCCGTCACCACCCCCGTCTACTTTCCCCCACCCCCCTCACGGAGTCAGGCACCACAAGGCTTTAAGTCTTGATTTACTTTTACTGACATGCTATTAGCTGCTCCATCACATACTGGCTGTCAGGCTGTCAATCAACTAGGTGGATTCGGGTTGAGAGGAGGGAATATATTTCTAACAGCATTCCCTGTCTGCAGTGCAATATTTCACCAAGGGAATAGAAAGGATAATAGCTGGTTAGCTTTAACTAGCTTGTTTAGGAGTAGCAAAACATCAACGACATGAGCTATGAGATGTACTAGTGGTCTCCATTACATTTTTATTTGAAGAGATGAATCCTTAATACAACAATTGGCCCATTTGTTACTTAAATTACGAACCATCGCCATTCTAATACCCTAACTTCAGAATCTTCTCATCTAAATCAACTGATGTCTAATGAATCTCAAACCAAAGCAACACAGATTCCAATCTACCGTTTCCAATATGCGAATATTTGAATGCGTCTAAAGCAACACAAATTAGATGTCCAATTGTAAACTTACTGACCTGAACCATCGGAAAGGTAAAAAAACAACTGGTCCTGCTATGGTTTGTGCTCAGCATATTTTACATATTTACATATTTAACGCAAATATGTCAATGTCACCCACGACAGACCAACTCATATTGAGGATCCATCAGCCACGACGGACAATGGCGGCTCAGAAGCATTATAACAAGCCACTCTTGAGACAAAAAAACAAGATCACTTCAGGCATCTTCTCCTTCATCCCTGCACTCGCTGGACATCCCAAGATGGCTCCCGCCCTCCCTACAGACCTCACAAGGAGGGTGTGATTTCACACTCCAGCATCGACCTGTTGACAAGGGGGAGGAGTGTGTGGCACACCCTGCCACTTGTCCTCATTCTGTTCTGAAACGTGTAAACACTCACCAGCCCTCGGGTTTATCCCAAGTAGTGGTGGTTCAGGTTCACTGTGTCCCCACTTTCCTGTGTCCTCTGTCTCTGTGTATGTGTGTGACTCAAAGATGGTTATCTTTGAGTCACACACATACACAGAGACAGACACACACACAACCTGATGTGGGGCAGATAGCCAAATGGCACCCATGTCCCCACATTTCTGTGTCCTCTTAAGCTATCTTTGTGGCCCTATAGGTACACACACACACAAACCCTGACACGCTGTAGCTGGCCGATGGGCAACCGGACCAGGGTGAAGGCAAGGAGGGGAAGATGGGGTGGTGGAGGAGACGGAGGGGACGAAGAGGAAGGGGATGGAAAGTAGCAGATGCTTGTGTGGCTGTTGATTTGTAGCCTGATTATGGTGCCACATGGGCGGCCGCAATTGATGGCTTGTTAGTGAGGACGGGGGGAGCTCCCTCTGTGAGGTGTTTTCAAAATGATTGATTTACAATAAAGTGGCACCGGGTGTGTGCATGCAGGCAGAACTGATGCAGATCGATCCCAGCAAAATTGATTGATCAGCCATTTAAGCTTGGCAGTGTGTTTACTGAATCAACACGGAGCAGGGTAGGCTTTAGGGTGGATCGTCTCTGTAAAAAAAAAAAAGAAATGGAAAATACGATGTAACAGAGGAGAAATGCCACCTTTGGGCATGTGTCATTGTTCAGGGCGAGAGGTAGTGGCGGCGAAAAACAAGCCGTATCAGAGTATGAACCATAAAAATGTAATCATACAGTGAGAGATGTGGGCGTAAAAGTTTATGATTGTGTACTTTATTCTGCTATCAATGTGTCCTTCTGTGACTTAGAGATACAGTGAGGGCTCGCTTGCTCCTGTGCACAAGGGGACAAGGCAGAAGGGCTTTCCTTATCACGCTGAAGAAGGTGCAGACAGAACTAATCACTTCGAACAATATTCTATTATAAGGCTTTCCACAATTTTCCAAAAAATCGGTTTATATGATCCTAGCTATCGACGTTCAAATATGGCAATGATTATCTCTACCACAGGTCCAACCCAGTCTTCCTGCGCACACATAGAGACTGAGATCATACATAATCATTTGTCAAATCAAAATGATTGATTGACTATAGACAATTAGGTCTATAGTCTCTCACAGTAACTAGAGACTGAAGACCTTCCATCGTAATAATGGCGTGAGGTGGAGCTATCGTTAGGTATAGGTAATGATTTTACAGAAGGCGAGATGTTGTCCGTATGCCAATAATCTTTACTGTCTGCCAAGCGGGGTTATTCGACAATCGCTGGGGGGGCTTCTGTGTTGACAGAAGCTGTTAGCCCGGTGAAGTCTGACAGCTCCTCAGATTTAAACGAAGCGGGGGGAAGTGAAACAAGGGGGTGCGCCTGTGGGCTCTGATGAAGGCGACAGGGTGCGGCGCGTCGTGTCTTCGGGCCCCGATGCAGAGGATCCTAAGATAATGTGATTTTTTTGCTGCTTACAACAAAGTGTAACAGTGTAATAACAACAACAACAACAGGATCACAGGCCATTGCAGCATGTATGAAGTCTATTCCAGGCTCCCTCCAAGATCAGCTTTGAGACCGGATCAAGAGCCCAAACCAAACCAAACACGCTCCTGCTGCTGGGGCTGCCACCGCTGGGGCTGCCACTGCGCAAAAATGGATTCACACCCATATTTTCTGCTTGATCCAATGTGAACATAATGAGTTGATTCAAACTGTATTTTTTTCTATCTCTATATATTTTATTTATACATTCTTAATTGTATAAACAATTGAAGAAAAATTAGGTATAGAAAAATGACGGAGAGAATAAAATTCAGAGAAAAAAGAGGCATATAAAATGATGGGAGAGAATAAAAAATCTAGAAAAGGGAGGTGGAGAAATTATGGAGGAAATAAAAAATCTCTTCATGATGGACAGAATAAAAAATCGAGATAAAGGAGGGTTAGAAAAACTATTTAAAAAAGTACAAAGTCGAGAAAAATTAGGTATAATCTTTTTTTTTGTTAAAAAATCGAAAAGAAGGTGGTGGAGAAAATGATTGCGAGAATAAAAATCAGAGAAATGGAGCTGAATCTTTTTATAGAAAAATGATTGAGAGAATATAAAGCACGACAGTGACAAAGTAATACAGGTTTAAACCGGAAACCATGATTTAAGATTAGACCAATATAAGAATGCGCTCACTTTTTTCAGTGTTTTCTGTCTACTTCCTATTCTGGACAAACAGTGCATTTGCAATGTCATCATGCTATTTTGGTCAGTCAATATGGTGAATCATCTAGATAATCTTCCAGTTGAACCGTGAGGCATGGAGCGGTTAGCTAAAGGGATATTGAGCCGTTTGCCGTTTGTTTCAACCGTGATTGGATTTTCATGACGTTGATCTGAGAGATGTTGACACCAATTATAGCGTTTCCTTTGACCCAGGCTGATTTAGGCTAGAGTGTTCGACGGCAACACTCACTTATGCACATGCATACACACACACAAACACACTCACTCACAAAAAACACCTACACATGAATGCACAAACACCACACAAACATAAATGTCCATTCACACTCACACACACATACACCTCAGACATGCAGACATGCAAACAATAACAGAAATATATAAAATTACACAGAAATATGTGTTCATCACATGACAATGTGTCATATTTGGGTGTGTTTGCGTGGGTGCAAGTGTGTGTGTGTGTGTGACAGAGTCAGAGATGGTAGGAAAGGGAGAGGACATGATACAGAAGAGTATGAGCAGCCTCTCAGCGCACTAGCTGTGATAATAGTTTCCATGACGATGAGGCTCAGCGGTGTGAGTCCCAGATAAACAGAGATCCTTTAGCAAAACAAGAAGGTCATTACATTGGCTTGTCAAATCAATGGCCAGCGTGTCAGGGTTGATTAAGAGATCCACTCTCAGCGCTGTCACTTGCGTCAATATACTGGCGCGTTACCCACAATGGAGCGGGGTGGAGGGGGGGTGACGGCAGCCATGGGTGCCCCCTTTCATCCCTCCAACTCGCTCTATCCTTCGTTAACAGACAAACACACCGACACATAGAATTCAGACACAGACTGACACAATATCTTGCCGGCCTGATAAGATTCTAAACAAAAGAAAACACACACACACACAAAAAAATCTTCATGCTTTCATTTTTTAACGTACACACAAATGTCCCCCGACCCACAAACACACTTGTGCACACACATAATCAGGACTTACACACACCCAAGGCCTGTGCATCAAGGCACACAGAGCCCAGATGATTGGAGTGAAATAGCCATCAGTCAGGGAGGCAAGGTGGACTAATGATGCCCCACGCTGCCTATTAGAACTACATGACAACTCAACCCCGCTCACGGGAAAGAGGAATGGGGCAGGGAGTGGACGGAGACAGGGGACTGGACGGAAGGGATGGAGGTAAGGGGTAGTGGCTTGGCAGAGGGAGGGGAGTGGAAGTGCAAGGTGTGTGGATGAGGGAGAAATGGGGGTTAATGGAGGGAGACTGCGGAGGATGGAGGGGAGGAGATGGAGGAGGGAAGGGACTGGATAGAGAAGGGATATAGCGGAGTGGATGGGATGATGACGCGCTCATCAAATGTATGTTTATTTTTAGAGGCATGTTTGCGCAGGTAGAGGTTGGGCTTCCTGCTCACTACTTTGGCTGGAAGTCAAACGCCCCAACCACTAGAATACCAGAGCAAAACAAATAAGTGTGTCCATAGTTTGGCAACACTCCTAACCTTAAGTTTCTAAACGGAGTACTGCACTATACCAGTGTGTTGTAAATGTATAGAGGCCTTTGTTACTTTCCTGTCCCAAGATATCAAGGTAACAACCAATAATACAGACATGGTGGAGCCAACAAATGGTTCAAAACTAATGTTAAACAGGGGGAGAAAACAGGGACACAAACAGGGCTTGTGTACCAAACTGTATTTTAAATGTGGAGCAGGACTCCCCTTGCTGGGAACTAAAGAGGTGATGGTTGAATCAGGTGAGCTGGTTTGTAGAGGCGGGAGGATGAATGAGTAGTTAATTGATTGGCACCTGCACATAACAGAGGGAAACAAGAAGGCAGCTACATAGTGGCCGTAACAGAGCATTATTTCCTTTGTTGTTGTTTTTTTGTTCTTCCATTAAAACTAATGAGAGGCTGTGGGAGGCCAATCATTCCGAGTTTAACCCTTCCCTTTTTTCATTTCTTCACTGCATATCATTGTCTCTCCTCACAGAAAAATCAATATGTTTGAAAAGATAGACAAGGTTAGGGCTATCAACCTATCTGAGAAAGCAACAGTCAGCTAAGACCCCGTGCTTATGGTTCATGGCTTAATGGTACCCACACAGAGAGTAGGAAATGTTGGAATCCAAAAGACTTCTGGCTGGGTGACATTCAAACGAACCCTAATGAGAGGATCAATATTTCATGCTGTTGGCCATAAATTGCCAAGTTCATATTATAAGAAATCAAAGCTTGCGTGTACTCATTATTGTGGGAATAGCTCAGAGAGATTACAGCAATGATCGTTGTTCTACCTTAAGAACACGCCACGCTTTTATGTTCAGTGAATGATCATCATTGTTCTGAAATATCAAAGCACTTTTAAAATATCAAAGGAGCGAATTAATACATTGAAACAATTACGGTGGTATTTGATGGGTAAAAAATATATGGCATGATTTAATTGTCATGGATTTTTATATACAATTCCCCATTATCTGCGGAAAAGTTAAATCCAAGCATGCAACATGAAAAAGTGTGTTCTTGCCAAACTCACCATAGCCAACATTGTTAAGACAGAGGCTTTAATTTGACCACAGCAAATGTAAATGCCAACCAGTATTTCATCTCCTACTAAAAAAACGTTCTCCAGAGAGATGCGTTAGGGGAGGAAGCAGATGAGAACACCCAAAATGAGCAGATTCCTCACACCTTGACTGGCTGCTGGCTTCAGCAAGAAGGTCTGAGCCACGAACAGCGCTCCACCTTTAACATATTCATGATTTAAAGGATATAATTTGGGCCTGTACAAGGCCCTCTGGGGCATCATTCCCACCCAGACCCCTCTGTCCCCCACCGACACCGCCCCTCCATGCCTCTACGCACCTCGTTTCCCCCCTCGCCCTATTGGGGGAGACACCGTGTGAGAGAATTGACTCGCACCCTGTCCGTATGTCATTGTCGTTGTCCGACTCAACCTCCGACGAGCATGGGACGATGTTGCCCTCCAGAAGACCCCTGCAGATAGGATCAGTGCCTGAAGAAATACCACTGATCTGCCATGCCACATAACGAGCAGCTCCCCCGCCCCCCTCCGCACACACACACACACACACACACACACACACACACACACACACACACACACACACACACACACACACACACACACACACACACACACACACACACACGTCCTCACACAGGGCTCCATTCCTTGTGAATACATTTGTAATAAATGTTGCTCTGTTTATTTGTTCTTTGCAGCGTTTAAAGTTAGTCGAATAAAACATGGACTGTTGCCTCTTTTTATTAAGTGTGTAATTCACGACGGCCGTCCAGGTTGGATGGTGCTGAAACCCCTCCAATAAATAAAACGCATTAATACAACGACTGCATTATTTGAAAAAAGTAATAAATCAATAAAGACAACACACTTACCAATAAAATACCAAACGCCTTATACAACCATTTGGAAGAAGAAAATACATAACTTCAGCTCTATTTATAGGATGTTATTAACAGTGTGTTTGTGAACGACCGCACACTCACACTGCATATGTGCCCCTCCTCCCCTTCCACCACCTCTTGAGGGCTCCTTTTGTTCTAGTTCGTGTTTGAGTTGTCAAGCCTTCGCATTCTCTCCCACCCTCAGGACTCGTGGGGAGAACATGAGGGTAGAAGCCAATTTTTCTCAGCATATTTGTATATATATTTTTTTAACCACAAGATGTTTGATTGTCCAAGGCGGGCGTAAGAAATCAATAGCCGTAGCTTTCTGTCATGTACAACAGGAGTACTCTGAAAAGGGCCGCGGTTGGAGGGCATGAGAAGCTCCCTCCTGCTAGCCTGTGGCACGTGGCGGCTAGGATACACTGGTACCCTCAAGCTAATTACTGTGTGTTTGTTATATCATGATATCCTAATGATCCTCCTATATAGGGTATTTTTCTCTGGGTTTTTAAGATACATTCTATTAATTATGCATGCTGGCAGAAGAATTATGTGCAATGGTCAGTTAATAAAATGTAGGGAAGTGATAGATCCTGCCACTGTAGCAAGTGAGCAATAAATATTTGTTTTATATTATTAAATATTTATTTATTTATTTTGGATGTCACAATTCCTGCCAAAATACACACAACAATGACAGTATATCGCGGAAAGTAGGCTGTTTATATTATGTATTATGTTTGTTTCCTTCAATAAGAAATATGGGTAATTGGCAGTTAAAGATTTTGAAATATATAGATTTTAATACATTTCCTGCCATAATACAAAAAACATAATAATGATGGCACGCAGAAAGGAAAATAATATTGCGATTATTGAAATTAGTAGACATACTCGAAACAGAACAAAACCCATATTGTTGTCACACTAAATACCATGACGATAACGATAATTCCTATTCATGAGCTTGAGACTCTCCAGCCCCTGAGGAAGGCTAATTTAATTATGCTAACGGGGTCACTTAATTGCTTTATTCAAAGCAAGCCATTCCCATGCAAAACGTGACACAATAATTATACAAGTAGGGCAGTCACAAGTGTCAACAACATAAACATCTACATAAAATACACCCCCATTACAACCCTCTGCATGCAAGTACACATGCTCTCGCTCACAAAGACACACACGCACACACGAAATCACACATACTGGTGAATTGTCAGTGCTAACGACCAGTGGTTGTGCAGCAATACGAATTGCTGCTATTTGTTTATTACCTGGTGTTACACATCAGATAACATGGCAGGAGGCAGCTGATTGGCTTAGGAAAATGTCGGTTGTGGAGCTTGCTCCCTGATTGGCCACCATATTTCATGTGGCAGGACCGTGAGACATCTCCCTGTGTATGCTATATATTATCAACTTATACTTTTATATTATCAACTCAACTGACATTTTCCATTCATGGACATACATCTGGTTTGTTTAGGGTACATCTGTTTTACGATGCAGTACATGGGTTTCATACATATTCTGTCCTCACTGTAGTAAAAAAGGCATAAAAATAAAGTTTTCTCTAATGAGAAATACATTAGTTAACTTTCCAAATGACTTCGGACAGCCAGAAGACAAGTAGAAACTAATAAAACAGAAAATAATGAAAAAAACTAACTTTTAGTTTGCTATTGGCTGAGCCACGGTGTATTCCACCTGATCACGTACACTCACCCGATCAGATTGATTGACCTGCACTCTGAAGAACGAAAGAGATGGATATGATTTTCTCTTTCCCACCAAACAACGCAGGCAGGCGATCAATATTCTCACTGTTGGTTAAGCTTTTCTCAACCTTTAGACTAACATCTGGCATCGATTTGTCTCTGGTGTAATTGGCTCCATTTCTGAATGAAATTATTATCATTATTCCTCTTTTCTTCCCCCCCTTTTTAGGGAAAGTTCATGTCAATGACATTTAAAAGGGCCTCATGGCCTCGTTACCAGAACCCAGACGCGGGGCGGAAGGCGAGAGACACAAAACACGCCTCTATTATCATGTTACTTTTATTGTCCGTGTTTCATTCTTCCCAGCCATTCACTTGTTCCCTATAAAAATGTGGGGCTAGAGTGGGGCTGTATTGTATTACCATATAAAAAGGTCCATAATTACAGAGGAGGATGAGGAGGGAGGCAGGAGGACGCTTGCCCGGTCCCACCAACCCCCTCCCATCCCGCCCTGGCCCGGCTCAAGGAAACGATAAGGCGGTGCCATTCTCCGCTGGAGAACAGAGTCAATTTTGATATAATTGGCAGCGGAATTATTTATGACATTAATTGCCACATTATCGACTGGCTGTCACTTCCTGTGTCATTCCCTCCATCCCTCTTAGCCGGGAGAGAGCTAGCTCAGCCTGAAGCCCGCTGACAAGCTAATTACACGAGCACAGGGGCCGAATGACAAATGTTACTCATCTGAGGCCGGGCCCTTGGAAATAAAGGGGCTCTTTTTTCCGCGCCTCACCCCACCTCACCCTCTTCTCAACCTCCACCCCTCTCGGCTTGACTGGATGAAAAGCCAGACAGCCCAGCCAAATGTCCCCAGGTGAAGGAGGGGGAGAGGAAAGTGTGTTCAGAAGAATGGAAGGGGGGTAAAATGGGGAACGGGAGACATTTTGAGTGCCAGGGGACGGCTAAATCATGTCCCCATACCTGTTAGCTCACTGCACTATCATCCTGTCGCTCACACAGTTATATCCCACCCGGCTTCACATCCAATTTGCTCCCCTGCTTGTGAATGTGTACTCGGCCAATCAGTCATCAGACTGATGTCTGGTGACTGGGGGGAAGATTTCTGGCTAAGTCCTTGTGACAGTCACACACAGACTGCTTTGGACTTCTGTATTGTAATGCTAGCATAATAGCATCAATCCTGCAAAAAGACAGAATTTTATGGAATATAAAAAGTCATTCTCTTTCTTTGTACAATTTGTTATAAATTGTTATTGAAAATCTAGGCAAATAAAGATGCTGCATTGGATGCACATACTTCCAAGACACACACACACATACACACACATCTGTTTCTGACTGATGCCGTCGTGTGCCAGGTATACAGTCTGTCAGTGACCTGTTAAGCACACATTCGGTCCAGCGAGTAAGTTCCAGAGTTTTGTTTAAGGGTAAGGGCTTGCTATTACGATAAAGTTTTAGGGTTGGTTTTTTGGTTCTAGGGTTTGCTTTAAGGGTTAGGGTTCCCTCTTAGGGTTAGGTTTTATGACTCGGTTTCTGGTTCTGCCCATACCACCTGCCAACGAAGACGCCCATCCCCTTAAGTCTCCCCTTCCATCCTTCTTTCTTTTTTCCCATAATGCAGTTGGTGTAGGTGCAGCGGCAGCGGTGGCTCGCGAAGCAGCCCTCCTGACGAGGATGGGAAGTGACACACACCAAACTCGCCGTGTCCCCCCAGCACAACTCCGGCGGCAGGGGGGGAAGCTGTCAGCTCTGAGCTCCGTCAGCTGGCACTGGCTCAATGGCAGTTGCCTGTGACACATGTCACAAAGTTTTAAATGTCTGCTCTTTTCAGCAGGATGGCTGGGCACACGCTGCAGCCGCGGGTAGGATGACATTTTGTGTGGCGGGTGGGTGGTTGGGTGGGTGGTTGCGTTGTTGGTGGTGGTGGTGGAGAGGGGGAGGGAATTTGTTGTGGCTCCTCTTCTTCCTGTCTGTCAGTACCGGTTTCCTCTGAGCACGTCAACAATGTGGACAAATAATGAAAATATATGAAGAAAACCTGTGTCGTTTTGAGACGCACAATCCTCCCTGCGCTAGCGGTCGTCATCACAAGCATGAAGGTGCACAACCTGTTTTGGGATGGCCTCAATGTAAAAATAGCGTGTGTGTACGTAAAAAGCAGGTGCACTTATAAAGTAGGTGCACTTAATTAACGGTTCTGGGTTCAGGCCTGAAGGCGTCCATTACTAGCAGTAAAACTTCCTGCAAATAAGAATTTTCTCAATACTTTAATTAGTATAGGTATTTATTAGGAATTGCCTTGGAAGAGTCTCTAGGGTAAAGGGTGTTCAATGCCTACCAGAAAGGTTTTTAGTTTGATTATAAGTCTTGTTATAAGTTACTCTCATCCAAAAAAGTAACTGATTTTATGGATGAGTAATGGATGGAGTAAGTAATCGATGTAATAAGTAACCTATTATAAACCTTGGCTCTAGGTTATATTGCATAAATCAATAGGTTAATTAAGACATCTTAAGACAAACAGAACTTTGAAGTCTTATAACAAATATTAAATGGACACATACATTAGAAGCTACTAGAATTTTAAGCTAATAGATTTTAAATAATCAAATGAAAAAACAGACTTGATAGTCTGCAAGATCTTCAATCATTAATGGTAGTTTAAAATAAAGTGTACTTTAATTAGTAACATTGAAATATGTTTAAAATGTAAGAACAGTATCAATTTAAGTGAGCTGAATGGTGGGTAGGTAAGATTTGGCAAAGTGAAATTAGCTAGAAATGGACAAGCTGTCAGCTATCTCTTCTTTTCTCTCTTTATACAACTCCCAGATCATACCCACAGCACCAGTAAAACTTTATGACAAGGTGGCACAGGGAATCAACGTGGATCCAATCTGTGGAAATCGAACACACTAGACTAGACGATGTGCTGTCTGTTCTGTTTTATATTTTAGTATTATAGCATAGCTATTAGAGTAACTGTCTCTTCTGTCTCTTCTCCTATGCTGAAGGATAGCCCGCTGGGCAAGGTACACAGCATGTCAGCAATCTGTTCAGCATACCATTTGTCCAGGATGTCTAAAGAGGTGGTCTAGGGTTTGATTTAAGGGGTAAGGGTTTGCTATGGGTTGGGTTCTAGGGTTTTGTTACTGGTTGTAGTGTTTGGCAATAGGGTTAAGGTTACTTGCTGGCGGGACTTGAACCCAGTGTGCAGCGCTGAAAAGCTGCAGCACATCCCTCAGCAGTGCCACAAAGACGCTGGCTAAAAAGCGTTCAGAGGACGTAATTGACATTACAATTAAAACATACACGCAGAAATAAAATCTGTTAATTGACATGAAGCTGAGGATACGCACTTTCGGTAGCTGATCACAAGGGTTAGGGTTAACTAACTCTCTCAACTGTTTCTCTGTGACATGATCTGAACAGATTTATAAATTAAATTAAAATTTACATGACAGTGGTTCCAAAATATCATTTGATATTAATTTAGAGGATCTTTGGTGGGGTCAAAACAAGGCCGGCAATGATGATAAAAGTCAAATGTTGTAATTTACATTATAATTGACAAATAGATTTCAAAAATTACACTTCTTTTAATAAAACTCTCCTTGGGAATTGAACACAGGGCTCTAGAGAGATTACAAACAAATATCACCACTGCATCATGAAGAACCTGGACACAAACTGGTCAAAGGTTATAAACAGCTTAATAATTCACATGATCCCTTTGACTGTTTAAAGTGAGGGCATCCATAGAGCACAGCCTCGGCAGGACTTGAACCCAGGTCTCCAGAATTGATCACCAAACAACACTGAGAAACCAGCTGTAATTGGTGTTTGTGGTTTCGGTTCTAGGGTTGGGGTTAGGGACAGGGAGTGGTTCGAGGATCTAGGGTTAGGTTAAGGGGTTCTAATTAACTGGACTCTAGGGTTTCTTTTCAGTTCTAGGCTTAGGGGCTTCTAGGTTCTAGGGTTTGGGTTAGGGTTTATTTTTGGGCTTAGTGTTTCAGGGTTTCGTTTTTGCTGACAGGCTTTGGTTTTAGGGTTCTGGTTTCCTCTACGGTACTGGTTTTTGGGCCCAGGCTTTGGTTTGAGGGTTATAATATAATGGAATACCCCCTTGATGTTGAATCCAATTCTTTTCAGTTGGTATTTAAAAAAAATATTGATGTGTGTTAAAATGCACTTAAAATGTAAGTGCATTAAGTGGATCAATAATCAAATGTGAATCCAGCCAACTACATTCTTTTCAACCTTGCTCGGCATTGCTACCAAACAATGCCATTGTGGAGCTCAAAAGATATTATACATCTAAAAGTATAAGAGTACAAAAGTATGGAGTTTGCATATGAGCTATTGGTCGTAAGTGTCAGGTGTGTTATTTCTTTAATCAATCAGCAGTTTGCCACAGAAGCAAGCTTTGATAGAGTGAAGAATGTACTGGACTGGAGAACAGCTGAAAGAAACACACACGCACATTGGATCAGGAAAGAACATTCGGACCCGATTGTTTTTACCGAACACAAATTATACAATCTCTCGCTGGTATAGGAACTAATATTAACGTTTCACACAATAATTTCAAAAAAGAATACCGCTTGATTGATTGCCCAAAGGCTGAATCGGTTTGCTTTATTTGTATCACAAGCATATCAAATTAATTAAAGATTGTCTGACAGCCAGATTAATAATTCTAAAAAGCTTATTATTTAAATTGACATATACATTTCTGAAATATTAATTGCCATAGTGCCAAAGAAAACAAGCATAAAACAAATTAAACTTTTTCTTAAGCTCATACTGCAACGTAAAAACATTAGCTACGTCACTTTTTTTGTAATTTCAGATGTTTTTTATACGCTTCTTCTAAAAATAAAAACATACACAATAAAAACACTTCGCAAAGTAGGGGGCTGTTCATATAATCTTATTTAAATGACAGATCACACTTTTGTGTGTCATGTCATTTTAAGTTGCAAAACCATGGTGGTTTTGAAACTTAAAGACCATATACTATGGTTTTGAAACTAAAACGCAAAAAATATAATCACTGGACTATACTTAGACTGACATGGCCTACCCTGGACTGACCACTTAAGAGGCTGAAGAAAGGGAAAGCTACAGAAATTGATCTTCAATATACATTTCTGAAAGAAGATGCAGGCCATATCAGATTGGCTCTTTTTGACAGAAGGAAGGAGGCAATGACTTAAGGACAGAAAAGAATAAGGAGTTAAAGAAGAAATAAGAAAGAAAGAAGTGAAGGAAATGAAGGAAGGAAATGA